>NC_048590.1:27903412-28268412 GCF_013265735.2 Oncorhynchus mykiss | reverse complement strand
TTGCCTTGTGCCTAAACTGAATTGACGAATGCATTGTAACCGCAATTATGTTGGTTTTTTTGTATTATTTTTTCTATTTATTATGTTGCTGAGCTGTAAAGTCTATGTCTAAAGGGAAAGTTATGAATATGCTTTAAGAAGCCTGTGGCTTTTCAGTTGATCTACAGTTTGCCAGTGTCACTAGTATGGCGCAGCCCTTCTCCCTAGCCAGTCTCAGGCTAGCCTGAGCTAAGATTAAGATACTCAGGCTCCTGAGAAAGATATAAATTAATATATTCGGCAATTTAAAGTGATCTTTAGGGCCCAACTAAAAATCAATTAGCGGTATTGAGTACCAAAAGACTTAAGCATCCCATTGAAAAAAGGAACATATATTATTTATATTTATATTTTATTCATGCTGCAATGAACAGCATGTTTAAACCAAAACGACCTGCTCATGTGTCCGTTTGGTATAGCTCAGTCTTCATGTTACTGACATAATTAGAGGAAGAGGATTAGACATGAGTGGTGGGTATGAACCCAGCTAAATAGTGTTCCACACATACACTAGCCTGAACACTATAAACTCTGTGTCACAGCTGACAGAAGAATGGCAAACTCTAGTTTTCCTGAAAGGTCAACTAAAGACTTATAAGGTGTTTATTCTCAGTAGTGAGCAGTTCAAATACAGAAAGCAAACCATTTACAAACCTTAGCATTCCCTGCATATTTCTTAGTGTCTTAACTAAAGGAAAAGGGACTTCACTGCCTTTTCATTCCTTTGCCATATAGTGTTAAATGTGAAAAAGTTTAATCGAAACGACGACCACAATATCACCTGGCCTGAATGAACTTTTCACATCATTTGTTTTCTGTTAAACATAACTAAAGAAAAAAAGTTTTAAAAAAAAACATTATTCAAAGTAATTAAAAGTTATATCTTTATTTGTAATTGTATACAAATCATTTCTCTAGGCTTCATAGTAAGGAATATGATGTCAAGCGTGAAATAGCAGAGAGGAGTTCGAAGTTATTTAGAATGGCTTTGTTTTGATCCAAGCAGTGAAGTTACTGGTGAAGGAAAGGGAAGGGGGAGCTTTAAGAGTTCACATGCTGTTAAACATCACAAACAGCTGGTCCTTCAGGTAGGTATCGTACAATGATGAACAAACGCAGTTTTGAGCAGATTTTTTTTGTTTGTTTCAGGATGAAGAACAATGGTCACCACTTACATTTTTTTATCTGTGCGCATGCTTTACTTTCTTTAAAACAAGTATTTTGGTCTTAACTCCTGGTTTTTATTCCATTTGTTTCCTTGTATACTGTCTTCCATTATTATCCACCTTTAAAACAAGGCTGCCACAGCCAGAGACAAGTAGCCTATTCTGGTGAAAATAATGTCATAGAATGAAGGATGCCATTGAAAACCACCCCAAGGAGTTTATACATTTTTTTTTTTATTATTTTACAATCATTTTCTTTTTGTGATAAACTTGGAAACGTATTGTCGTGTTTTCTCTGACTGCATGTGGCCTTGTTCATCATTTCAGTATTCATGAGCTTGTATTCATGTTGCTGGCAGATTGAGGTTATAATGTATGTCACTGCCTGCTCTCTCATTTCCCCCGTAATTTTCTAATGTTCTGCTGTCTGTCTCTTTGCTCCTATGTTAGACTTTTCTGTATTCCCAGATGATTTTCCTCGTATAATATATGAAAAAATAACAAAAATAAGATAAAAAAAAAAACATTTGGCTTATTTTTCACTGTAGTTAGTCTTTTATACAATAATATTGTAAGAACATTTCTTGAATTCTAAATATTACTCTTTCTAGATTTTTTTAATCGAAAGTTTTGAGTAAAAAGTTTCTTACTTTATTTTACTATATTAGATAGTAAAATGCACGGTTATCCATAACCTGTCCATTATTATCTCGAAACGTACAAATAGCATCCGAAAACATAGTAGGATTGTAGCTGGCAGTCTAGTACATTGAGGTATTGTACAAGCTCAAATGTCATGAAGGTGTGCTCTCCATCTTGATCTTCAGTCTCTATTGTTGGTGGATAAAAGATATGTACTTGTGTCCAAAAAGTCTAGGTATTGTTGATGCACATCAAAAACCAGCAACAAGAAATGTAACTATCTGTCTCTGTAACAGAAAACACAGCATGTAAATAACATTTATGTAGCAATAAATGTGCCATCTTTTTTAACACAATTGTGGATTTATTTCCTTCTTTGGACGCCATCTTTATTTTCTGTTTCTCCACCTTTCATTTTCCAGTTATTTCCATTCAATTTAGAATTGTGTGATTGTTTTATGAAATGACGTGCTGGTGGTGCATTTGGTTGAGCTCAATACAAGTACAGTACCATGATGTGTTCACTCAAGTGAGCTACTGACTCAACAACCCTTCCCAGGTTTTCCCCCTCAGAAGACTTTTCTACAGTGGATCTAGGCCAAATGAGGAACTCTGTGCAAGAGTGTGTTTTATAGTATGTTACTAATTTTTAAACAATATCAGTGGACCATTGTAGTCTGTATGGAATATATGTTTCTATTTTTAATAAAGTGTGATAGCAGCATACATTTAGTCTCATTTTTCAAAATGCTGTTTTCTTTTTGAATTTCATTTTATGCTCACTTACAGAATAACTTTGAGAGGGTATTACTTTTGTATTAAGTATTAAGGCATCACAAAAGAATAGACAACACATTTAGTTAAATTCAGCTGCTGTGTGCGTTGTTCACAAGTATGAAATGAAATAAAAATGGCACACTTGTCATTCACAAATTTGATCTTAAAAGGAGCCCATTGCATTTAAACAGAATGTCAACAGGCATGCAGGTTAGTGGTAGACATGCAAACATGAGGATATTTGCATGGACATTTGCAGAAGCATAGTGTTGGCTGTCCACTCCTAACTAGGAAGTCATCTGCACATATTTGTGCTGTGACATCAGTCAGCCCTCCTTGTCCAATTATAAGACAGATTTAAATCCCAGAAGTTGTCTCAGTGACCCACCACATCTGCAGAGCATTATCCTCTTGTATGTGAGATTGTGAGACAATTCCTCACGGTATCCTGACAGGCCAGATCCAAGTTCAGAGCACTGACAGAGGTGACAGACAAGAGAAGATGCTGACTGCTGTAAAGTCTGTGGATCGCTTAAGTTATGCACTGTGAATTATGACTGTCATCTTTTAAAACAGGATTTAATCTGGAATCAAAAGTTACGTATATCCCCACTTCCCCTGTAGTGTGTGTGTGTGTGTGTGTGTGTGTGTGTGTGTGTGTGTGTGTGTGTGTGTGTGTGTGTGTGTGTGTGTGTGTGTGTGTGTGTGTGTGTGTGTGTCTGCCTGTGTGCGTGGGTGTATTTATTCCTTCCTGCTTTTATCATGTCCGGGGGTGCTTATTTGCGGTCACCTAGAGTCATGGGCATGTTTTATATAAGAGTGGGACCACCTTGTTTGAAGGCTGACTTCCTGCGGCTCTGGCTGCCTGTGAGTGAGCCATGGTGGGCCTGCTGACAGATGAGTCTTGGCTCATATCTCTGGAGCCAAACCAGAGGGCCTACTGCCACGCAGTGGATCCCAAACCTATCTCTGTCTCTAGGTCTGTCTGTATTTCTGTCGGTCTGTGTTTGTTGATTGTTCCTTCCCACAGAACACTCCTCTTTTATTATTAAGTATCTATAGCTCCGTACATTTTATTTTCTAAACCCAGATTGCTTTCGCAACGGACAATTTCCCCTCTTACATAGAAAGATGTTACATAAAAACATCCGCCACACCATCACAAGAGTCAAACTTGACTGTGACCTGGATGTATAGCCATTGTGTTCCATTGTCTTTCTAGAACGCCTCCAGTTTCCCTCAGCCAGGGTCAGACAGCGCACTCTACTGAGCATGCTTGGAGGTCCCAGCTGCTGCACCTCGGAGGAGAACAGAGCCCCTATTGTGCAGCACTGTAACACAACATAGCGCCAGAGAGTTGAGATTAAAGACACATTTACAGCCCACACTCTCAGTCCTCTCACAGACACAGAAATGAAAACACAGTGGGCCACAACAAAGGGAGGGGGCAGCTAAGGAACAAATCAAATGTGGCTGATGCCCTTTGCTATCCTCTAAACAAAATAACTGTGATTTTAACATTTATTAAAGTCCTTGTGTGAGACATTGAAATGCCTACTCTGTGCCACAACAAGGACTGAGGGCAATTGTTGGGGGGGTTTCTTTCTCAAGGTTCAGAGCAACTAAAGAATGAGAATTATACATTTTTTTATCATCATGCTTGGGAACTAGGTGTAAAAAATTATGGGAAGTATTGTAATAGAAATATAAAAATATATGTTATTATACTGTAATAACTCTGTAATGTGTTCTTTTATAGCACTGTAATGTTCACAAAAATCACAAATAAACACAGCTAATTTGGGAGGTTTCTTGTAGGTCGGACTTCATACTTTATTAAAGTGCCTGTATAACAGTGTATAACAGCAGCCAGAGTAATCACTAGGCAAATTGCATAGAGGTAAGTGATTATCCACTAGATGACGCTATTGGTCTTAAAAATAGATTAGAAAATTGGGAGTGGTCCACACAGTACAGTGAATCCATATGCTTCAGTAAACATACATTATCTGCGTACAAATAATAACAATTTTAAATAAATAACCAAAAAAACAAGTTCAACTATTAATTGCGGACTTTTCAGTTATATTTTCTTTAGTAGCTTTATTGTAACCACAAATCCCTAGTTGGGCTAATGGAAACCCCATTAACTGGGCCTGAAGGATTTTGTACAATAGCTCACCAATATTTTCATTTATGATTAATGTTGACGATATAGTGCGTGATGGACCCTGCCATATGACGTGTTCCATACAGTATACATTTTAATTTTAATTCACAAATTACAATCAACATCAACATGGGCTATTCATACTCAAATCAGCATGATGGACTTTAGCAGGGCCTAACTATTTTTTTTATTTTTTATTTTATTTAACCTTAATTTAACTAGGCAAGTCAGTTAAGAACAAAGTATTATTTACAATGACGGACTACTAAACTGTTGCAACTGTGGGTCACAACAGAGTATCTTCGAAACTGATAAAGGGATACTTTGTCAAACAGGTCGATTGACAAAAATTTGGGACTGTTCAAGTTGGCATTGTCAATCTGTTCCTAGGTCAGTGTTTTGAGGTTTAGCAGTAGGGTTTGAGATGGGCGGGTTTACAGAGTTCTTAGCAGGGGGCGGGGATTGCAGAGCTTCAGGCGTCTTTAAACTGAACTGACTCAGTAAACATGACCTGCAACAAATAGATTTTGAACAATTCCGTGGAGCATGTCACTTAAACTTTTGGCCATTATTGAACAACTAATACGCGATTATTGTTCGTAAAGCCCAGCTGGTAAGTGACAAGTTTCTCTTCTTGCATTTGTTGTTACAGTAGTTATTGAATGCGTCATAGCGTGGGAACTTTAGGTTACTGACTGGGCAGTGGCCGCTTTAAGCACATATGCAGATAAATGGTTTACTTGTTTAAAATAATAATCATAGAGAAAACTACATTTAAAATATCGTGTTATTTCATGTTAATGTAAATAAGAAGTTAAACCACCTGTTGTACCCTAAACCAAAGCATCAGTAAAAACTTTTGAAAACTTTGCTCATCTTGCCCTGTTCGCAATTTTTTTTTTACAGAATAATTCTATTAAGTCAATAGATATTAAAGAAGAATATGTTTGTATACAATTTATACATTGTATAAATTACTTTCAGTATGTATTTAGAATTTGAAGAATTGTTGTAAACTAAATTAATCTATTCAGCATTAAAAAAATATTTTTAATCAAACATGTTACACATTCTTTAATATCATATACCACATTCTGTAATATGAATAGATTAATTCATGTTTTCAGTATGCAAAAATTATTAAAGTCATGCATGGCTATATTTACCAAAGAGCAAATTCCTTTGAATAAGATGTCTGCCTCTTTTCTCCTGGGTTTCCATTACATTCTGTTATTTACTTGGTATGAATGCATGAGATCTACATGTCATAACATGCTATAAGTAACTGATATTCTTCCATAAATAATCTGTTTAAGGGATTTTGAATTATGAATTGCATAATATTTCTAAGGCTTAATAGCTCTCCCTGGAATATGAATACACTCAATCTGTCACGAGTACAGTAATAATATCAAATCTGCCATGAATGTAACTCTTTTCTATTCAGTTTTTAATCTGCAATCAAGGCAGTGTCCTATTGTGCTCTCCTATAGTTGTCTTTTAGAGGCCTGAATGGTGTATTGTGATAACAACACACCCCCAGGATGTAGAGAATCAGAATCAGTGCACTGTATATGTAGATTATTCTCCTTTTTTTCTGTTCTCAATATTTCCCTGGAAAGATCAAAGGCAGGGACATCCTAACCCACTCTCAGCACTGACCTTTGGTCTGAGGTGTAGGGGAACCGGGGCGAGGGTAGTGCTCTAGTTATGGATTGCAGGGGGGAGAAGTTGGCTCAGCAAGTGTTTCCTCCCTTGCAGAGAGTAACACAATGAGAGGAAAAGAGCTGCACTCACACCTCACAGCCCTTGTGTTGTTGGATACATGTGATACTTGGAGTGAAAGAGGCTATTGTGTCGTCTTCTGCTGTTTTCTGTCCTCCACAGTGCCTTCCCTTTTGGATAAGGGGCTAACTTGGCCTCATTGTTCATCCTTCCAATCAATGGTTGGAAAGTATGAGGTTCTGTCCTCTGAGTATTAATAGAATCAGGAAGAGCCTGCTGCATCGCTTCTATTCTCCCTGTCACACCTGATAACAACATGCTGGTTCAGTTCTGTAGAGCAGTATACAACACTCGTTTTCAGTTTGAAAGAGTGATTTATTGAGATTTCCTCAAAGGCCTTGCGGGCATGTCTGTGCATTTCATTACAAAGTTACATTATCTGCTGTCACCTTTGTTTCCTGCCCTCCCATCCCTATCACCATTTGTCCTGCTATTGTAACACCAGGCCATTCATGACATTCATCTATGTATTTGTTTGTTTGGGGGTGGAATAGGACATAATCAACTGAGCCTACAGGTCTCTGATAAGAGCCCATTGTCTATACAAACACATGATGTCCACTGATGTCTGGGATGCTGTGTGTCTCTGCTGGCCTTCCTGTTAGCTGATACATACCTGTTTGTCAGGGTCAAATGTCCCTATGCTCTGTCCTCAGCTTCAGACTACACACTACTTGTAATCTGGCAGATAATTCACAAATATTATATTTCTTTACTCAGAAGACACTCAGATATTTGAGACCAAAGAACTTGATCTCTACTTTATCTGTGTGTTATAATGTGAATACCCAATAGTATCAAGGTGGTCTAAATATTCAGTTACTTGTGTATATTTTTGGCAAGTATAGTAGAAAACAGTTGAACCTATCAGCACAGGTTCCTGTCTTCAGTGGTGTAGTGCCTCTCTTAATGCTGTGGTGTTAAGTGGGGTTGATGACAATGGCCCTGCTGTAGGTCTGTTACCCTGCTCCTCCCATGGTACACTGTTACACCGACCAGGGCCCTCTACAGGGACTGCAAATCACAGTGCATTTTACAAGGATTGGCAGAGGTTGGTTCAATAGATTCACAGATAGATAGACAGACAGACAGACACACACACACACACACACACACACACACACACACACACACACACACACACACACACACACACACACACACACACACACACACACACACACACACACACACACACACACACACACACACACACACACACACACACACACACACACAAACACATTCACTAGCAAAGACATTCAAAAAGGTTACTGCATAGGCTACGGCTACTTACAGTCATAGGATTTCCAGGTGTAGTGTGACATATCGTTGGAGTCTGTCGCTATGCTGTAATACCAGTTTTTATTGTTAGGCCATTAGACCTGAATACACCTTTATGTACAGTAATTATTCATTCACACCATGTATATAATTATTCACTTATGCCTGTTAGTAACAGCCAATTACAGCGCATTAAGATGCCAGTTAGTAACCTGCTTGTTATGGTTTCGTATACAGTACCTGGTCATATTTGCCCTTCAAAAGAGTGTAGGAATTGTTGACTCACTGTTTTTCAAGTTCAGTGTGTTGATAAAGACTGGCCTCTCTTATGTTATTTTAGGGCAGTGCAGTGCCTCACTCCTTCATTGGCAGGAAAAGGGAGTACCAAGTCAGTTGCCCAACTGAATGCTTTGCACCGTATTTAACCCAACCTCTCTGAATCAGAGAGGTGCAGGGGGCTGCCTTAATCGGCGTCATCGGCGCCCAGGGAGCAGTTGTTGTTGTTTTTGGGGGTTAACTGGGGCAGAATGGCAGATTTTTCCACCTTGCCGGCTCAGGAATCAAACCTTTCGGTTACTGGCCCAAAGCTCTTAACTGCTAGGCAACCTGTGGTGGAGCTGAACAGTTAGGGTGCTCTCTGTGGAACCACTCTCTAGACACAGAGACCGTTAAGTACAGAAAAAAGGAAAATTAGACCAGATGACATAATCAAATATTGTGAGGCTTTAAACTCTCATTAGCAGGCCATGGAGCAGTGAAACATTTGCTGACTATGTCCCTTTTTTTGCAGAGGTGGGCCTGATCCAGCAAGAGGGATTTGTTCTCTTGCTGCATTCCTGATGGAGTCGTACAGAGTCAATCAACCGGCCCGCTCTTCCAGGCCTCACAATGGAGCTGGCTCCTATGGCCTCAGCATTAGGGTCCAGGGGATTGATGGACACCCCTACGTGGTGCTGAACAACCAGGACTGTGGGTCCAACTCCTATACAGATCCTAATAGTAACGGCTACAATGACACACAGGGCTCCTTTATTGACAACTACCATGAGTATGACTTCAAAGGAAGCAGAGAGGCTGTTTCTGACAGCCCCTTTGTTGAGTACAGGTCCCAGAAACAGATGCAGTTTGGGGGCTCTCACAATGGAGTCACAGAGCAGGGGAAGAAGCCAGCATCCACCCTGCTGAACTTCCAGAGACACCCAGAGATCCTCAAGCCTTATGACCCAGAGAACAACACCTTGAACCTGGACTGTAACCACAGCCTGCCTCCCCGGCCGATGTCCCTGGCGGAGACTGGGAGCACCTACCAGGGCTCTTCTCCCAGATCCACCTCCCCAGTAGTCGCCCATGCCGGGTCATCCAGCCTGGATCATAGGAGGAGTCCTGCCCTGCAGGAGAGAACACAGCCCCAGCCCCAGCCCCAGCCCCAGACCCAGCCCCAGCCCAAGCCCCAGCCCCAGCCAGCCCCCTCTAAGCCTCAAACCAAACGAGTCCAGTCTCAATCCAAGCCTCAAGCCCAGCTGGCTCAGCCACAGTCTAAGCCTCAGACCCAGGTGGCCCAGCCCCAGTCCAAACTCAAGCACCTGTCCAAACCCCAACCCCAGTCTCTGCCACAATCCAAACCCCAGTCTCCTCCCCAGTCTCAGTCTCCACCCCAGTCCCAGCTGCCCCAACGCGTCCCCATACCCCAGCCCTATGCTGTGTCCAGACCTCCCAGTGAGCAGACCAAGGCTTCCTGCCGGTCCGCCAGCTCCATTAGCAGTGCCAACTCTAGTCTGGAGCGCAGCCGCCATGAGCCAGACATCCTCCCCCTGCGCAGAGTTGACTCTAGCGGCCCCGTGCTGCAGTCCTCGTCCCGCTCCCGCCACTCCTCTACCTCCTCTACCGACCAGTTGGAGGCGCTGTACGCAGATACCATCAACCGCCACCAGAACCGACGCTACATCCCCTTCCAACCCGGCACGGGCCGAGACATCGACACAGGCTCCATCCCCGGCGTGGACGAGCTCATCGATAAGTTTGATGGTAAGGATGGTGGTCACCAGCGACGGGGCAGGGCGGGCCGCAGGAACAGGATCAATCCAGAGGACAGGAAGCGCTCTAGGAGTGTGGACAGCGCCCTCCCCTTTAGCCTCCGGGGAGAGTCGGAATACATGGATGAGTTTAGCAAGAACCAGGGGAGGTCCACGGAGCACGTCCTCCGCCCCTCACAGCTGCATCTGCAGAAGGTGTCTGGGAGTAAAGACTCCTGGGTGACAGCGGTGGAGGGGAAGCCAAGTGCCAAAGCTTCGGCCTGTGGTAGCAGTGCTCCAGGCTCCCCTCAGAGCATGACCTCTAAAGCAGCAGGCTCCATCCAGGGGTATAAGGTGGTGCTAAATCGCTCCTCTACGTTACCCCTGGACAGTACAGATGCTGAGGATGGTCAGTCTTCACCAAACACAAAGATTTTAACAAGTGTGGCTACAACCTCACTATCCAAGCCTTCCTCTAACTTTGTCAAGAAGCCTAATGCAGAGATGGATGTGCAGGTAAACAATACATTATTTATGATTACAGTTAGGTTAGTTGTTTAACAAATCATTCTCTATTACTACGTACAGTGCCTTGTGAAAGTATTCGGCCCCCTTGAACTTTGCGACCTTTTGCCACATTTCAGGCTTCAAACATAAAGATATAAAACTGTATTTTTTTGTGAAGAATCAACAACATGTGGGACACAATCATGAAGTGGAACGACATTTATTGGATATTTCAAACTTTTTTAACAAATAAAAAACTGAAAAATTGGGCGTGCAAAATTATTCAGCCCCTTTACTTTCAGTGCAGCAAACTCTCTCCAGAAGTTCAGTGAGGATCTCTGAATGATCCAATGTTGACCTAAATGACTAATGATGATAAATACAATCCACCTATGTGTAATAAAGTCTCCATATAAATGCACCTGCACTGTGATAGTCTCAGAGGTCCGTTAAAAGCGCAGAGAGCATCATGAAGAACAAGGAACACACCAGGCAGGTCCGAGATACTGTTGTGAAGATGTTTAAAGCCGGATTTGGATACAAAAAGATTTCCCAAGCTTTAAACATCCCAAGGAGAACTGTGCAAGTATAATAATATTGAAATGGAAGGAGTATCAGACCACTGCAAATCTACCAAGACCTGGCCGTCCCTCTAAACTTTCAGCTCATACAAGGAGAAGACTGATCAGAGATGCAGCCAAGAGGCCCATGATCACTCTGGATGAACTGCAGAGATCTACAGCTGAGGTGGGAGACTCTGTCCATAGGACAACAATCAGTCGTATATTGCACAAATCTGGCCTTTATGGAAGAGTGGCAAGAAGAAAGCCATTTCTTAAAGATATCCATCCAAAGTGTTGTTTAAAGTTTGCCACAAGCCACCTGTGAGACACACCAAACATGTGGAAGAAGGTGCTCTGGTCAGATGAAACCAAAATTGAACTTTTTGGCAACAATGCAAGATGTTATGTTTGGCGTCAAAGTAACACAGCTCATCACCCTGAACACACCATCCCCACTGTCAAACATGGTGGTGGCAGCATCATGGTTTGGGCTTGCTTTTCTTCAGCAGGGACAGGGAAGATGGTTAAAATTGATGGGAAGATGGATGGAGCCAAATACAGGACCATTCTGGAAGAAAACCTGATGGAGTCTGCAAAAGACCTGAGACTGGGACGGAGATTTGTCTTCCAACAAGACAATGATCCATAACATAAAGCAAAATCTACAATGGAATGGTTCAAAAATAAACATATCCAGGTGTTAGAATGGCCAAGTCAAAGTCCAGACCTGAATCCAATCGAGAATCTGTGGAAAGAACTGAAAACTGCTGTTCACAAATGCTCTCCATCCAACCTCACTGAGCTCGAGCTGTTTTTCAAGGAGGAATGGGAAAAAATGTCAGTCTCTCGATGTGCAAAACTGATAGAGACATACCCCAAGCGACTTACAGCTGTAATCGCAGCAAAAGGTGGCGCTACAAAGTATTAACTTAAGGGGGCTGAATAATTTTGCACGACCAATTTTTCAGTTTTTGATTTGTTAAAAAAGTTTGAAATATCCAATAAATGTTGTTCCACTTCATGATTGTGTCCCACTTGTTGTTGATTCTTCACAAAAAATACAGTTTTATATCTTTATGTTTGAAGCCTGAAATGTGGCAAAAGGTCGCAAAGTTCAAGGGGGCCGAATACTTTCGCAAGGCACTGTAACTGCATGTGAAATTATCTGTCAGAACTCTGATGACTCTCTGCTTATTTCCTCTTGCATCCAGGTGACACCTGATCTTTTGAAAGGTCAGCAGGAGCTTTCACAACAAACACATGAAGAGACGGCAAAACAGATTTTGTTTAATTACCTCAAGGATGGGTGAGTTTTTACCTCACTGATGTAATGTTCCTGGTTCATTTTATCGCACAACAATTTCCAGTTTTACAGCAATGTCCATTAAATCTAAAGGGTATTAATGGTAGATTTTTTGTACGAATTGGTAATATACACTAGTAGGCAACGTGATGATGCCATGAGTATCACTTTCACTATGCAGCGGGCAGTAAACTGCACAGTCTAAACATAGCATGTGCCAAGTTACACTCTTATAGCTGCAATATGTAACTTTTTGGGCTACCCCACCAAATTTACATAGAAATTCACATAGAAATATGTGTTATAGCGCTGTCATTCTCATTAAAAGCAGTGGTAGATATGTTCTATGTGCGCTATTTCTATACTTCCCAATCTTAAATTTTGTTTTTGCCTTTTTTACTTTCGGTTTTGTACACCAGCTTCAAACACCTTAAAATACAATATTTTTAGTTGTGAAAAAAAATATTTTACAGGGGTTTAGATAGTACAATGATTCTATACAGTATACTTGCTTCTTTTGCCACATAAACTGAAATGAAGCAAACTATTAAACATTTTGCAAACAGGAAATAGAGGAACAATTTCTTCATAGTGCATCTTTAAGTAATATGCACCATTTGAAAAAAAAGAAACATGGGAGCACTTAAACGTTTTTTATCTGAGTCTGACTGTTTGTGATAAAAGTGAAGGAATTTATACTCCCATTCAGTCTCCTCCTCCATTTCTAAACTGTGGTCGATGCAGCTGCTTAGTGGTGTTTGTTCGTCTTCCCATTTCTCTTTCTCCCTGTCTCTCTCTCCCTCTCTACTGAGGAATGTAGGGTATCAACCCTGCTCTACTTATCACCTGATTCTTGATGTTCTCCTTTCACCCTACGCTGTAAATCCCATCCCTTACAGTAGGGGGAAATGGAGGAGTTAAGGGTGATACATGATGGTTTATATTATTAAATAGTAATATGAGGTGCTAGACAGTTTCGTTGTTGTTCAGTACCAAGGTACACCAGCTAAAGTTTGGTTTCACGCTCTAAAAGTTTTATAGCTAGACTAGGTCTGGGGGGGGGGGGGGGGGGGGGGGGGGGTTACAAAGCTTAAACCAAGTATGTTCGTCAAGAAAGTCTGAAAGTCTGAAAGTCCAGTGCATATATCCAATAGGATAACATGTCAATCACAGCACCAGTAAAGTTGGATCTTAGAGTACCTATCCAATCCCAGGTCAAATTCTGTGTCTCTCACAGAGCATTGTGTCATGGTTGGACTGTACATTTGTGTCCATGGTTTTAGAAGTTTTGTATTTTAAATCCTAAACTTCTAAAGAGCCTCAGTTCCTCAGTGTCTACATTCCATGTGTGCTCCAGGCTTTTTCGATGCCCAGTGAGTTCAGGAAACTGCTTTTGGTGTGTCAGGTCACAGGTCAAGGGTCAGAAGTCAATGGAAAGGAACACAGATGGAAGTGGTGTTCTGACACTGAGTCATCAAAGAAAGGACAAACATTCACCAGCTGAAGTTATAAAACATGAAGGAGGGGGGCTAGAACTTCCCTGTCAGGTAGTGGAATGGAATGGAACCATAGAACCTTTCCCCTGGTTGTGGCCGATATAGGAAGAGAGAGGGTGCACCCTGCATACAGCCAGGTTCTATAGCAGGGCCAGGGATTCCCCTGCGTGTGCCTCCTAATGGATGGGCATAATGAGGTTGACCGGGTCGCGAGGTGACACATCAAAGCAGTTGGCCCCCGGCAGAGCAGGAACCAGAACAGTCTGGGATTAGACCCTAATCTGATCCACCTACCCCACACACAGAGACCCCTCTTTACCTTCAAATCAGCCGAGTGTGGGAGTGCACCAGTGTTCTGACTGTGTGTGTGCGTGTGTGTGTGTCCCCGCAGGAGCACTGATAATGAGGACACCACTAAGAGGAAGGTCAACCTGGTGTTTGAGAAGATACAGACATTAAAGTCGCGGGCAGCGGGGAGCGACAACAAAGTGAGGCATTGTTGTGGAGTTGTTGTAATTTAACTCAACAAACAGCTAAATCTGTGAGCCTCTTATCTTAGCCTTAGTCCAGAAGCTTTCACTTGGTGAGCAGCATACAACGCACCAGGCTGTGTTTACCTAGCATTGACAACAGCCACTGTAATTACCACCTCCATCAGTGGAGGCTGGTGGGAGGAGCTATAGGAGGATGCGCTCATTGTATTGGCTGGAATGTAATAAATGGAACGGTATCAAACACATCATACATATGGAAACCACATGTTTGACTCCATTCCATATATTCCATTCCAGCCAGTAGCTCCTCCCACCAGCCTCCACTGACCGCCATGTATAAACCTGTGCATTATGGGGAGAAACTAGTCACCACCCTTCCTTTTGTTCACTGAGATCTGCCATGAACCAAAGCAACGAACATGTTTTTGTATTTTACGAAAATAAGACATCTTAGAGTAATGCTATCGTGCAAACATATTGTGAGTGATTTTGAAAAGGTAAATGGATTCAAATATAACTCCTGTCTCTGTTCCCCCTCCCAGTCTCCTGACATGGCTACCCAAGCCAAAGCCCTACAGGAACAGAGGGTAGCACTAGAGAAGGAAGTTGTTGAACTGAAAAAGCAGCTGGAGGAGCAAACCAAGGTAATACTATGATGCCATGTCAGACATGTTGAACCTAGCTGCTATCTTGCATGTCTGTGCAGGACATGAGAATCCCTGGCTCCCGCCTCTTAAGACACAATAATCCTATTGGTGCTAATACCTAACTTAAGCGGACCAGTTGACATCACAGCCACTGAGTTTGTTGGTTAGATACTGTCAAAACTGTAATTCAGATACTGTACTATGAACGCCATGCATTTCATATTTATTTGGTGTGGTGAGAGGAATGGTGTTTTATTAAAGTGTGTGTGTGTCCTTGCGTGTTAAAGAAGCAGATGGGTCTGACTGAGGCCCATGAAAAGGCCGGAGCGGGGGTGAAGGTCCTGCAGACGGAGCTGGAGAGGAGCCAGGAGGAATGCTCCCGACTGAGGGACAAACTGGCCAAAACAGAGGCTGAGCTCCGCACCACATTGGAGGAGTAAGTGACTGACCACCAGACCAGGGCATACACTGTGAGGCAAGGAGTGACAGGTCGACAAAGCCCGGCTTAAGAAACCAGCACAATGGGGATAATCCTCAGATTTAAGACTCTTATCGGGGGAAAGTTGTTTATCTATATCTTTTTTTTTGTGGAAGAGAAAGTTGTAGGTTGTTTTCTGTAGTCACAGGATGATTATAATGTGTTCCTTGGGCTTGCAATCTCTTTTCGGCCATTAGAGTTTCTGTCTTAGTCTGAAAATAATGGCCCCCTATAGTTCTCCTTCCCCTCTGACATGTTGTGTTAATGTACACTGCAGAGTCCCACCAAAGCCCTAGAAAGTGATGAGTGTATATCATCATGGCTTAAATGTCTGTTGATGTTGGACTAGTCTGTTAAACCTGGGGATGGATTTGTTGATCCTGATCATGGACAATCACAATAGAGACTGGCCGTCCTGGTGGATATCAGCTGACAGTGGAGGCCCTGTGGAGCCAGACTCCCCTGTAATCTAACGACATAGAGACGTCTATGTCATGGACTCCATAGAAATAAGAGACAGAGACAGAGAGGGGCCTGCCTTATTTAGAAAGAATCACTCAACTACTCTCAGCCATTGTATAATTGATTCAATTTTTCAAGAATGGATTCTCTATTTTGAAAAAGGTTCATGTCAGTATGTGGGAATAAGTACACTGAGCTGGCGAATAAGTAGTGTTCAGTCTACTTACTCTACATCTGCGTGCATGACCCCCTGTCACTAAACAGACCCTCTCTGTGTTGAAGAGGGCAGGTGGTGTGACTGTGATGTGATTGGTAGATCAGTGCCCAGGTGCTCATCATAGCTCCTGTTAGCCTGGAGAACAGGCGTTTCTGACAGAGCGCAGGTGGTATCGTTCCATTGTGTGAAGCAGGGTGCAGGTGTTCAGGTGATGGTGTGTGTGTTGTGACTGTATGCTGCTCTGTGTGGTCGGGCAGGCTGTTCCAGGTGAAGATGGAGAGGGAGCAGTACCAGACGGAGATCAGGGACCTGCAGGACCAGCTGTCAGAGATGCACGACGAGCTGGATGGCGCCAAGACGGTCGTGACCGACGGAGAGAAGGATGCCATGATGGAGGTAAAACACAGGCCAGGTCCCACAACTCTCAGAGGAGAGAGCGTTGACATAGAATAGCTTAGCGGCCTGCATGGAAATGCTTTGCAGTCCCATAATAACCGCCATGTCAATACCATTGTAGTGCCAGTGTTGGTAATGTGTAAACATGTTATTCTTACTGGCACATTTGCTGAAGCAGAATTTCTCAGCAATAATGGCAGTGCTGGAGATTTCTGTGCACATCACCTGTTAAGGTAGCGGTTAATCTCAGGGTGAGATTTTAGCGAGACACTGTCACCAATTCCTCCTCTCCTCCTATGTAGGAGCTGATGCAAATTAAGCTGGACTTACAGGAGGTGCTGCTGGCCAAGGAGGAGCAGGAGGAGGTGCTGAGGAGGAGGGAGAGGGAGCTGACTGCCCTGAAGGGAGCACTGAAGGAGGAGGTGGCCACACACGACCAGGAGGTGGATAAACTGAGGGAGCAGTATGAGAAGGAGATCCGCAAGCTGCAGGCGTCTGTGGAGAAGGCCAAACAGGTAACTTAGGACATTCTTGGTCCCTTGTGTCATGGTCCCTTGTAGGCTTTGTGTAGTTCCTGGTTGATACGGGGACGTCCCTGAGGACATTTTTAGGTTGTTCTTTGGACGCTGTGTCATGGTCCCGTGGAGGTTTTGTCTAGTTCCCGGTTTGTCCCGGGACGCCACCTGATGGTTGCAAAGAAACGTTCTCCCCCACAAAAAAAACAACATTTTAACCAGGGCACACAAACATTTTAACCAGGGCACACAAACATTTTAACCAGGGCACACAAACATTTTAACCAGGGCACACAAACATTTTAACCAGGGCACACAAACATTTTAACCAGGGCACACAAACATTTTAACCAGGGCACATTTTAACCAGGGCACATTTTAACCAGGGCACATTTTAACCAGGGCACATTTTAACCAGGGCACACGCACCCTACTTTCTTTATACATCACCCCACCACTTACCTTAAAACCCCCAAACCCCCATATATTTCATTACTTTACTTATAATGGTTTGGGACACGTGGGACCATCACGTGACAAAAATCTCCAGGGAACTATGACCCAATGTCCCAAGAACCTTCAGGGGACCATGACACAATATCACAAGGATGCCCAAAAACATCCTCGGGAAGGCCCCGCTACTAACCAGAAACTAGACAGAGGACCATGACACAACGTCCCAAGAACATTCTAAAAACATCCCCGCGACAAACCGGGAACAATAAAAAGGTCCCCCAGAGAACGTTCCCTTGGGTACATCACGCAACGCTTTTAGAAAGTTCAGTGGGATAACGTTGTGTCGAAACCCTTAAGGGATCTAATGGAAATGTCGCCAAATGTCCTCAAGACGTCACCTGTTTGCTGGGTGTATTGATGTTAATGGGAGATTTGGGCAAACCCTTGAGTATGGCATCACGTGTACTTTGGGTAGTAAAAGTGTTTGTTTAGAAGGTTTGTTTGGGAAGGTTTTTGTTGCCATATGTTCGGCATCAGTAGATATTCGATAGCTTTGAAGTGAAATGAAATTTCGACCAGCTTCAAAGTTGTGCCTCAAAATTAAGCTTAATTTTAGTAACTAACACAATAGGACCGTCTTACCTCGAACAAAAAAATGCTTTAAGTTGTTTTTGTTATGACTGTGTATTGGAATTGGAAAAATAAGATTACGCCCCCATCATTGTCTACCAGCTGTTAAGATATTTCATTGGTTTGGAACAAGTAAATAATGATTGCTATCCAAAGGCCATTGAATTTGTATAAATTTAGTGTTCCATTGTTTATTTAATGAGGAAATGAAACCCTCATTATGTGTTATTATAAGGAAATCAGGCCTTTGTGTTTATTGAGATTAAAATGTTACATACAGTATGCATACTTGAATGAATGTCTGGAAAGTCCTCTAGGAGTTAGTGAATCATTGGCTGCATGGTGCCAGTGTTAGAGAATGTCATAGTTCTATACATGAACTGCTCTACTCCTCTCTCTTCTTGCACTTGCCTAACTGCATTTCACTGCACACACTGTAATAACAACCCCAGCTGAAGGCTGAAAAACAAGTCTGAAAACGGTTCAACTGTGCTGGGAAAAAACACTCCCTTCTCTGTAGTTCAGCTGAACCAACCAAGATTAAAAAAAGACTCAGCTATCCAATCCAGTAAAACCAATTTGTCATCACTTTTCATGGGAACTTATTGGACTCTGTTTACCCTAGATGACATATAGTGTCATTAAGAAGCTTTAGGACCTATTTCATGATGTTGAGGTGTGATTTTGCTGTAAACAGATTTGACTGGGTGGCTCAACAGGAAGGAAAAATAGGACCAAACAAAGCCTTTAAAAGACTTGGGAGAGGGGATGGGGAGAGGCAAATGGACTAATAAAGAGAAGACAGGGTAGGGAAGCGGTAGAGAGGACAGTGAGGTAAGAGCATAAATAGGGCTAATGGAGGAGAGAGGCATAAGAGAACCCCACTGACAAGGCTAGAGGAGCATTGTGTTGACTAGGTGTTGCCTGGCTCACATGCTTCCTGTTTGTGTCAGGGCCTCGAAGCCCTCTCCTTGCCCCCACTTCCTCCTGCCGACACAGCAGCCAGCCCCTTCTGAGATATTGTTGTTCTTGCTTGAGGGGAAGAGTTTGTCATCAAGAATTCACCACCAGTGCTTTATAAACAGATGACAAGATGTCTGACCTTATTGTTACTCAGTATTCAGACAGTTTGGCTGCTATCAGTTTGAGTTTATCTTCAGCAATTTGGGCCTTTCCCTTAAAATACTAATCCATTGTTAGGTTGTCACACACAAAAACTATTTATGTCAATTTCAGTCTACTGTACTTTTATCCACCAGGCATTGGCAGGATTGAAAGTAATAAAAATGCCTGCATGTGAGTGAGCAACCGCACAGCCTGCTGATTTGCTTAGCATAAAGTGTGCACGGTCTGGCATTCATCTGTCCTGTCTCCCATCGAAATGCTGCTCCTCTCTCCTTCGGCCATGAAATGTGCATTGATAGTGTTGCCCCATGCAGAGAATAATGCTGGAAACTGGAACACTAAATTGTTCCCGTTGCCCGTTAATTGCAGTGGCAAGCCGTCACTAATCTAATGAGCTGTAGTTCATGAGTTGTGCATTTTTCCTCATTGTTCCTCCTCTCTCTCTCTCTGTTCATCCATTGAAAGGGCAGGGGTAATTGTGGACCTCAGTAGATGAATGATGAGTTTGTTTCACACAATAATAGCAGCAGGGGTTTGGGATATGGTTGGGATATGCTGAATAAAGTGGGTCAGAGGAGTTATGGAGTGGACACTTCCCTGAAAATATGTGTGTTTGTTTTGTGTCATTGCATTTTAGGTTCAATTGTATTTTTATTGAGTTGTAGCATGGGCCATTCTTTAGATGTTAATCTATAGATGTAGAAACTATAGAGGTCAAACAACAGTATTCATAGAGAATCTATAATCAGACTGTAGTCTACATACTATAAGTTACTTATTGTAGATCAGTTCTGTGTAAGTCAGGTTTTTCACAACAGTGAGACTTGAGGGAATGTGAAAATGTGAACTGATAAGGTACAGTGAGCAGCGAGAAGGGTGTGTTAGAGAATGTTTCTGGCTGGTTAGAGAATGTGCACCCAGCAGACCCCTTCCCTCCTGCATATTCTGTTACAATGCTCCAGCTCTGACCAGTGGGTGGGGTCGGGAGGGGTGCGACGTGCCTCTTCAGGGGGCTGCTGTTATACCCCCTCTCAGAGACATTCCTGATTCTCAAGGCTCTCTCAGAGGGCCACAACCCCAGACAGCCCCAACCCGTAGTCCCAACCCCAGCCTCTAGTACCAGCCCTAGCCCCTAGTACCAGCCCCAGCCTCTAGTACCATCCCCAGCCTCTAGTACCAGCCCTAGCCCCTAGTACCAGCCCCAGCCTCTAGTACCAGCCCGAGCCTCTAGTACCAGCCCTAGCCCCTAGTCCCATTCCCAGGCTCAAACCCCATTCCTGGCTCCAGCCCACTCTCATCCCTCAGCCTTGATCCTCTCCCTCCCTCCCTCCACCCTAACCATACAGTCATTCCTAAATGAATTAGCCACAGTCCCAAGCCTCAGCCCTTATAGCCCTATCTCATACATCCCCTGACACACTGGCAGCTCCATCCCCCAGCTTCTAGCCCTCCACTTGAGTGATTCCTGCCTGTCTTTATTTTCTCTGTGACTGACTTCTTTTTGTGTGTAATCATTGAAGCCATGTGGCCTGGTGAGCACCTCCTCAGGGCTGTTTGAAGGTAAAGAGTCCCACAGGAGGCAGTGTGTTTCCTCAGTTGATGATAGTGCTCTGCTGTGAGGCTGTAGCCTGAATTCATGGGCCTATTGTTCCTCTGCTGCGTCACTGCCTTGCAGAGCTGAGCTGGTGGGGAGGGAGCCTACTTTGCCAAAATGCATGCAAGGCTTTTGGGATTCCAACAAATACCCCCAGGAGTGTGGAGTAGAGGGTCAGTGTGCTCAAGACTGTGATGTACCTCAGCTTTAAGACCAGAGGTAGAAAGCTAACTCGCTCACACCGAGACTTAGGAAATATGTGGTTTCTCCACTCAATAGGTTGTTTTGTGTTGGTACATTGCTTTTCAACATCCAACAGAGTAGGGAGTACTGGCAAGTACAGGCAAAGTATTTAACATGGACTTACTCTCCTGTGGCGTAGTCTGCTCAGGTTGCAAGTGGCACTGGTCACTCTCCCTCCAGCAGGATCTGACCTCAGCTCTGACATTCAAAGCCCAGTCATTTGCCTGTGATTTTCCTCCAGCCCGACCAGGCAGCATGATTCCCCAAGGTCTGGCTTTCGTCCAAGAGTTAAAAGAAGTACTATGCTCAATGTCAGTGTTTTGTCCTACTATAATGAGTTTCTGAAGGGTCTTTTGATATTATAATCACTCTGGGTTGGCCTCATATCAACCATTTAAGATCAGAATAGAGTACTGTGTGTGGACTTTGACATTGTGTCATCCCACTCCCTTCTTTTGAAGCCACTGGCCTTCTGGCGAAGTGCTAAACTGTAATAATGCCACATTCTGGGGAGGCTTGGAGTTTTGTGACAGTAAATGTTAATTCTCTGGTTCCATTTTTTTGACACAAAGGGCCAGTGTCCCTCAAAGCTCTACTGTGACTGCCTTCTCACTGCACTGGCCTATTTAATTCTCTATTAAAGCCAAACACCCCTGAAATCCTATCATTTGGCCCGGCAATAGAGACTCCATTTAAAAAGGTTTCTGTTTCCATGTCCCGAAGGACAAGACAAGATTTGATTGCTGGCATCTTATGGTGACTGGAGAGATGCCAGTGCTCCTCAAGCAGCAAGTTTTAATTTCCACTGCAAGCTTTTCTCCCAAGCCATCACAAACCTGTCTTTACTAGGCAGACACTAGTCTATGTGCCTTTTGTTGGAGAGCGTCTCTATTGTAATGCATACCTTCTTGCTCGTGAAACAAACTAAGGCTTATTCATTGCCAGAGAAGAGCTTGAGTGACCTGTGATGCTATTCACTTTCCTTGAAGACAGAATACATGGTGTTGAATACCATTAACCTGATATCACACAGGATATGACCCGTTCCTGGAAGGACCTTGGTCATCTTTGTGCTTCTATTTTAGCCCCGATTGCCTATCTCGACTTCCCCTCTTATCCCATATTTACTTTTCCCTCAGGGAGAGCACATGAATGGAAGTCATTTGAAAACAGGACCATAAAACTATGAGGCCACATCAACCTTGGCTCACAGTACCCTCTAACTAAGGTAGACTGAAGTAAATAATTATAAAGGATGTGGTGTTGAGCGTTGATTTTATTCACTTGTGGTTGTGGCCAGTATGTGTCTGTTTGAACGATGTCACCACCCGTGTGTTGTTACAGCTGGGGTAGAGGGATATCCTGTGTTTCTCTGCATCCTGGCCTAGGTCCTGGATTATGTAGGGGGAACACTGCCCTTCGGCTCCTAACTAAAGCCTTTCTGTCAGGGATGCTGCTGGGACATTATAGCAACTTGACAATGTGTCAGCTCAATCAAAGAAGTGTTGCTTTGTACCTTTCCCAAGGCCATGGTAGAGCAGAGGGAGCAGAACACTGTGCTCCATTATAGTTACTTATTTTTTATATACTGCAATCTTGCACTGTGAGTGTTACTGTCTGAAATAGGTATTATTTCTAAAACCCTGTGAATGCTGTATGCCCACAACAGTGCACTCATATAAAAGGTTGAGTTCAGTGTTATGAATGCATGTGATAGTAAACACATAAAATGTGTTTAGGGGTGTGCCAGGACTTTTACTTTAATCTCTGTAGAATAGATGACACCAGTTTGTCTGTGACAACCAATCAGAGGGTATGCTACTCACTGACAAGGGCATGAGTACACCACAATCTTTATTTTCAGGATTTGTTGAAAGATTAACATTTTGATTCAGTTAAAAGTCAGATTATTATAAATTGGTGCCTCTCCTTGTTCGGGCGGCGTTCGGCGGTTGACGTCACCGGCTTTCTAGCCGCCACCGATCTACGTTTCTTTTTCCATTTGTTTTGTCTTGATTTAACACACCTGGTTCCCATTACGTTATAATTTATTCCCTATTTAACCCTCTGATTCCCACACGGTTTGGTATGTGTTTGTGCTTTGTTAAGTAGTCGCTCTGTTGTGTCGAGCTGGAATATTTTTCCCTGTATGGTATTTGTTTGTGATTTTCCAAGTAAAGTACGTTGTTACTGAGTTCTGCGCCTGACTCCGTCCTACCTGCTGCACACTGACTCTTGACAGTGGATCTAGAATGGATTAACACTCTTGTCATTTTAAAAAGGGATGTGTATGTGCCTATAAATGTGAATAGAGTGGGGCTCTGCTGGATGTGGGATTACCCCTCCATTGCTTGTTCCCTGGGCTCCAAAGCAGATTCAGCAGGGGTTTGTGTGTGTTCCCAGCAACCTGAGAGCACCCTGTAAAAGCTCAGAGCTCGCACACTGGGCCATGCATACTTCACTGCATTGTTAGTGCCACTCTTTTTACTGGCCGCACAATGGTATTTAATGCCTGACTATAGACACACAGTTTAAGAATACACAAGAGAGCCCTTGAAATTAAACTCTCCAATTGTTAATTTTAAGGCTTTGTAAAAGTCTGAGCGAGTAAAAAATGGCAAACACAAGGAACAATGATCACCAGGGCACCCTGTGAATTTCCACCACCCATGGGTCTTTCTCCCCCTCACCCTCTGAGTGGTAGTGCTGGACTCTCAAAGAACCCAGGATGGGAAATGGGACAGTGAAAGAGGGGGTGAGGGGATGTTTGTATGAGAAAAAAAACAGAGAACTCAATGAGTCTACATTTTCTGTATGCTCCCCCCCCCCAACCTGCCCTCTACCCACAGCCCCAGTTGATTAGTTTCAATACAGAGATGATACTACAATCTTCACATATTCTAGCTAAGTAGGCGAAGTGACCTGTAAAACAGTGAGGTTTTTCACAAATTTCTACCCCCTGCTGTCCTTGGATTCTGAACAGTCATAGACAGGTGAAAGATGTTTGGGATATGCCTAATGTTTTGAAAAATATAACACTGCCTTCATTTACACATTTTAAGCACTTTTTTTGTGTGAGAATATCCTGGTCTGGGATGTAGGTAATTCCAGTGACACCTGCATATCAGTCAGTCTGTACTTGTGCCCCAGCTGACCCATGCAGGGATAAGGGTGTCGGGGAGGGGAATAGGCCCAACAGACCTCAGTGGGTCCTGGAGGTGGGGTGGTTAATGATCTGTCTTCTATGCTCTCCCCTCCACTGGGTGACCTTAACCCCTCGCCTACCACCCTCCGCTCAAACACTGGAACACCAAGCCTCAGTGACCAATGAGGGTCCTCCAACTCACCCAGTGGTGAGGGGATGATTGAGGGGGCGAGGTGGTCGGACTTTGGACTCTTTCAGCTCTGTGGACAGATAATGAGTCACTAAGGAACCATAGTACAGTGGTTCTAATGACAGAAGAGGGGATTCAAACACATTCCCAAGCACTAAGTCAGATTCCTTTAAGACACCCATTTAGTAAGACATCTGTATCTAACTAAACCTATGACTGATAATCACAGGACTTGTAATTGAAATAGCTTCATGACATTAGCTGTCTGCTATTTATCATGCTGTTTCGTTAGTGAATGGTTTTTCACTCTCCACTGGGTGAGTCAGCGTTGGTGCTCACCTGGAGCACAGTGTGTGTGTGTGTGTGTGTGTGTGTGTGAAACAGATGCATCTGTGTGCGTGCTTCAGGTGTGAGCGGAGTATGTGACGGGTATGTGCGTCAGGTGTGTGCAGTGTGTGTAGGCATAGGCTTTTCTTGGACCTGTCCAGTGAGAGGTGCCTGTCTGCCTGCCTGCTTGTCCAGGCGAGGCTAAAGGGAATTGAACCACAGTGTGTTAATCTGCACCATTTGCCTCTAATCCCCCTGGGAGCAGACATTCCTCCTCATAATGAACCTGCTAAGTCCCTCCCTGCCTGCATACTGTATAACATGAATGGGGAGAAAACTGATAGCCTACATTATAAACTGGATGGTTTGAGCCGTGAATGCTGATTGGCTGTAAGCCGTGGTATGTCAGACCGTAAACCACGGGTATGACAAAACATGTATTTTTACTGTTCTAATTACGTTGGTAACTAGACCCCATCACCTCCCTGATTACCTTCTCTATATATGTCACTCCCTTTGGTTCCTTCCCCAGGTGTCATTGTTTCTGTTTCATGTATGTGAGTTGTTCGTGTTTCTTGTTTTGTATTATATTTTCATTTATTTATTATTTATTAAATGTATTCAATATTGCCAATAAACCATAACTAGGGGCTGTATCCAGGCACTCTGCATTGCCTCGTGCATAAGAACAGCCCTTAGCCGTGGTATATTGGCCATATACCAAACTTCCTCGTGCCTTATTGCTTAAATATAAAACGTGTTTACATAATCATATTTAGTCAATTAAATATAGGCCTAGTACTGTAATGAGAATGGCCAGGAGCCATGTGATCCAACCAGGAAAAACTCTAGGCCTTGGGTATAACTTATCTAGGCCTTCTAGTTTTTCCTGGTTAGGGAAAATTCCTGGCCCTTTGTATCAGTAGTCAACCCCATATGAACGTCAGTTCCTGGTTGTTTCTGTGGACCAGTGCAGCACGGGTATTCCTCACTTTAGTAAACAGAACAAGAAACTGTCAAACCTGTCATCTGGCATTCTGTCAAGCATTGCCTCATTTCCAGATATTCTCGTTTCTGAACAAATATTTGGGAGCCTGGCTGCTACAATATCTTCTTAAACGGTCACTTTCAGGATATAAAGTAAATTCCTCTCTGACAGCGTCATCACAGCAAAACCTGCTATCTGTTTTTCTATGCAAAACTTAATGCGGGCCTAGATAGAGTGCTGTGTGTTGTTGTCAGCTAAGAGGTTACATGAAGACAGAATTCAGGTTTCCCAGAGTGCATTGACTGCTCTCCCTTAGGACAGCAGCAGCCCAGACAGGCTAGCCAGGGCAGGCTCTCCATTGATAAAACTGGGCAGAGGCAAAGCACACAGGGACCTCCTTTCACACTGTCCTGCCACAGCAGCCAAGTTCATACAAAGACAGGCTGCCACCAACAGTGGGTCATCTAATTATGGAATTTGGTCATGTTTAGTGACAAGCGGTGAACAAGCGAGAGCCATGAGGCTTAAGCAGCAGCCCCACAACTGTACAACTCTGGCAGATAAAGCCATTGAGACATTGATGTTGGTCACGCTCAGGGGACTCAGAATGAAGTGGACGGATTTACTGGACTGGACCATTCACCTCAATCTCCCCAGCCTTTTGCGGGTGACATGCTGTCTTTGTGTGGGTCAAGCTACAGCAGTAGAGGCAGTTCAATGGGAGGTGAATGGAGGCTTAGAGTTATTGTCATGCATCCACCTCTTAAATCCCCTTGAGCTTGTCATGAAGGAGCTGTGAAGGAATTTGAGTTGCCTTGTAAATAAGACCGTAGACTTTTGTTTTTAACCAGTTGTCAAGCCAATATTGTGTCCTTTTCTGTACAACATTGCATCTTTCTACCCTGTATTTACTTTGCACTGACCATTCTGTCTGCTCTCCAGAGCAGTGCTGCAGTGGGCAAGGAGAAGGCTGAAGTGGAGGCAGCCAAGGGGGCAGTGGAGGGCCAGGCGGGACGTCTTAGCCAGGAGGCCGAGAAGCTGAGAAAGCGGGCACAGGAGCTGGAGAACGAAGTGGCCAAACTCAACCGTATCGTTGATGATGCCAAGCTACAGGAGAGCAAGCTGGGGGACAGAGTCGGCCGGCTTGAGGTGAGGAACAGAGAAACCTAATGTACTGTAACTACTGTAGCAACGGTCATAGAAATTGTTCAAATGTTTTTTAAACAATTTGCATAATTGCAACTGTTGGACAGTGGATGAAGATACTCCAAACTTTTAGAATATGTATAATCCATCACATGAATTACAGCGCATTAAACATTTACTGGCATGGACAAAGGGATTTTGGTGGGGATTCAGGTATTCAATTTATTGTCAAATAAAGAAAGAAAAACATAAATCCACTCATACTGTATATACATTATCTTATTGTATCAGTTTTTGTAGATATATACAGTTGAAGTCAGAAGTTTACATACATTTAGGTTTTAGTCATTAAAACTCATTTTTCAACAACTCCACAAATGTCTTGTTAACAAACTATAGTTTTGGCAAGTCGGTTAGGACATCTACTTTGTGCATGACACAAGTAATTTTTACAACAATTGTTTACAGACAGATTATTCCACCTATAAGGTTCATCCTTGGGTGCAATTTCCAAATGCCTGAAGGTGAAATGTTCATCTGTACAAACAATAGTACACAAGTATAAACACCATGGGACCACGCAGCCGTCATACCTCTCAGGAAGGAGACGCGTTCTGTCTCCTAGAGATGAACGTACTTTGGTGCGAAAGTGCAAATCAATCCTAGAACAACAGCAAAGGACCTTGTGAAGATGCTGGAGGAAACAGGTACAAAAGTATCTATATCCACAGTAAAACAAGTCCTATATCGACATAACCTGAAAGGCCGCTCAGCAAGGAAGAAGCCACTGCTCCAAAACCACCATAAAAAAGCCAGATTACAGTTTGCAACTGCACATGGGGACAAAGATCGTACTTTTTGGAGAAATGGTGGGACTGGTGCACTTCATAAAATAGATGGCCTCATGAGAAAGGTAAATGATGTGGATATATTGAAGCAACATCTCAAGACATCAGCCAGGAAGTTAAAGTTTGGTCACGAATGGGTCTTCCAAATGGAAAATGACCCCAAGCATACTTCCAAAGTTGTGTCAAAATGGCTTAAGGACAACAAAGTCAAGCTATTGGAATGGCCATCACAAAGCCCTGACCTCAATCCTATAGAGCATTTGTGGGCAGAACTGAAAAAGCGTGTGCAAGCAAGGAGGCCTACAAACCTGACTCAGTTACACCAGCTCTGTCAGGAGGAATGGGACAGAATTCATCCAACTTATTGTGGGAAGCTTGTGGAAGGCTACCTGAAACGTTTGACCCAAGTTAAACAATTTAAAGGCAATCCTACCAAATACTAATTGAGTGTATGTAAACTTCTGACCCACTGGGAATGTGATGAAAGAAATAAAAGCTGAAAGAAATAATTATCTCTACTATTATTCTGACATTTCACATTCGTAAAATAAAGTGGTGATCCTAGCTGACCTAAAACAGGGGATTTTTACTAGGATTAAATGTCAGGAATTGTGAAAAACATAGTTTAAATGTATTTGGTGTATGTAAACTTCCGACTTCAACTGTATATATATTTATATATTTTATGTGCCTCATTTGCATAAACACACAGGGTGTATTTGCATATATGGATACATTAACATAACAGGGCTTCAACTACCAAATTCTTTCTCTGTCTACCCTACCCTCACTCTGATGCGCTGTCTAGACTGGCTCATTAATTACTGTTGTTGTCAAGTTCTCTTGCATAATTAAACAAGTGTATCAATAGCAGGATATCCTTGGATTAAAAATCAACACACTTTGCTCTAGATTAAACATATCTAAAGATACTTTACATTGTTTATGAGATCAGACATAATATCACCATAATCATTTCAGTGCATGTAATTTGTAAACATTTCAACTGTATTCAATTCTTTCTTTCTTCTCTTTCTTGTGATGTAAGTGTCGAGGCGGTGCGTTAAATCCCTGATGAAGCTTTAGCATAATTATAGATTCAACTGAAAGACATTGTATTCCATTGACCCCATTTCAGACGTTACCAGGGTGTGTTTGACAGGTCATTACAAGCATTTCCGCGGTCGTAATGTTAACAAATAAAAAAGACAGGCACAAGCAAAGCATGAATCAGTCGCTAGAGTAAAATGAAAGCAATCAATTCAGCAAGATTTAAGTTACAAGTGTATTTTGCGTCCCTCTTCCACAGGAAATAGATGGCTGAAAAAGACAGAACCTCGGGTGTAACATGAGCTGCTAGTTATATAAAGGAGAGCCACTGTAAACTGCACAGGAGTGTCAATCAGATTGACAGCAATACAACTTTTCACATTGAAGATCAGATCTGTTACCTATTGTCTTATGCTGGTGTATGTTAATGTGTATGTGTAAACTCACAGATAGAGAAGAGGCAGCTGGAAGAGTCTTTGGAAGAAATCAAGGAGCAGGAGGAGGAGATGTCACGTGCCAACCGTGCTCTGACCACGCGGTTAGAGGATGTACAGGTAAGATTGACCAGGCTTTGACCACATGGTTAGAGGATGTACAGGTAAGATTGACCAGGCTTTGACCACATGGTTAGATGATGTACAGGTTAGATTGACCAGGCTCTGACCACATGGTTAGAGGATGTACAGGTAAGATTGACCAGGCTCTGACCACACGGTTAGAGGATGTACAGCTAAGATTGACCAGGCTTTGACCACATGGTTAGAGGATGTACAGGTAAGATTGACCAGGCTTTGACCACATGGTTAGAGGATGTACAGGTAAGATTGACCAGGCTCTGACCACATGGTTAGAGGATGTACAGGTTAGATTGACCAGGCTTTGACCACATGGTTAGATGATGTACAGGTAAGATTGACCAGGCTTTGACCACATGGTTAGAGGATGTACAGGTAAGATTGACCAGGCTTTGACCACATGGTTAGAGGATGTACAGGTTAGATTGACCAGGCTCTGACCACACGGTTAGAGGATGTACAGGTAAGATTGACCAGGCTCTGACCACATGGTTAGATGATGTACAGGTTAGATTGACCAGGCTCTGACCACATGGTTAGATGATGTACAGGTTAGATTGACCAGGCTTTGACCACATGGTTAGAGGATGTACAGGTAAGATTGACCAGGCTTTGACCACATGGTTAGAGGATGTACAGGTAAGATTGACCAGGCTTTGACCACATGGTTAGAGGATGTACAGGTTAGATTGACCAGGCTCTGACCACACGGTTAGAGGATGTACAGGTAAGATTGACCAGGCTCTGACCACACGGTTAGAGGATGTACAGGTAAGATTGACCAGGCTCTGACCACACGGTTAGAGGATGTACAGGTAAGATTGACCAGGCTTTGACCACATGGTTAGATGATGTACAGGTAAGATTGACCAGGCTCTGACCACATGGTTAGATGATGTACAGGTTAGATTGACCAGGCTTTGACCACATGGTTAGAGGATGTACAGGTAAGATTGACCAGGCTTTGACCACATGGTTAGAGGATGTACAGGTAAGATTGACCAGGCTTTGACCACATGGTTAGAGGATGTACAGGTAAGATTGACCAGGCTTTGACCACATGGTTAGAGGATGTACAGGTTAGATTGACCAGGCTTTGACCACATGGTTAGAGGATGTACAGGTAAGATTGACCAGGCTTTGACCACATGGTTAGAGGATGTACAGGTAAGATTGACCAGGCTTTGACCACATGGTTAGAGGATGTACAGGTAAGATTGACCAGGCTTTGACCACATGGTTAGAGGATGTACAGGTAAGATTGACCAGGCTTTGACCACATGGTTAGAGGATATACAGGTAAGATTGACCAGGCTTTGACCACATGGTTAGAGGATGTACAGGTAAGATTGACCAGGCTTTGACCACATGGTTAGATGATGTACAGCTAAGATTGACCAGGCTCTGACCACACGGTTAGAGGATGTACAGGTAAGATTGACCAGGCTTTGACCACATGGTTAGAGGTTGTACAGGTTAGATTGACCAGGCTTTGACCACATGGTTAGAGGATGTACAGGTAAGATTGACCAGGCTTTGACCACATGGTTAGAGGATGTACAGGTTAGATTGACCAGGCTTTGACCACATGGTTAGAGGATGTACAGGTTAGATTGACCAGGCTTTGACCACATGGTTAGAGGATGTACAGGTAAGATTGACCAGGCTTTGACCACATGGTTAGAGGATGTACAGGTAAGATTGACCAGGCTTTGACCACATGGTTAGAGGATGTACAGGTAAGATTGACCAGGCTTTGACCACATGGTTAGAGGATGTACAGGTAAGATTGACCAGGCTTTGACCACAAACTCGGGAGAATTTACTGGTGAGAATAATAAAGCATAAGTGCTGGTCCTCCTTACCATTCTGACCCATCTTTCTAAACTCTTTCTGTTACAGAGGAACTTGACCAAGCTGAACCATGACCACAGAGAGCTGGAGGAGAGGCTGAAGGAGGAGAGGAGTCAAAAAGAACAGTTCAAGAACACTAAGAATGAGATAGAGGACGAGAGGAGTCTGCTGGACCGCACAGTGGAGAAACTACAGAGGGAGGTGAGTGGACCAACTAAAGGCCTTCGGGCATCCTTGTTTTAGTCAATCAAATATCACACCACATGCATGTGTCAATGTGTGCATGCATGTCTGTTTGTTAGCAAGGCTAACTATACATTCTCCCTCTCTCCCTGTAGATGAGTGAGATCGTGGAGGCCTCTCAGTCGTCCACCCAGGAGCTGCAGGAGCAGATAGACGTGTACAAGGAGAAGAACCGTCGGGAGCTGGCTGAGCTTCAGAGGCAGCTGAGGGAACGGGGTGTGGAGCTGGACAAGTCTCGTCTGGCTTCTAAGTCCCTACAGGAGGAGGTGGGTTGGCCAGTGCTCCCCATGACAATGGAGGATGACCCATTGTCCTGACTCAGTGTGTTGTAAACCCCCACTCAGGGTCTGTACAGTGAGGTCATGGCTTTGGAATGTGTCCTCTCCCCTCTTATACTTCCCCTTTGCCCTGAACTGGACCAGAAGGCCACAGCTGTAGATGCCTGGTGGCCTGGTGGTATTACAGGGTTAAAGAGGTTAGATAATGTATATTTTCATAGATATCTGTGGTTTAGCATGAAGAGTTGGAGTTGTGGAGGGTGGTAAAATAAATCTCATTGTTTTTCTATTGGTGAAGCATCAGAATGTTTTAGCAATCTAGAACTTCAGACACTAGGAGGAATTTATGAACCTCTTTTAATTGAACAATATCAAATTATTAGCTGTGACTATCTTACATTACATCCATTGTTCTCATACATTAAGGGAGTTGTAGCTAGGTAGGCTTATGGAATTTGGATTGAGCCTCTGTTAAGTTCTTCATGGCATTTTGCCTCATTTAGGATTTCTCCAGCTAATATTTTTCCAATTACTGTGGTTCATTTTCACAATCTAGCTATAACTCCTTAGTAGCTGTGATCTGCACCACATAATGTTGTTATAACCCAGGGCCACTGCTCATTGGGTATGGTTTGACCTACTAAACACTTTGGAATTTTTGGAATGTTTTTGTTGAATATGGGATAAGCATTGTTTATTTGATCTAATAATGTCCTCCCTCATTGTGTGTCTGAGTTACTAACCCCTGCAGAATGTCATTAAAGAAAACCTATTTCCTACAGTAGGTTAAAGACAGGTGGCCAGACTCAGTCCAACACAGTTCAAACACCATTGGAATTGTGAGCCATAACATGCTCACTTTTTCCATAGAAATGTGTCCGTTTTACAGAAGAGAGAGGACTTGCTGCTAATGGTTCATCTTTGTGTTGTAGTCTACCCAGTGTAATGTATATGCACAGATGGGATAGGCTAATGTATCTTTGTCCAGCTGGTCTACAGGAAGAGGGGGATGTAGTGTCATTGTTGTGAGAGCAGGAATGACTGACCCCACATCCTCCTCCCGACCGACACACTCCTCTAAAGCCTGGTGATGAGGTCACTGTTTCATCTGCTTCAGATCTCCAGTCTGTCCCAACCCCCGACATCCATCTTATAAGCATGCCTATTAAGACCTGCTAAAGACAAATGTATTTTCTTCTTTCATCTTCTCCACTCACCAGGCTAGTGTTTGTGAAAGTTTCTCTTAAGTCACTATTGTTAAAGGAACAGATGGCATCTTGTGGCCACTGCTGAAATTGCATTGCTAAAGCATGCATGACAGGTATGGATGTTACTGTAACAGTATGACACGTGTGGTTTATTGTTCGCTGTGGTGTTGTAACGGCTTTCTTCGGTAGAAGGAGAGTCGGACCAAAATGCAGCGTGGCTATTGCGATCCATGTTTATTTAACAATGATGAAACATGAACTGTACAAAAACAATAAACGTAATGTGAAAACCGAAACAGCCTAAACTGGTGCAAACTAAACACAAAGGACAATCACCCACAAACACACAGTGAAACCCAGGCTATCTAAATATGGTTCCCAATCAGAGACAATGACTAACACCTGCCTCTGATTGAGAACCATATCAGGCCAGACATAGAAATAGACAAACAAGACACTAAAACAAGGAAAACACACACGAACGATGGTCAGAACGTGACAGGTGTACTGGTAAATGAGTAGGAGGCATTCACAAAACTTGTTTTCCATTCCCATTCTGTTTTAAAAGTATGTGTGGTGTGTGTCCTGCAGCTGAGCCATGTGGAGGAAGACCTGAGGCAGTGTAAGAGGGAGAGGGATGATTCGGTGCTCAAGGAGAAGGCCCTGGAGCAGAAAGTCTATGACCTGGAGGTGGAGGCAGAGACCAAAGCCCACTCCAAGGATGACAAAATCCGACAGGTCAAACTCATGGAGGTATTTCTTAATTATTCATTTCACATTGTCTCTAAACTATACATGTGTTCATGGAGACTTTTTGGGCTGTATTAATTGGTTATCTTTGAGTCTTCAGTCAGTGTATGCTAGTCCTTCCATTTCGTCTCTGTTTGTTTGTACTCCAGTCCTGAGAAAGGAACAGTTCCCAGCTAGCACATAACGTTCTGAGAACCATATGTTTCTTAGAGCTTGGTGAGAGCAGCGTTGTCCTATGGTTATTTTGCATACAACAACTTTCTGGGAATGGTGCAAGATAGTTACTTGGTTTTAGAACATTCCTGGCATATTTAAGGAATTTGACAAAATAACATTTTCTTGGGATTTCATTACTTGAACAGAATGTTTCCTAAAAGTTCAAACATGGTTACATTCAATAACATTTTTTGTAATGTTCTAGGAACATTCTCCAACTGGTTTGACATTGGGCATGTTCTTAAATAGTTCAAAGAACAGTACTTGTTGAGTGGACTAATTCCATGGATAGAGAACATAAGATTGTAGTTTGAGAGATAAGGAGCATGTTATTATGCACATCTGGTTAAAATGGTGTGCACGTGTTCAGTGTGTGATATTGGAAATATGGATCTGATTGGATGCGCCTAGTTTAATTGGCAGGCCCTCATTGGTTGTTGGCCAGGGTATTCAAGTGTGCAACCTTTGAGCGGGTGCAGATGAACTCACCTTGGAACCGGCTATGTTGTATCCGCTGTCATGTTAGAAATAAACCGTCTTCATGATGTTAATGTTTTATACTGTCAAGTTTCTCTTTGCAATAACTAAAAATAATCTGCTTCCTTTAACCGGGGATGCAACAGATTGGCAACAAGGTACGAGTTTTTGTCTGAAGGAGAACAGAGCGAGCAAGAAAGTGCAAGCTCCGTCGAGACAGTCTGTGTAGAAAAGCTAGCACCGACGATGATGTTCGGCAAGGCCGAGGATTTTCACTGAGGAAAGTGTCGAACAGATTTGAAGTTAATGGGCTCAAGTACCAGGATAAGTCAAAAGCCATTTTTCTTATTCTTGGCAGAAAGTCTCAATTTGTTAATGGACTTGTGCTCCACAGAAACCAAGTGAGAAAAAAAGTGATTGTCGGTCACACTGTTGAAAAGTCACTACGTACCGAGGACAAATTTAATTACTGAAAGATGAAAGTTTCAGTCAAGGAGTCAACTCAAGGGAGAGTCTATTAGTGAGTACTTGGCTAGTTTAAGAAAAGCATTAGCCACATGTAAATTTTGTCAGTTTGAGTCATTACGTGATAGATGTGTGCGGTGTTTAAAATGCAGAGCTGAGAAACTGTTTACTAAACGTAGATCACACAAAATACTTTTGAATTAAAGAAAGTGCACAGCAGTTCTCACAAAATACTTTTAAAGCAAATGCAGTCGCGAAGGTAAACCATGTTACCATTGCGCGGGAAAAGGGCACAAGCCAAATGAGTGCCGCTACAAGGATTGAGTGTCGGGAGTGCAAGAAGAACACATAGCCAGGGCATGTCGGGAGTGCAAGAAGAACACATAGCCAGGGCATGTCGGGAGTGCAAGAAGAACACATAGCCAGGGCATGTCGGGAGTGCAAGAAGAACACATAGCCAGGGCATGTCGGGAGTGCAAGAAGAACACATAGCCAGGGCATGTCGGGAGTGCAATAAGAACACATAGCCAGGGCATGTCGGGAGTGCAATAAGAACACATAGCCAGGGCATGTCGGGAGTGCAAGAAGAACACATAGCCAGGGCATGTCGGGAGTGCAAGAAGAACACATAGCCAGGGCATGTCGGGAGTGCAAGAAGAACACATAGCCAGGGCATGTCGGGAGTGCAAGAAGAACACATAGCCAGGGCATGTCGGGAGTGCAAGAAGAACACATAGCCAGGGCATGTCGGGAGTGCAAGAAGAACACATAGCCAGGGCATGTCGGGAGTGCAAGAAGAACACATAGCCAGGGCATGTCGGGAGTGCAAGAAGAACACATAGCCAGGGCATGTCGGGAGTGTCAAGTGAGAAAACAAATGACGAAGCAAACTAAATGGAACAAGCACCTGGATGCTACGGAGAGAGAGGCCTCCTTACTTCGAGTGCAGGAAGACTAGAGGCGCAACGATGATCAGCACCAGGGCAACGAACACCAGCGAGAGAGAGGCAAGAACGTCATTGCAACAGAGATGAGCATTACAACTCACATGAGCCAGACATCTGATAAAGGGACATCAGCTGTTTGCCACTGACTGAGTTGGGTAACGTAAAAGGAATTGAACTGTTTGCATTAAATACAGGTAAAGATATTACTAAACCGTACTGTGTATGTAAGGGTAGATGTGAGACCCAAAATGGAAGTTGATACAGGTGCAGCAGTTTCTATGATAGAGGTTGTATAACCGCAGGTTCAAGAAGGTGAAATTGAGCCCTGCTGTTACATACACCTTTGAGGGAACGCAACACCCGGCTACAACTCAACTCCCCGTGGAGTGGGGAAAAAAGGTACGTGATTGTAAGTGCGGATGACAGAGGCAAAGAATATTACCGTTTACAAGGAATTTATTCTTCCTTCACACGGTAAGGTGGGGAAAAGGGGCTGGATGGAACCAAAGAAAAGTTCATGTTCCCTCTCCTACCTTACCTGCCTACCCACTGGTTACCTATTCTTAGCACCACCTGGCGCACTAACCAAAATACGTGCTTCACGGTTGGGATTGTGTTCCTTGGCTTGCAAGCCTCCCTCTTTTCCCTCCAAACATAACGATGGTCATTATGGCCAAACAGTTCTATTTTTGTTTCATCAGACCAGAGGACATTTCTCCAAAAAGTATGATCTTTGTCCCCATGTGCAGTTGCAAACTGTAGTCTGGCTTTTTTATGGCGGTTTTGGAGCAGTGGCTTCTTCCTTACTGAGCGGCCTTTCAGGTTATGTCGATATAGGACTTGTTTTACTGTGGATATAGATACTTTTGTACCTGTTTCCTCCAGCATAATCACAAGGTCCTTTGCTGTTGTTCTGCGATTCTGGGATTGATTCGCACTCTCTAGGAGACAGAACGCGTCTCCTTCCTGAGCGGTATGACGGCTGCGTGGTCCCATCGTGTTCATACTTGTGTACTATTGTTTGTACAGATGAACGTGGTACCTTCAGGCGTTTGGAAATTGCTCCCAAGGATGAACCAGACTTGTGGAGGTCTTGGCTGTTTTCATTTAATTTTCCCATGATGTCAAGCAAAGAGGCACTGAGTTTGAAGGTAGGCCTTGAAATACATCCACAGGTACACCTCCAATTGACTCAAATTATGTCAATTAGCCTATCAGAAGCTTCTAAAGCCATGGCATCATTTTATGGAATTTTACAAGCTGTTTAAAGGCACAGTCAACTTAGTGTATGTAAACTTCTGACCCACTGGAATTGTGATACAGTGAATTATAAGTGAAATAATCTGTCTCTAAACAATTGTTGGAAACATTTCTTGTGTCATGCACAAGTAGATGGACCTAACCGACTTGCCAAAACTATAGTTTGTTAACAAGACATTTGTGGAGTTGTTGAAAAACGAGTTTTAATGTCTCCAACCTAAGTGTATGTAAACTTCTGACTTCAACTGTACAAACACACAACAACACGGAAACTGGGGAACATAACACCTGCAAACTTTGTGTTTAAAAACGTACAGTAAAGAGTCACAAGTTCTAAGAGGGAAAATCTCTGCACTTAGAGAAGCTGTTGAAAAACAGCTTGTCAAATTGGAGTCAGAAGGGGTCCTTACTCTAGTTAACTACACTGAATGGGCAGCTCCAATTGTGTGTATACTGAAAACAGACAATACAGGTAACTATCAATCCGTGGCTGGAAGTAGATCAGTATCCGTTACCAAAAACGCAGGACTCATTCACCAAGCTGACGGGGTGAGAAGTTCACAAAGCTGGATTTGTCACAGGCATACCATCCAGTACAACTAGAGGAGAGCTCTAAGCACTATCTCACCATGAATATGCATAAGGGGTTGTTTAAGGTCAACATGCTTCCTTATGGTGTTGCCTGTGCTCCAGCTATTTTTCAGAAAATAATGGATCTGATCCTACAAGGTATAAATGGGGTAATCTACTATCTTGATGATATACTTATCACATGGCGTAACACAGTAGAGCACATGAGAAATCTTGAAGAAGTGCTAAAAAGACTGAAATCTGAAGGTTAAAAGATTATTTCTTCCAGAACAGCATAGCCTATCTAGGTCATGTGATAGATGCAGAGGGGATGCACCCCATGAAACAGACAACTGAAGCTATTAGGCTCACATTCCTACAAACACCACTGAGCTCAGGTCTTTTCTTTTGTTACTTAACTATTATGGAAAATTAATTCAAAATCTGTCTACCATAATTAAGGCTGTGACCGCTCAACTGCAGAAAGGTGTCAAATGGGAATGGTCACAGAAAAGCCAAAGTACTTTTGAGGAAGCTAAGAGACATCTAAACTCAGCAAAAAAAGAAACGTCCCTTTATCAGGACCCTGTCTTTCAAAGATAATTCGTAAAAATCCAAAAAACTTCACAGATCTTCATTGTAAAGTGTTTAAACACTGTTTTCCATGCTTGTTCAATGAACCATAAAACATTTATGAACATGCGCCTGTGGAACGGTCATTAAGACACTAACAGCTTACAGATGGTAGGCAATTAAAGTCACAGTTATGAAAACTTTGGACACTGAAGAGGCCTTTCTAAAAAACACCAAAAGAAAGACGCCCAGGGTCCCTGCTCATCTGCGTGAATATGCCTTAGGCATGCTGCAAGGAGGCATGAGGACTGCAGATGTGGCCAGGGCAATAAATTGCAATGTCTGTACTGTGAGATGCCTAAGACAGCACTATTGGGAGACAGGATGGACAGCTGATCGTCCTCGCAGTGGCAGACAACGTGTAACCACACCGGCACAGGATCGGTACATCCGAACATCACACCTGCGGGACAGGTACAGGATGGCAACAACAACTGCCCGAGTTACACCAGGAACGCACAATCCCTCCATCAGTGCTCAGACTGTCTGCAAGAGGCTGAGAGAGGCTGGACTGAGGGCTTGTAGGCCTGTTGTAAGGCAGGTCCTCACCAGACATCACCGGCAACAACTTTGCCTATGGGCACAAACCCACCGTCACTGGACCAGACAGGACTGTCAAAAAGTGCTCTTCACTGATGAGTCGCGGTTTTGTCTCACCAGGGGTGATGGTCGGATTTGCGTTTATTGTCGAAGGAATGAGCGTTACACCAAGGCCTGTACTCTGGAGCGGGATCGATTTGGAGGTGGAGGGTCCGTCATGGTCTGGGGCGGTGTGTCACAGCATCATCTGACTGAGCTTGTTGTCATTGCAGGCAATCTCAACGCTGTGCATTACAGGGAAGACATCCTCCTCCCTTGTGTGGTACCCTTCCTGCAGGCTCATTCTGACATGACCCTCCAGCATGACAATGCCACCAGCCATACTGCTCGTTCTGTGCGTGATTTCCTGCAAGTCAGGAATGTCAGTGTTCTGCCATGGCCAGCAAAGAGCCCGGATCTTAATCCCATTGAGCACGTCTGGGACCTGTTGGGGTGGGTGAGGGTGAGGGCCATTCCCACCAGAAATGTCCGGGAACTTGCATGTGCCTTGGTGGAAGGGTGGGTTAACATCTCACAGCAAGAACTGGCATATCTGGTGCAGTCCATGAGGAGATGCACTACAGTACTTAATGCAGCTGGTGGCCACACCAGATACTGACTGTTACTTTTGATTTTGACCTCCCCTTTGTTCAGGGACACATTTTTCAATTTCTGTTAGTTGCATGTCTGTGGAACTTGTTCAGTTTATGTCTCAGTTGTTGAATCTTGTTATGTTCATACAAATATTTACACATGTTAAGTTTGCTGAAAATAAACACAGTTGACAGTGAGAGGATGTTTCTTTTTTTGCTGAGTTTACTTACTAGCCAGGTGTTAGCTCACTACAACCCGGAGCTACAGCTCATACTAGCCTGTAATGCTTCAGTGGTAGGTGTAGGTGCTGTGATTTCTCACTAAATGAAGGATGGTTCTGAGAAACCTATAGCAATTGCCTATAGGATGCTTCCCAAACAGAAAGGAACTATTCTCAAATAGAGAAAGTAGCAATAGGACTGGTGTTTGGAGTTTCATGAAATTTCATGAGTATCTGTATGGTAGGAAATGTACCATGCTGACAGACCATAAGCCTCTTCTTATGATTCTTGGTCCTAAGACAGGTGTCCCAACACTTGCAGCAGCTAGAATGCAGCGATGGTCTTTTATTTTAGAAACATGGCAGCATGGTAATGCAGATGCGTTGTCCAGACTCCAACTGGGTGATTGTAGGGGTCCTACACCAAATCCAGTGTATAGAGTGAAAATGGTTAAGCAGTATGTATTCTTTGGGGTTTCAGGGTGGTGATTCCACAAAGCCTGCAAAGCAGACTATTGGCAGAACTACATGAGTGATTGGGGTGTAGTTAAGATGAAATCCTTAGCTAGAAGTCTTCTCTGGTGGCCCACTCTTGATGAAAATATTGAAACTGAAGTAAGTCTCTGTGACATATGCAAGCAGAAGTGTAGCATGCCTGCGAAATTGCCAGTACATGGCAATGGGCATCAGGTCAATGGGAGAGAATTCACTTAGACCTTGCAGAAGACCACAAGCAATTGTTTTTGATTGTTATGGATGCTTATGCTAAATGGCCAGAAATTGTACACATGCAGAGTACTACTTCAGCTAAAACTGTTGAGGTACTCAGAAATCTGTTTGCTTCCTATGGTCTGCCCCAGGAAGTAGTCACAGATAATGGCCCACAATTCACTTCCTGTGAAATGAAAACGTACTTAAAATTGAATGGCATCAAGCATACCACGCCACCTGCATATCACCCAGCTTCAAATGGGTTAGCTGAAAGGCTAGTGCAAAATCTTAAGAAGTCGCTAGCTAAGAACAGAGCAGTAGGTGGTATGACGTTACAGTATTGTGTTGCTAACTTCCTATATGGCTACCACAACACACCACATACTAGAACACGCAAAACGCCAGCAGAGCTGTTCTTAAAGAGACAGGTTTGTACACGACTGTCCCTGATTAAACCATAGTTCTCGCCGAGTGAACAGACTGAGGGGTCAGTGGCAAACCACAGAAGGTCAGATCCTTCTCTGTTTTTCAAGAGGTCTTGGTAAAGAATTACAGGGGAGGGGAAATATGGTTGAATGGTTTGATAACTAAGGTTCTGGTTCTTGCTACATACATGGTTAATGTTGAGGGTAACTGTGTGAAAAGACGTGAATCAGATGTTGAACATCAAGCCAAGGAGACAAGGTGATGCTCTTGCACAGGGAGATGGTTCTCTTTATGTAGGAGGATCTTAGAACTATGATGTTGATGACATTGATATGGACAATGCGATCAATGTGCCTCAGAGCACAGCTGCTGAAACAGTTGAGATGCGCCTTGGTGGAAGCCTCAGAATGTTGTTCTGAGACCCCGTCCTGTCCGTAACAAACGCCCACCACAGAACCTGGACTTGTAAAAGGACTACTGGGAATAATTTTATTTTATTTTTTAACAAAGAAATGTGTAACAACTTGTTTTGAAGAATCCTGGAATGTTAACGCAGTAAATTGGTTATGTACTTAGGAGTTGTTAAAATAAACGTTGTTAAAGTTAAAATAAGAGAGTTGTCACGGCTTTCGTCGGAAGAAGAAGAGGAGTCATTGGACCAAAATGCAGCGGGGTACGTGTTCATCTTTATTAGCTCAACTGACTGAACACTGAATACAAAATAACACAAACATAGCCGAAACAGTTCTGCAATGTGCAACCAACACTAAACACGAAAATAACCACCCACAACTAACAGTGGGAAAACAGGCTACCTAAGTATGGTTCTCAATCAGAGACAACGAAAGACAGCTGTCCCTGATTGAGAACCATACCCGGCCAAAACATAGAAATGCAAAACCTAGGCTAGAATACCCACCCACATCACACCCTGACCAAACAAAAAATATAAACATATAAAACAATCTACGGTCAGGGCGTGACAAGAGTAAGGTTCTCAACTAGTTGAAGTGTAGTGTTTGAGCGATGTGCATAATAACATGTTGCTTCTGGTTAAAATGGTATGCACATGTTCAGTGCGTGATATCGGAAGAATGTATCTGATTGGATGCGCATAGCTTAATTGGCAGGCCCTCACTCAACTGGCTATGTTGTATCTGTTGTCATGTTGGAAATAAACCGTTTCCATGATGTTAATGCTTTATACTGTCGAGTTTCTCTTTGCAATAACTAAAAAGAACATCCTTCCTTTAACTGGGGATGCAACAATTTATAGGTTTGAATCTCACTGATGCCGTGTCACAATAAAAAATAAATGTGTTTGCATGATTAATGTCTAAGGAAATTCATTTCTATGTGTCCTATCTGTGCTAAAGAGTTAAAGCAAAATAAGATGTCAGTGTTATTAAAAGTCTTATTAAATAATTCAGTCAACATTTTTATGAAATTATTTAAAAACCTTCAAATAACCTATAAATTCTGTTCTCAGACCGTTAATAAAACCTCCCAGGAAAAAATTCAAGGAACCAGAATAAAACATTCTCAGAACCTCCCTGCAACCAAAAAATGCACGTTCCCAGAAAAGGCAACATTTTTACTTCTGTTCTCAAAACGTTTAAATAAAACGTTCAGTTTTATCGGTCAGGAAATGTATAGCTTCCCATAACCAATGTGAAATCAAAAACATACAATCCCACAACTTCCAAGGAACCAAATGTGCTAGCTGGGATCTTTCCTGAGTTTGTTATAGACACAAGTCATGTGTACTGCAGGCCTCTGGTGTTGACAGTGCTGTGATGGCAAACACGGCAGAAGGAAATCTAAAGCTGTCGTTCAGAAAAGCAACCCCATGTTTACAGCAAGGTCAAATGATAATGTCATTGGTATTACCATGTCAATGTTGATGCTGTGTACTGCAGGACAGGATCAATCAGCTGGAGCTGGATCTGGATGAAGAAAAGCAAAGTGGAGACCTGCTGATTGTCAGGATAGACCGAGGCAGAGAACAGGTGAGTCCCTTACCACTATCCCTGACTGACCACTCTAACTGACCTCCAGTCAGTGGGGCATTCTAACATTCATTAACCATGGTTCACCAATTTGTCTCTGACTCTATTGTGACCGGGAGTCACACTCCTAAACTTCATGACCTTCATTATCATCTGCAAAAGACAGAAAGCATTTCAAGTACAGTCATTCCAGAGCAGCTTGGCATAATGTGACATCTAAGCTTACACCCCGTATCAGTTCTTTGTGCTTGTCTGCCATCCCCTCCCGCCATCGACAGCTCAAATACCCACACACACAGACCTACACACCAAGCCATTCTTCATTGCGTGTGTGTGTGGAACAGCCACCCAAAAATCCCACTATCCTAGTTAATTTGTGTTCTGGAGAGAGCAGAGGGGTTATTGCCATGTAAGAGGATCTTGCATAATCGTTCAGTTTGGCAGGCTGCCTGCTCGGTGTAAAAGCGCCAATCCAATTTTCATGCATCAGTCACAAAATACCCCTTTTAATGCACCACCTCAGCCAAAATATGCACACTGCCAAACGTATCAAGTTTACGGCAATGGAGTTCACTTAGCTGTGACTGCGTCTCAGGGACAAATCCATTTCTTGTGGCTGATCATAGTTCTCACATCCTGAGGGAGTCAGACCTAAACACTGCAGCTTTCCTTCCCCTCTGATAAACCTGCTGATGTTGCCATTATAAACTCAGATTGAGATAAGAGTACATACTTCCTGGAGAAAGAGTTGTTGTCAGAAAGTGTTGCTAACTCAGATCAGGAGACTGTTGGTCCGGTGCTTTTTCATGAGGAAGTGACATTATTCCAGATACAATTCATGTACAGAACAAGCTTTTTCTTCTAGGATGTGTTTGTATTATTCAACACGTTCTAAGTGCATTTACCTCCAAGGATCTAGCCTGTTGCAATACCTCTGCAATTCACTGTGCTCTCATTGATTTACATACTGCCAATGCAATCATGATGCATTCTTCATGTCTAACAAAGATAGGACTAGTTATTTTACAGTCAGGTTCATTGTCCCGCAGTAGTAAGATTAAAGGGCTAAGTCTGCACAGTCCTCCAACATTGAAATGGATGAACATGTAAAGACCTGAACAAAGTATGAGAGGCCTAAAAGGAATGAACAAGTACTTACATTTCCTTAAAGGCAAGAAACTCCTGGCACAGAGAAAAGAGTAGCACTAGACAAAGTGACATTACCGCAACACTGGGCCAAGGTGAGTTGCCAAGGCAACAATGGAGTGGTGTACAGTCCTCGTGAAGTAGATGAGGTTAGGATAGGAGGATGTGGTGGTGGTGGTCAGGGGGAGAGGGGGACGGAGAGAGTGGGGTCTGCATGGCCATGATGGCTTGGAGTGAGGGAGGGGCCAGGGGTGGTAGGAAGAACACCTGCGTCTCTCCTGGCACCAGGTGCTCTTCTCCTGTCTAAATGAGAGTAATCTCTCCTCTCTCCTCCCGCCGTCTCTCACAAAGCAGATTAGTTTCTGCTGTATGTTCCAGTCTGCTGAATCAGCTCCCTCAAGCACTGAACTGGGCACACCAGTTATGTGGCCCATCGTTCATCAGAGCAGCCCACCTTCACACACTAATTGGCATAAAATATCACCCATACTAAGCTTCCCTCGCAAAAACAATTGTTGATTAGTTGTCTTTTTCCCATCCACATCTGTATTCCCTTCTCTTGAACTAGTCTGTCTGTCTCTCTCGCTCTCTCTCACTCTTTCTCATTCTCTCTTTCTCTCTGAGACAATGAAGTAGTTTGACAGTTTGAGTTTGTAAGTTTGAGTCAAAAGTTGTTTATTATTCTCAGTTTCTAATCTTTCACAGAAATAGTCAAGCTTAAAAGCTAACATTTACATTTTTCTCTGTCTGGCTTTTGGAAGAAGTTCAACTCCCTGAGGAATTGAGAGGCTTCAGTGCATTCCCAGCACTAGCTATGATAGGTTAATCTAAATATGACTGATTTATTACTCTGAGTCTATCTGAATGTAGATTACTGAGAGCTGACGTGAGATCAGTTCAGGGGAATGCAACCGAAATAAGAATATCCAAACCCCCAATTAGCTACAGGAAGGCTCCTTCCACCTTGAGTAAGACACTACAACAACTGCACACCTACACATACAGGAAGGGTTCTTCCTACCAACACATGAGCAGCCTCTCATAATAGTGTTCTCAGGTTGTGTAACTATTGAGATGAAGGTCTCCTCTCTGATTGACAGGTGGAGCAGATGAGGAATGAACTCCTGCAGGAGAGGGCAGGCAGACAGGACCTGGAATGTGACAAGATGACTCTGGAGAGACAGGTACACACGGCCCTGTTCTTCCCGCTCCTTCTTCCCTTCCTGTCTGGGGGGAAACAACAGCAGTCTATCTGTAAAAAGTCCCTCTAAAAAATCTCTGTCTTCTATCTGTCCTTCTCTGTCTCCATCTCTATACTCCTGCTCTGAAAATGTTATTGTTGACCAAAACATTACCTAATAAAGTAGAACTAAGACTGTGTATCAAAGTTGTTTCTCACACTGTTTCTAACAGAACAAGGACCTGAAGAGTAGAATAGCCCATCAGGAGGGCTCCCAGAAGTCTAACAAGGAGGGCCTGGTGAGCCAGCTGGAGAGCCGGATCCAGGAGCTGGAGGAGAGGCTGGAGGGAGAGGAGCGGTATGGTTAGGGTTGGGGTTGGTTTGGGTTCCTAGGGAGAGGTGGGATTGGGGTGGGGGTTGGAGGGAGAAGAGAGGTCCTGCTATAGGGACCAGTGCTGCCTACAGACTCATTACATAAGCTGTCTGGCTCTAATTAGGTCACATTGCACTTAACCTTGGTTCTTTGGGTTGGTTAGTTTAGTTTTACATTCTTTAGGTTATACTGCATACTATGTGTAGATGCAGTATGTGGCATATGGCCAATTAACTTGTGGTTTCCAGAGTGTTTTATGCACTGCTACAGTATGTGACATGTAGCAGATCGGTAGTCTTACCCATGATGCTGTGTTTTCTAGGGACCGTGCCAACCTGCAGCTGGTGAACCGGAGGCTGGAGAGAAAGGTGAAGGAGATGATGATGCAAGTTGATGAAGAGCACCACTCACTGCAGGATCAGAAGGACCAGGTCAGGATGCAACATACACACATATATACACACACACACACACACACACACACACAAAGCTGTTTTAACCCTCGGTGTTCCTCTTGCAGCTGAACCTGCGTCTGAAGGCCCTGAAGAGGCAGATGGACGAGGCGGAGGAGGAGATTGACCGGCTGGAACACGGCAAGAAGAAGCTGCAGAGAGACCTGGATGAACAGCAGGAGGCCAACGAGCAGCTCCAGAGCCAGCTCAAATCCCTGCGCAGCGAAATGAGGTAAAAATGCTAAATACACACGGCTAACAGAAGACGCTAAGAACATGCTCATTCTGCTTTGGCATTTGTTTACCTAATTAATTATAATGCAGCTCTAGCCAGCTGAAGCTAACAGCATGCACCAAGAAATTCCACAGTGTAAAGCACATGTTTATGAAGTTTCACAGTTGCACACACATTATGTGAACCCACTATAATTGATCTGAACACATTCCCTACCACTGTCCTGGGGGATTTATCACACCTTCCTGAGCAATGTAGTCTAACACGAACATAGTAAAATGCAATGTGTGTAGGCTTTAGCCCACTTTCTATCAAACTGTAACTCTTTCATACTGTGTAAACTACCTCACCCAGCCCTCCACCCAGAATAACACTAGTTTCCCCTCCCTGAAGGCGTAAGACCAACTCTGCTCCACTGGACGACGATGATGATGAGGATGACATCAGCACGGACGGAGAGACCTACTTCCGCTCTTCATCTGGCTATAAACGCTCCTCTAGCCAAGACAACATCCTGTCAACATTCTCTTTGTGAACCAACACAATGAAGAGAATGTTACTAAAACTACAGAAGGACCAAGTGGAGTGACTCCTATTCAGAGAGACCACTTTCAGGTCACGACGTGCTTTTGGAAAACCGGTCAAATAGCATAGGGATGTGTGTTTGCTTTTCCTTTTACAGTACATAGATTGAGAGGGAATGGCTGGATAATAGTTATTGATTAATTGCAATGTCTTGTAAATTATTGATTATAATTTAGCAATAGTTTAATTATCAGCACAATTTCTAAGTTTGTAGATAATCATTGCATGTGTCTTCTTACATCTCATGAATGATCCAGCAAAGAGATGTAAAGGGAATCCAATAATTCACCTTGTAATGCAATCTAAAGGACAGCATTCTGTAACCTCTTATGCCTTATTGAAATGTATCAATGTATTAATCCCACACTAGATTTTATATCTTTAATCAAATATGTTAAGCCGCTTATCAAGTCTGATAGCAACAAATTTCATTTGAAACATTCATTTTTGTATTGTGCATTAGAATATCAATTCAATTTTGTAATGAAGTCAGGCAGAGTGTAAGGCCTTAAATTGATTTGAGTGAAATATTAGCTATTTATTTACTTTTGAATATATGAAGAAATGGCTGAATGAAGGGCAATATGTTTTTAGGGAAATTTGTATGAGGGATTCTTCTTTATACAGATGCTTTTTTTGTATATTTTTTTTACCTGAATAAGGAATAGTAATCCATCCATAATGTTAGCGTGGTCTACAGAACACATCTCTGTTTTATCACTTCTGTTTTCAGGTTTATGACTCCTGACTTATTGCAGTATTCAACCCTGCCTTTATTAAAATTAGATACAGTAGAACTTTTATAAAGACTGGTTAGATCACCGTTCTCAAATCAAGGTTCTACTGTGTATTTTTAGTTGGGCTTTTCCACTAACTACTGGGACTGCGCTGTTACTCCTGAGATTATTGTTTAAATCGTCAATAATCAATTTTTTTGTATTATAGTAACAAACACATTCCTTACTTTTGTTTAAAATGATTCATCTCTGTATTTCATAGAAATATGACTTTTACCAGAAACATGTTACAATGTGAGAAGAAGCTATTTATGTTTATGGTATATCCTCCAAGAACTAAACAGTGTTAATATTGGACATACGAGTCAATCTAATGTAAAATTAACATTTATCTTTGTGTTGCCTACCTTTGTATTTGCTATGTGCACCTGTGGGAGCATATTAATATGCTATATGACCATACAGTCAGTACCTGTTATAAGCATCTGTTGTGCCTATCTAATTATCTGTTGGAGGGGACTGTCCTCTGTTATGCAAGTTTATATGATGAGGGACTTTCTACAGGTGAGCTGTATTGACAATCGATCTGTTTAGCTACACTGTGATGATTTGCACTGTCCGAGGGATTATTTCTGAAGGTGTCCAAGGCTGTTGCCATGTGGAATGAAGAAGAGGCCTTTGGCTGTGTGCCTCCTCCAGGCGTTTTGGAGTGGGGGGGTTGGGAAGAAATACTGCCGCTACCTCTCTGTATGTACACATCTGTACTTTGCTGAGACAAAAACCCTGCTAAAATGAAATAAAGTTATCCTTAGTTAATCTCACATGCTTATTGTCTCTGTAAATCATACTGCTGATCACATCTGTCTCTTCTAATCTATTTAGGTACACAAAATAAGCAACTTTGGAGAGTGTTTAGTTGTATGAGGAAGTTGAAAGGATTGACCTCAGTGGTGCATGAATGCTTTATGATCCTCAGTGTGACCTCATTCATCCTACTTATTATTTTATTGTCTGGCCAAAGCAGCTGTGTCAATATCAGCCCCCCATATTTAATGGGGGGCTGAGTGGGCCAGTATTTTCCTGCTGAAGCCTATTGATCCTGTGTCCAGCACCTGACACCAAAGCACCGCAGGACAGGTCCTCCAAGGTCTCAGGGGGAAAGGACATGATTGATCCCTTGTGTTAAAGAGATGACACCATATGTGAGAAGGTGCAATCCAGGCTTCATTAGGAGATATGACTACATTATTTTTAAAGGTATTTTACAGTTGACTACAGCAGAAGAAAGGGAGTAGAGACAAGGCTTTCTTATCCTCTCAGCAAGACTGGCAGGTCATTGTTCCCAGGTCGTGACCTGCATTTGTCGCCATTCTGTGGAGAACAAACAAATCAACCTTTTAAATGCGTGGGGATCATCTCTGGCCCCTCTGTCAGTCCAAGCAGCATACACACACACTGGGAGAGCATTGCTCGGGGTGGGGCTTTTGTGAGGGCTTTAAAGAATGACCATTCTTGAAATTCTTGTCCTGTGCTTGGGTGAACTCATGCAGTAACTGGTGAAAGATGGGAGTGGGGAGCGGGAAATGGTCATGAGGTAGTAACTTTACAATTGCAAAATATTAAGCTGTCATGGTTGGTGGCTGTAGTGATTTTCTGTAAAGTTGGAAGTAGTGGACCATGGCCTCAGACACTATTTTTTTTTTTTTTTTTTACCTCAGGTCTCAATTGTATAACTTTTAGAATGTTTTAGTTGAGATTGAAGAATATCTTGTTCTTTCAGATAATATTGAACAATGAAAATAAGTAGTCCGACCAACTATTGAGAACTTTCTCAAAACTGTACATGGTACTCTGCTGCCCTCTAGCTGTAGAAATGCTAAAGGCACACGTTAGAAGGTACGAGAAAGAATTTCAAAGACATCTGGAATGTTGGCTTTGTTTTGTCTGCTGTAAATTGTGTTCTCAAGTCCTCTTGATATTCTTCTCTAAGTTGGTAAAATGCATGCTTGCCTGTTGGTGAGATGGGAAAGAAGCATGACATGGTGATGATGAACAGGGGAGTCATCCACCCATTATTTTAGAAGGGGCAAGAAGTACATGAGGATGGAGGGAGGGAGGTCCAAATATCAGTAAATGTTGCATTTTTCAAACATCTGAAACAGTGTTTCTCTGCAATCTTGACATTAACCAATAATCCACATTGATTCTTTAAGAACTTTTATGCCTTAGGAGTTTAGTACAACTGCCACTGGGATGTAGTATCATAACCCAATAATTCAATCAATTTTTGTCTCTTCTAAATTTAAACATTCTTGCCAGCAGGCATGCCAGCTAAGATAGTTAGACAAGCAACTCTAACTTGACTGATAGCCTGAAATGGCTTGGTAAGGAGTTATGAGGATGGGAGATTGGGAACCTATCTAGCTGGCTAGCTAAAGCCAACTTTATAAAATGGCCAGGTGGCTAGTATTACAGAAACAAAAAAAACATTTTAGTTTTATTTATTCATCAAAAAATAATCAATAGGCTTCATAGCTGAATCAAATTCATTTACAGACATACAGTACCAGTCAGAAGTTTGGACACATCAGGGTTTTTCTTTAGTTTTACTATTCTCTACATTGTAGAATAACAGTGAAGATGTCAAAACAATGAAATAACACATATGGAATCATGTAGTATCCCAAAAAAGTGTTAAACAAATCAAAGTATATTTTATATTTGAGATTCTTCAAAGTAAACAACCTTTGCCTTGATAATAGCTTTGCATACTCTTGGCATTCTCTCAACCAGCTTCACCTGGAATGCAATAATCTCAAATTTGGACTCATCAGACCAAAGGACAGATTTCCACCGGTCTAATGTCCATTGCTCTTGTTTCTTGGCCCAAGCAAGTCTCTTCTTATTATTGGTGTCCTTTAGTAGTGGTTTCTTTGCAGAAATTCAACTGTCATGACGTGGCCCTCTTTGGGTATAGCGTGCCTCCCCCCTCTCTCTCGCTGCCAGGCTGCTGTTATCTCAGGTCGTAAATTCCTGTAGGAGACTCTCTTCCTCATGGCCAGATAGTATAGAGAGAGAGGAGGTTTCACAGGTGTCACGGCCATTAAAAGAACTGGACCAAGGTGCAGCGTGGTGAGCGTACATTTTCTCTTTTATTCTAAATGACGCCGACAAAACAATAAACAACACAAAACAAACCGTGATGCTTAAGGCATCAAACAAAGTACTTTTTTTTGTTGAATTTTTACCCCTTTTTCTCCCCAATTTCGTGGTATCCAATTGTTGTAGTAGCTACTATCTTGTCTCATCGCTACAACTCCGTACGGGCTCGGGAGAGACGAAGGTTGAAAGTCATGCTTTGGCGCGAACCCAGGGACTCTGATGGCACAGCTGGCGCTGCAGTACAGCGCCCTTAACCACTGCGCCACCCGGGAGGCCCATCAAACAAAGTTAACATCCCACAAACACAGGTGGGAAAAAGGGTACCTAAGTATGGTTCCCAATCAGAGACAACGATAGACAGCTGTCCCTGATTGAGAACCATACTCGGCCAAAACATAGAAATAGAAAATCATAGAAACACAAAACATAGAATGCCCACCCCAACTCACTCCCTGACCAAACCAAAATAGAGACATAAAAAGGATCTTGGCAACAGCAGAACAAAGGAACCTCTTCTCCAGCATAGAACTTGAGAACTGAACAATGTACATGTTTTGGAGAAGGTGTACACGGTCGGGGAAGAATCCAGCTACGACTGGTCCATTTCGTTTAATGTTTGTGAAACTCATGAGAGACAATACAGCCACATTACCGTAACTCTGTTTATACAAGAGTCTCAGTTATAAGGCTTGCATCTAATTGTTGTATAAAACGAATGAGTAAGGTGAAACTATTTATGAACTTATGTAATGTGATTTTAAACTGTTTAATGAACTGTCTGTGATGTATTTAAAATTCAAGGCACACTTAACCAGCATGGCTACCGCAGCATTCTGCAGCGATACGCCATCCCATCTGGTTAGCACATTATGGGACTATCATTTGTTTTTCAAGAGGACAATGACCCAAAACACACCTCCAGGCTGTGTAAGGGCTATTTGACCAAGAAGGAGAGTGATGGAGTGCTGCATCAGATGACCTGGCCTCCACAATCACCTGACCTCAACCCAATTGAGATGGTTTGGGATGAGTTGGACCGCAGAGTGAAGGAAAAGCAACCAACAAGTGCTCAACATATGTGGGAACTCCTTCAAGAATGTTGGAAAAGCATTCCTCAGGAAGATGGTTGAGAGAATGCCAAGCGTGTGCGTGTGCAAAGCTGTCATCAAGGCGAAGGGTGGCTACTTTGAAGAATCTAAAATCTATTTATATCTACGAAAACACTTTTTTGGTTACTACATGACTCCATATGTGTTATTTCATAGTTTTGATGTTTTCACTATTATTATACAATGTAGAAAATAGTCCAAATAAAGAAAAACTCTTGAATGAGTAGGTGTGTCCAAACTTTTGACTGTGAGTCCTGCCCATCACCGGCAGCTAAAAGCAGGACTGAGTTTGGGAAATCCTGGTAGAGTATCTAGCATCCTGCCTTGCATATCTTTTCTCTGTGGTGCACCTTGGAAGGAACCACTTACTATGGGGGTGGGGTACACCTTGCCTGGTCCAGTCAGTGTGCCCCCTCTTAAGTTTAGTAATTAATTCAACAAAACTAAAAAACTATTATTTTATTTAAGATGACAAATCTGAGGGGGCAAGTGCACTTGTGCCCCCTATGGGCATGACACCTCTGATGAAGTTTCATAACAAACCTCAACTACTTATTTATGATGGGAGAGAAAGAACATTTTACAGAATACATATTGAAGGACTGACACTGCTGGAAGATGAATTGTAGACAGTGTTAATGGGCAGGCATGCTGATTGATGTATGATCTCTATGGGTGAGAGCGTTAATGATGAGGTAGCTAATGAATCTCAATAGGGGGCTGTGGCCCCTGGCAGATGGCTTTAATCACCCAGCCTGACTGTCAGGAGCCTTAATAGACCCAGAGGGAGAGAGAGGGTGGCTGCCTTCCACAACCACTGGCCCCCATTCACACCCCAAAACCACCATTCACTACAAAGATGACTAAATCTTAAAGATGCCTCAGTTCTTCAGGAGTCAGATCTCTCTTTAGCGGTGTTAGTCAGTGTTACCCTATATGATGAACCTGAAATATAGTGAAAACTTCCTCATCTCATTTTAGTTTACACCTCATCATCACTGAGTCACTCTGAACCCCACAATGACTGCTTGTTTCAAACATATTTTCAACAATATGAAGGACACTTTAAGTCCTTCAAAAAATAAAAAATGCTTCCAACACAAGATCATGCCTCAAGGTTTACAGTAACATCCCACTTGGCACAGACATCAATTCAACATATATTCCAAGTTGGTTCAACGTCATTTAATTGAAAGGAGTTGGAAACAGCATTGATTCAACCAGTGTGTGCCCAGTGGGATCAAATAACATTACAAATGTCAAACAGCCAGTTTGATGTTCACTCACTCCAGAGAACTCCAACAACAGACAGAATAATTGTACAATTGGGACAGACTATCTGTGATACAAGACTGTCTGTCAGTGGGTGACGATTGGCTCTTCCGTGAGGTAGTTGCCAAAACAAAAGTCTATGAAATTCCACGGCTGTAGTGATGCAGGACAGACAACAGCTTTTGTTGTTGGTTACAACAACAACAGCCACCTCACCACGTCAGTAAGTATCCTCATAGAAGTGTAGTGACAGTCTTCTGAGGGTCTAATGCAGCCAATGGTTGATAGGAGAGCCCAATTCACTGAGCCTCTCTCTTACAAAACAAACAGAAAGCATCAGAAAGGAACAGACAAGCCTTCCGACATCAAACACTGAATTAACAAGTCAGTAGAATACATACATGTTTTGTATGTTGCCTTGTTATTGAAAGGATATGAACTTGTCATCCGTGTCTGAGTTGTCTGGGAGCTTTAGGGTCGTGTGGTTGTCATTGTATGCAGTTTGATATGCTGAGGATGCCAGGTCATGAGGGAATTAAATATTCTGGGCTTGAACTGTTTCTCCCTGGAGGCCTTCTGAGGTCTGAGCTCGACTATCAGATCGGCTCCGGTATGAATCTAGTCATTCTTGAAAGACCAGCCAGGTGGAAACAAGAGTAACACTGTTGAATCAAGTGCCTGCCAGAAGCAAGACACTAAGATCACAATCAACACACCTTACCTGACATATAGTACTCATGGGATAGTGAAATATGGCATCTGAGTTTGATATATCCCTGTGTTACTTTAAGAATTGATCAGTATAGCATGAAAGGTGACTTGCTGACTGATTCAGAAGTAAACAAAACCATGATGGTTAATGGTTAACCTTAAAGTGTGGAAACAACACTCATATTATTCAGACAATTGACTTACTTTACATATTGGCGCATTTTTGTTGAAACATATGATATATTTGCCTATGTACAACATGACCTGTTACGCAATTGGTTTTACTATGAGACCACAGAAAATACCCTGAACATTAGTTTAGTTTCTATGTGTCTGTTTCTGCTGAGGTAGGACATAGAGTTGTGACCATACCAATGCCAGGAGTGTGATCCCCATTTTGACATGGAGAAATGTGTCAACTACTTCATGCATTTTTCTCAAGGAAGGTACAGTAGTATATTTATCTATATTTTCACATTCAATGCAAACTCTGGAAGGATCAGCAACCCCTCTTTGTCAAAACCCCCTCCTATAATGATCAAATATCAACTATCACATTTTAAATGAGCAGCCTACCATATCATCAACACATTTCACCCCAAGCCTTAAAACACTATCGAAACCTGAATATAAGCAAACAGATACCTGTCCATACAACCTTACTGTAATTCAACTCACACATGATTTCCCACAAACCATTCAATGTCTATAATGCATACACTCAATACTGCTACTGTACCAGAAGCAGTCCTGCCTAGCTACCAGTTTACACCTGGTGCTAACATGCATCCTTTGTCCTGATCTTGTCCACATTCCAATTGTGCACACATTTTAAAGATAGGTGTAGACGATTAAAGGACGCATTGTGATCTGATTGCGATCAGATCTTTCGGACCACCTTTGGAGGTAGTCAGGGACCCATTGTATCTGGATATCAATCAAGTGTAAACAGATCTGGATGGTCAAACCATTTACCACTAGAAAATCCTGGCCTCGAGGGACCCCCATTCGAGCCAGTGATTAGTCTTTTGGACGTAAACATTCTAACAGTCTAATAAATAGATTTCATATATGCCATTGCAAAAATAATCGTTGGTCGTTGGTCTTAGGTAACAATAGAATATGAAAGAAAATGTATTTCAAATAAAACAATTTCATGTAACTGCATACAATAAGTACAAACAAAAAAATACTAAAACACCACAATTCAAGTGGTAAAATCCATTAAAAACACCATCATAAAGATCAGTAATTATTCATTTGTTAAGGGCAGGTCTTCAACAACATTTTGAAACGTCATTTTTTCCTTCTTTTTTTCTTCTGAAGAACAGAATGGCGTATTCTGAAATTAAATACATGACAATACTTTGAGTGATTTGCATACAGGGAGACCCCAGGAAATCTGGTCACAATGGGGACATAGTGGACGGATAAGAGCCACATTTTAAAACCATGTGTAGAACCAACAAACCTTGATCAGAAAGTGATTTGATCATATTGATCAGATCACGAAACCCACAGGTAGGGGGCAAGGTGTAAACGAGGCTTCTGTTGGATGGCCCATCCCCAATGTGCCATAGAGCTCTACCTGTCCATGTTTGTGACAGCCCAACCCAGGTGGGCGGCGCAAAGCAAGAGAGTGGGAGAAATGTGGCCTGACAGGTCTGATGGGAGGCTCAGGGAAAGAGAGAGAGAGGCAGTCAACCAGGTGGAGTCAGGTGCTGTCTACAGTCTGGGCTGGGACAGTGTCATAGTTCTATACATTAGTAGAGCAGTAGGGACTGTGTGGAGCTGGGCTGTAGTCTAGCCCCTAACTGACTGACTGGCACTCAACATGAATACCAGGCCTTGTTTATCAACTGGAAAATGAATTATACATAACACTGAAGAGAGAAACTTGTCAGAGTAGAACTTTCTTTCCCCTCCCATCTTGTTCATTCACTCTCTAGTCTCTCTCCCAGTGGCTGGAGCTGGGGGCTGTGTGAGTTTGTACAGTAGTCTGGAAAGAGAGTGAGAGGAAGAGAGGGAGGGAGAGAGGAAAAGAGAGAGCAGGGGAGTAGACAGAGGCCAGGGGAGACATGCTACGCTACAGCTCACCAGGATCGGTCATCACCACTGAGGACAGTCCAGAGCAGCCCAGTGAGGTAAGGAGCCCCAGGGGGCCACTCTGTCCCAGGATAGAACCCAAACATCACTCATTCACCTGTCAGATAAGTAGCATGGCGTGTTGGTTTGTGTAAGTCAGTGTGTCTGTAGACTATCTGGTGTTTGTTTGCTTTTGTCTCCGCTCCCCCCACTCCCCGTTCGCTTTTCTCTCTCTCGATCTGTTTTCCTCACGTCTGGCTGCTCAAAGCTAGTTTTCGTAGCATGTCTACATCACAACTAATCATTCTCACTTTTTGAGTGTTGCCGGTGTGTTGGAATTTTGCATGTGGCTCAGGGATATGTGTATCTGTTTGAGCTTGTAATGAGAGCCGAGTATCTGGGAGGCAGGGCTGTCATGTTTATTTGATCAGCCCAGAGCGCCTAGCAGACCACATCTTTAAACTGCCAATAAAAGCCATTCTCACAGCTAATGAAGTGACACCAAAGGATTTATAGCAAACATAAAAGCCAACATGGAGTTGGATTAATCCTTATGATGATTACAGCGTCATGTTTCACTCTCAACCAAGAGATTGCTTTAGCAATTAACACCTTTTAAGAAAGTAAATTATTCCCATTGACTTACAGTATGTATGACTTACAGTATGTTAATCAGCTCCTAGGGCACCTCCTAGGGCACCTCCTAGGGCACCTCCTAGGGCACCTAAAAGGGATGTGTTGTAAACAAGATAGTGCTAGGATGAAGTGGTATAAGGCATTTTGATGCTGTTACCTCATTGCAGTTACATTTGCATCATTTTTGTTTGTGGTTTCACAGTCTATAATTATAAATACTGATGGTGACCTGTTGTATTTGGACCCCATCAGAAACATTCCACTGCTTATTGTAACACAACAATCAGGCTCATTACAACACAAATGTTGTGCTTCACATGCTTATCACACACATTACATATGAACCGATCCATTTTTATGTCATAAAGAGTGACACTGGGTAACACAACACATTTGAGTTTTCATCCAACTATGACATTGATTACTGGTGCATGAGCTTGAACTGAGTGACCTTGACATTTTATTTTTATGTCTGTGTGTGTTTCTGTCTGTTTTTGATTCCCCCAGAGGAGGATTCGGCGACTCAGACTAACTCTTCATACAGGAGACAATGGACAGAATGAGACCAAGAAACCAACCTCAGACACAGTGAGTCCCAAAACACACACCCAGTCAGCCTCACACACTCAGTCAGCCTCACACACCCAGTCAGCCTCACACTTCTTCATCTTCACCACCCTATGGATCCTGGAACTTATCTTTTCCTTCTCTCCCCTCCCTTAATCGTCGCTTCCTCAACCTGTAGTCAGTGCGCTCTGCCTCACTCCCTTTCTTATTCACGGCCCTCTCTATCCCTCAAACACACACAAATCAGGTGGGAATGTTTGTGAACTAGGAACCAGCTTTTATCCAGTTTAAGAAACATTCCATGGACTGTCTACACAATACAGAGACGGAGAAAGGTGGAACCACGGAGATGTACTGCTGTTATGTTATCTGGGCTGTTGGTTACGCAATTGTATCCACACAGGGGTGTGTACACCACACACACATACATACACAGCTGTGTCTGATTTTCACAGCACTCTGCACAAATTTAGAAGGTGCGTGTCCCTTTTCATCTACAGTAGAACTCTCTTCAGCATGCACAAGTCTAGCTGACAACAGAATTACACAGAACCGCATGCTGTTGTCTGTTTTCAGATGTCATATATCATATATAATGTACACGGCACATGATAACATCTTACTGTAAAATTGTATAGGTCGTCTTATACAAATGTTTAGCCAATAAACAGTCACTAAACAATCATGGAACTCTTTTTATTTACACGGTACCTACTTAATACACATGGGTAGCCTACGCCATAATAAAGGCAGACATGTTGTTTGCCAGAGGTGGTTTGCCATTTTGCTCTGTTTGTGTTGAGAAGCTGTGGTCTGGCAAAGTTACATCAGCTAGTTTGTAATCTAAGTGTTTGACAGCACTCAGTGTGCTGCTTGGAATCACATTGAGGTTAGGGGAAGTATGGTTTCGGTCGCTCCTCCACTGAGACTGAGATAGTGACAGAAAGCAGAGAGATAGGTCCATGCTGTTCTTTGTACCTTGTACACTGTTTCTATAACCTGCCCCACCCCTTTGTCATCACAGTTCAGCTGATAGAAGTGTGACTAATGGTGTAATCTGATGGTGTTTCCCTTCAGGAGGCTGTGCATGTTTACAGCATTACTACTGATAAAAGATGACAACCAGGTCAGGGTTGACAAGAGAGCAGCACAGAGGAGAACAACGTTGGGCCCTAGTTAATTAGGGCCCAGAGTTTTTCCTGGTCTAGTTATGTGGTCTGGAAATACTCAGGGCCCTGCTGATGACACAACACATCTGTGCCAGTCGTATGGGGGCCGTGCCACACTGCCACGGCCAGCTGTGCACTCCAGTCTGCAATGTGGTATCAGTCTGTGCTGAAGCTAGGCCCACTTAACGAGCCAACCAGCGCTAACGAGAGCAGCGCTCCGGAGCGGCCAGGACATATTGCACATCACATTAATAATTATCCCAGCCCATTAACTTCAGAGACCTTACAGATAGAACATAAACAGAAGATTAGTATGTAAGGACGCACAGTGGGAAAGGAGGAGAGAAGGATGATCAAAGTGCCCCCCCTCCTACCACATCCCCTCTAGCTTCCCTTTATCTATTGACTTAGCAGGCATGTTGACTCTTCCCTTGTTGTCAGGGTTTCAGTCAGTAATGCCAATTCAGTATTCATCAGTACAGTACTTTGAGTGAATAAAGCAGTAAACAGATGACGTCACTACTACCGTTCAAAAGTTTGGGGTCACTTAGAAATGTCCTTGTTTTTGAAAGAAAAGCACATTTTTGTTCCATTAAAATAACATAGAATTGATCAGAAATACAGTGTAGACATTGTTAATGTTGTAAATGACTATTGCAGCTGGAGAAGGCTGATATTTAATGGAATATCTACATAGGCGTACAGAGGACATGTCACGTTCTGACCATAGTTCTTGTGTGTTTTCCTTGTTTTAGTGTTGGTCAGGACGTGAGCTGGGTGGGCGGGCATTCTATGTTGTGTGTCTAGTTTGTCTGTTTCTATGTATGGCCTGATATGGTTCTCAATCAGAGGCAGGTGTTAGTCATTGTCTCTGATTGGGAACCATATTTAGGTAGCTTGTTTTGTGTTGGGGTTTGTGGGTGATTTGTTTCCTGTCTCTGTGTTCGCTGCACCAGATAGGACTGTTTTCGGGTTTTGCCAAGTTTATTGTTTTGTAGTGTGTTCATGTTGAGTTTCTGTTATTAAAGAACCATGGACATTTACCACGCTGCGCATTGGTCCTCCGATCCTTCTTGCTTCCCCTCCTCAGACGAAGAGGAGGAGGAAAACCCTTACAGGCCCATTATCAGCAACCATCACTCCTGTGTTCCAATGGCACGTTGTGTTAGCTAATCCAAGTTTATAATTTTAAAAGGCAAATTGATCATTAGAAAACCCTTTTGCAATTATGTTAGCACAGCTGAAAACTGTTGTCCTGATTAAAGAAGCAATACAACTGGCCTTCTTTAGACTAGTTGAGTATCTGGAGCATCAGCATTTGTGGGTTCGATTACAGGCTCAAAATGGCCAGAAACAAAGTACTGAGAAATTAATGCTATTCCATGCGAGAAATTCCCAAGAAACTGAAGATCTCGTCCAACCCTGTGTACTACTCCCTTCACAGAACAGAGCAAACTGGCTCTAACCAGAATAGAAAGAGGAGAGGGAGGCCCCGGTGCACAACTGAGCAAGAGGACAAGTACATTAGAGTGTCTAGTTTGAGAAACAGATGCCTCACAAGTCCTCAACTGGCAGCTTCATTAAATAGTACGCGCAAAACACCAGTCTCAACTTCAACAGTGAAGAGGCGACTCCGGGATGCTGCCCTTCTAGGCAGAGTAGCAAAGAAAAAAACATCTCAGAATAGCCAATAAAAAGAAAAGATTAAAACGTGCAAAAGAACACTGGACAGAGGAACTCTGCCTAGAAGGACAACATCCCGGAGTCGCCTCTTCACTGTTGTAATGGCCGTTGGTGGAAGAACGTGAGGACCAAGGTGCAGCGTGGTACGTGTTCATCTTTATTTATGAATTGAACACTGAATGAAAAAACAACAAAAGAGAATGAACGAAACCAAAACAGTTCTGTCTGGTACAGAATACAAAAACACAAAACAACTACCCACAAAACCCATGTGGGCAAGAGCTACCTAAGTATGGTTCTCAATCAGAGACAACGACAGACAGCTGTCCCCGAATGAGAACCATACCCGGCCAAAACCAACGACATACAAAACCATAGAAAAAATAACATAGAATGCCACCCTAGTCACACCCTGACCTAACCAAAATAGAGAATAAAAGCCTCTCTATGACCAGAGAGTGACAACTGTTGATGTTGAGACTGGCCATTTTGAGCCTGTAATTGAACCCACAAATGCTGATGCTCCAGATACTCAACTGGTCTAAAAAAGGACAGTTTAATTGCTTATTTAATTAGCACAACAGTTTTCAGCTGTGCTAACATAATTGCAAAAGGATTTTCTAATGATCAATTTGCCTTTTAAAATGATAAACTTGGATTAGCTAACACAACGTGCCACTGGAACACAGGAGTGATGGTTGCTGATAATGGGCCTCTGTACGCCTATGTAGATATTCCATTAAAAATCAGCTTTTTTTAGTTTACAGCTACAGTAGTCATATACAACATTAACAATGTCTACATGGTATTTCTGATAAATTTGATGTTATTTTAATGAACAAAAATGTGCTTTTCTTTCACAAACAAGGACACCCCAAACTTTAGAACGGTAGTGTACATCCAATAATAAAGGTCAGCATCCAACATGGAGAGCAACTATTGTAAAAGTCTGTGGGCTGTCATTGACACTGGATTCTTTCATGGTTGAACTCGCTGTAGATGTTATCTTCAGAGGAATTCTAAATATAGGTAACTATAGGTAACACTCCCATATTGTGCACATATTCTTGGTTTGTTAGTCCCCTCAAAATGCCTTAGACATCTCTTTTGTCCCACCCCACACACATGTGGAGATCTCACCTGGCTTAACTGGTGCCTCTAGAGACGAAACCTCTCTCATCGTCACTCAACGCCTAGGTTTACCTCCACTGTACTCACATCCTACCATACCTTTGCCGTGAATCTATTCTACCACGCCCAGAAATCTGCTCCCTTTTATTATCTGTCCCCAACGCACTAGATGACCAGTTCTTATAGCCTTCAGCCATACCCTTATCCTACTCGGTTCCTCTGGTCATGTAGAGGTTAACCCAGGCACACTTCTATTCCCCCAGGCACTATCATTTGTTGACTTCTGTAACCGTAAAAGCCTTGGATTCATGCATGCTATTTAGGGATAGGCGTCCCATCAACAGGGACAGTTATAAATCACGATCACAGATTTTAGAGAAACAACAAATGTCGGTACATATACATGTAAGTTTCTTATATTGGCTGAAAGCCGATGACGCGGGCAGTCTTCACTTGATCGACTGTAACTGTGTCAAATAAGCACCAATCGGGGTCAAACAAAGCTAGATAGCCAATGAGCAGGCCAATGAGCCCCGTATATGCCGCAAAATGTAGCTGCTAACCTTGTGTGACAGCAAGCCTTTTCATTTTGGACAAAAATTATAAGAATATGGAGAGTTAGGAAGTTAGGAAAACTGGGAGTTTTGAAAATGTTGAACTTATTATATGGCTACTAATACTGGAAAAGCTAAATCCAAGTATACAGATTTGACAATATTCTTGCAGTAAAATGTAATGTGAATGTAAATGTCTCCTTCACGATTTGCCCAAATGTACCTGGGTGACTTCACACTAAATGTCATGTAGTTTGCTCATACTTCATGTTATCCGTCCACAACTTTGCACATACACTGCTGCCATCTTATGGACACCATAAGAATTACAACCAGAGTGATGGCTAGATGTGGGACCTTTCTGTAGCATTTCAAAGATGTTAGTAAAAAAAAACAAAAAAACGTTTTTTTTTCTTCTTTGCATTTTCATCTACCAGATCTATTGTGTTATATTCTCCTACATTTAATTCACATTTCCACAAACTTCAAAGTGTTTCCTTTCAAATGGTACCAAGAATATGCATATCCTTGCTTTAGGGCCTGAGCTACAGGCAGTTAGATTTGGGTATGTCATTTTAGGTGAATATGTAAAAAATGGGTCTATCCCTAAGATGTTTTAACATCAGAAGCCTCCTCCCTAAGTTTGTTTTATTTACTGCTTTAGCACACTCCGCCAACCCTGATCTCCTAGCCGTGTCTGCATCCTGGCTTAGGAATGCCACCAAAAATTCTGAAATGTCCATCCCAGCTACAACATTTTCTGCCAAGATAGAACTGCCAAAGGGGTTGAGTTGCAACCTACTGCAGAGATAGCCTACAGAGTTCTGTCATGCTATCCAGGTCGGTGCCCAAACAGTTTGAGCTTCTACTTTTAAAAATCCACCTTTCCAGAAATAAGTCTCTCACTGTTGCCACTTGTTATAGACCCCCTTCAGCCCCCAGCTGTGCCCTGGACATCATATGTGAATGAATTGACCCCCATTTATCTTCAGAGTTTGTACTGTTAGGCGACCTAAACTGGGATATTCTTAACACCCCGGCCGTCCTACAATCTAAGCTAGATGCCCTCAATCTCACATAAATTATCATGGAATCTACCAGGTACAACCCTAAATCCGTAAACACGAGCACCCTCATAGATATCATCCTGACCAACCTGCCCTCTAAATACACCTCTGCTGTCTTCAACCAGGATCTCAGAAATAATTGCCTGAGGCCGTAATGGGTCCGCGGTCAAACGACCACCCCTCATCACTGTCAAACACTCCCTAAAACACTTCAGCGAGCAGGCCTTTCTAATTCACCTGGCCCGGGTATCCTGGAAGGATATTGACCTCATTCCGTCAGTAGAGGATGCCTGGTTTTTCTTTAAAAGTGCTTTTCCTGACCATCTTAACTCAGCATTTCCCATTCAAAAAATGCAGAAATAAGAACAGACATTGCCCTTGGTTCACTAGAGATTTGACTGCCCTTGGCCAGCACAAAAACATCCTGTGGCATACTGCATTAACATCGAAAGACCCCGCGATATGCAACTTTTCAGGGAAGTTAGAAACCAATATACACAGGCAGTTAGGAAAGCCAAGGCTAGCTTTTTCAAACAGAAGTTTGCATCCTGTAGCACAAACTCCAAAAAGTTCTGGGACACTGTAAAGTCCATGGAGAATAAGAGCACCTCCTCCCAGCTGCCCACTGCACTGAGGCTAGGAAACACTGTCACCACCGATAAATCTACGATAATCGAGAATTTCAATAAGCATTTTTCTACAGCTGGCCATGCTTTCCACCTGGCTACCCCTACCCCGGTAAACAGCTCTGCACCCCACACAGCAACTTGCCCAAGCCATTTCTCCTTCACCCAAATAGCTGATGTTCTGAAAGAGCTGCAAAATCTGGACCCCTACAAATCAGCTGGGCTAGACAATCTGGACCCTCTCTTTCTAAAATGATCCGCTGCAATTGTTGCTGCCCCAATAACTAGCCTGTTCAACCTCTCTTTCGTATTGTCTGAGATCCCTAAAGATTGGAAAACTTTCTCGGTCACCCCCCTCTTCAAAGGGGGAGACACTCTAGACCCAAACTGTTACAGACCTATATCTATCCTACCCTGCCTTTCTAAAGTCTTTGACAGCCAAGTTAACAAACAGATCACCGACCATTTCGAATCCCACCGTACCTTCGCCGCTATGCAATCTGGTTTCCGAGCTGGTCATGGGTGCACCTCAGCCACGCTTAAGGTCCTAAACGATAACTGCCATCGATAAAAGACAATACTGTGCAGACATCTTCATCGACCTGGCCAAGGCTTTCGACTCTGTCAATCACCACATTCTTATCGGAAGACTCAACAGCCTTGGTTTCTCAAATGACTGCCTCATCTTGTTCACCAACTACTTCTCAGATAGAGTTCAGTGTGTCAGATCGGAGGGCCTGTTGTCTGGACCTCTGGCAGTCTCTATGGGGGTGCCACAGGGTTCAATTCTCAGGCCGATTCTTTTCTCTGTATACATCAATATGTCACTCTTGCTGCTGGTGATTCTCTGATCCACCTCTACGCAGACAACACCATTCTGTATACTTCTGGCACTTTTTTGGATATTGTGTTAACAGACTTCCAGATGAGCTTCAATGTTATACAACACTCCTTCTGTGGCCTCCGACTGCTCTTAAATGTAAGTAAAACCAAATGCATGCACTTCAACCGATCGTCGCCCACACCAGCTCGCCCGTCTAGCATCACTAATCTGGACAGTTCTGACTTAGAATATGTGGACAACTACAAATACCTAGGTGTCTGGTTAGACTATAAACTCTCCTTCCAGACTCATATTAAGCATCTCCAATCCAAAATTAAATCTAGAATCGGCTTCCTATTTTGCAAGAAAACAAAACAAAACATCCTTCACTGACTATTCTACCGATCCTTGACTTCGGCAATGTAATTTACAAAATAGCCTACAACACTCTACTTAGCAAATTGTATGTAGTCTATCACAGTGCCATCTGTTTGTTCACCAAAGCCCCATATACTACCCACCACTGCGACCTGTACGCTCTCGTTGGCTGGCCCTCGCTTCATATTTGTCGCCAAACCCACTGGCTCCAGTCATCTATAAGTCTTTGCTAGACAAAGCCCCGCCTTATCTCAGCTCACTGGTCACCATAGCAGCACCCTCCCATAGCATGCGCGCCAGCAGGTATATTTCACTGGTCATCCCCAAAGCCAACTCCTCCTTTGGCCGCCTTTCCATCCAGTTCTCTGATGCCAATGACTGGAACGAATTGCAAAAATCACCGAAGCTTATATCTCCCTCAATAACTTTAAGCATCAGCTGTCAGAGCAGCTTACTGATCATTGCACCTGTACACAGGCCATCTGTAAATAGCCTACACAACTACCTCATACCCATATTGTTATTTATGTTTAGCTCCTTTGCAGCCCAGTATCTCTACTTGCACATTCATCTGCTGCACATCTAATACTCCAGTGTTTAATTGATCAATTGTAATTATTTCGCCACTATGGCCTATTTATTGCCTTACCTCTGTCATAACTGTCCTGATCAGGTCAGGTTACAGGAGACCACAACCCTACAGATTATCTCTCAACCCCAACAGAGGAGGAGAGATCTAGGGAGATCTAGGGTCTGAAGATGTGGGGGTTTTATGACCCCTCACGCCCCTGGTAAATCTCAGGCCACAGACAAATTCATTTGTCCTGTTACTATGGAGAACCAGCCTCAGAACAAATATAGGCACTTTGGAACAATGGTTTCCGTCAGCCTCAATGGTGGTCATGACGATAGATGGAATATGAAAATGTATGTCATTTTTGTTTTGTTATTTAAAGGTTAATAGATGACGTTATTACAAAAACATTGTAACGTGAAGAGTTTTCCTAGTATATGTTTGATGTTTACACATTGTACATTGTGTGGAAAATTTCCAAATCAAAGGGAATGTTTTGGTAAAGATGAAATGTGAAGTTAGTTGTCTAAAATTGGATTTGAGAAAAACCTAGACCTTGCTCTTTTTGTAACAGTATTTTTATTGGAATTTCACAATTTTCACCCATATTAAGAGATACAACAACAGAGACAAAGCACACAGAAAAAAAACAAGAAAAACAGCACCCACTTACACATATCTACGCGTAGATATATATATATATATATATATATATATATATACACACACACACATATACATACACACACCCATACATATACATACACTCATGCATATACACACATATACGCGTACGCACACACACACATACACACCCATACATACTTACACCATTTTCCTCTTCCCGCTCGGTGCTTCTCTCACCCCATCACCATCATTGCGTCTCTCAATACATACATTTTAAACAAACTTACAAACAGAAATTAAACAAAAAAGCTCAGTTTAAACCAAGAGGTTAGGTTCCACACATGGAACGTACAGTGTAGTTCTGAAATACATAGATCCCCGCCATTCTACGAGAATCCTTGCAGCATAATAGCTGATACCTCAGGTTCTAGGTAATTTAGATAAGGTTCCCATACTTTGTAGAACTGGTCTGTTTTAGAATGCAATGTACATGTCAGATATTCCAGAGGCACCCATTCAAATAGTATATTATGCCAATCTTTAATAGAAGGAACCTTATCATTAATCCACTGTAAAAGGATGTTTTTCCTCGCTGCGAAGGTAAGGATGTTGTAAAGCCTCCTTTTACCCACAGAAGTAACATGCCTACTAGGGAGACCTAACAGTAAAGAAACTGGGTCCAATTCTAGATCAACCCCTAGGATCTTTTAAATTTCTTGCAGAACACCAGACCAGTATCTTTGTATTTTGGTACATGACCATAAACAATGTGTTAGGGTGCCTGTATCAGTTTTGCATTTAAGACACTGAGGGGAAGAGGAAGTGGGGCTAAAAGCATGTCTGCGATTTGGGGATATCTGCAATATGTGTATTATTCTTAATTGGATTGCTCTAGTACGATTACATATAGATATTGTTTTTGCATATCTCCAAATGTCCTCCCACATCTCTTCGTCAATAGTAACAGACAATTCTTTCTCCCACACTTGTTTCACCCTCTGTGTGTTGACAGCAGAAAAGGACCTTAAAGTATCATAAAACAGACTTTTTTCCTTTGTGGGAAAAAAAGCATTCTTTCAATGACAGACACATCAGGGTTACCAATTAAGGTGGTGCTCTTCAGAATATAATGTCTTACTTGTAGGAAACGGAAAAAGTCCTGCTTTGGGAGTCGATATTTCTCGACCATCTGCTCAAATGACAAAATCTTATCAGCAAATAAGTCATTTAGCCTGCGTATGCCCTTATTAAGCCAAAAGTTAAAGCCAGCATCCAGCAATCCTGGACTGAAATCTGGGTTGTTAAGAATTGGGGTAAGAGCAGAGGTTAGTTTGGACCTTCCCAGGAAGCGTTGAACTGACCTCCATACTTTGAGTGTGTTAAGTGTAACGGGATTATTGCAGTGATCTTCTACAGACTTGAAACTTCTGAAAAATAAAATATCCTGTAAGGGGTATTTTGAAAGAGAAGTCTCAATGTCTAACCAAATAGAGGAGTCATCATTTGTGATCCAGTCAGAAATATAACAAAGGTGGGCACACCATTGATAGAACCTGATATTGGGCAGGTCCAAGCCGCCCATAGAACTTGGCAGCTGCAATATTGCCATCGTAAGTCTTGGCTTGCGTTTACTCCATATAAAGGAACTTAGCCATCCATTTACATCCTTTATTACCTTATTGGAGAGTAATACTGGGATCATTTGGATTGGGTAAAGTAGTCTAGGTAAAATGTTCATTTTCAAGAGGGATATTCTACCCAATCAAGAAATCGGGAGAGAGTTCCAGCGCTCCAGATCCTGTCTTATTGTATCAAACAAGGGAACAAAATTGGCTTTGTACATTTGCTGGAATTTAGGAGTTACAAATATACCCAGATACATGAAACCTGAGGGAGACCATTTAAAAGGGAAGGGGGGAGAAGTATTAGGTACAGAGTGTAGGCTACCAAGTGGCATAGCCTCTGACTTAGTTAGGTTAATCTTGTAGCCTGAGAATTCGCTGAATAATTCAATAATATTAATAAGAGCTGTAATTGAAGTCTCGGGACTAGAGATGAATATCAGGACATCATCAGCATACAAGCTTATTTTATGGTGAACATCACCAATGAGCAGCCCCTGTATAGCAGGCGTTACCCTGATGGCCTCGGCCAGTGGTTCCATAACGAGTGCAAAGAGGAGGGGGGATAAAGGACAGCCCTGTCTGGTACCTCTGTGTATAGAGAAGCTATTTGACCTTAGCCCATTAGTAAGGACAGCAGCCTGAGGATCATCATATAAAACTTTCACCCATTTTATAAAGTTGTCACCCAGACCAAATTTATTTAGAGCAAATAATAGGTAAGACCCCTCCACACGATCAAATGCTTTCTCAGCATCTAGGGAGAGCACAAGACCATCCACAGCACTTTGTTGGTAAGCTTGAATTACATTAAGAAGCCGCCTGACATTGTTGCATGACTTACGGACCTTAATGAAGCCAGTTTGGTCTCCTTTCAAAATTAGTGGCAGTGAGTCCTCTAATCTTGTGGCTAGAATTTTAGAAAGCAATTTTCTATCCACATTCAGAAGGGAAATTGGTCTGTACGAGGAACAAGACTCTGGACATTTTCCCTTTTTGAGAACAAGTGAAATGTTGGCTTCTCTCAGCGTTTGAGGGAGTTGGTCATTTGAAAATGAGTGATTAAACATATCACGCAATGGCTCAAGGATCAGGCCATGGAACTCTTTATAGAACTCACTACAAAACCCGTCTGGTCCTGGGGCCTTACCATTTTGCAGATTCTTAATTGCGAACATTATCTCTTCCTTGGTAATAGGGGCATTAAGGAGGGGCCGTTGCTCTTCGGAGATAGTAGGGAGCTCAATCTTATAAAAGAAGTTCTCCATTAATTTGGGTCCATCATTTGGCAGTTCTGAGGCATAAAGATTTGTATAAAATGTCTTAAATGAGTCACATATCAATTTATTTTCATATAAATGATTACCATCAGAGTCAGTAATAGTAGCAATTGACTGAGAGTCAGCTCTCTTTTTAGCTAGGTATGCCAAGTACTTTCCTGGCTTATCCCCATGTTCATATAGCTTTTGCCTGACAAATCTCATTTTCTTTTCAGCGTCCTGTGTTAGGAGAGAGTCTAACGTTGATCTAATGACTGATATTTCCTTTAATAGGGCAGGAGTGGGCGTTTTAATGTAGTCCTTCTCTTTAGTTCCTAATTCACCCTCTAACATTTTTTGCTTTTCACGCTTTTTCCGTCTCTTAGTAGCTGTGTATGACATAATCAGACCTCTGGCATACGCTTTACAGGTCTCCCAAAGGAGCGAGGGGTTATCTGTTGATTGAGAGTTAATAGAGAAAAATGCTTTAAACTCTGTAATAAAATATGATGTGAATGTATGGTCTTTAAGAATGGTTGTGTTCAACCTCCAATGTCTTAACCGATTGAATGCCCCGTTGAGTTTTATGTCCAAGATAACCTCAGCATGATCAGATATGACTATGCTTCCTATCCTAGCAGATAGAACAGACTGCAGAGACGTCCTGGACATAAAAAATAATCTATTCTAGTCTGACATCCATGAGGTGCAGAGAAAAAAGTGAACTCTCTGTTGGAGGGATGAAAAGCTCTCCAGACATCTGCATACCCCAGATCATCACAAATAGCTTTAAGTGACTTAGCTTGAGGAGAGAGTGAAGCTATACCGCTGGGAAACCTATCAATAAGGGGGTTCAACAAGCAGTTAAAATCTCCTCCAACCACTGCAGTGTCCGAGTTTAAGTCTGAAAAGTCTAGAAATACCTTAGTGAGGAAATCAGGCGGGTGAGCAGGGGGGAAGTAAATATTCATTATAGAAATGTTCTGCCCTTGAAAAGTACCATTAATTATAACAAAGCGACCAAATTTATCTTTCACACAATTCAAGACCTTAAGTGGTAAGTTATTTTTCACCAGAATTGCTACCCCTCTACTTCTGGATGTAAATGATGAGAAAAACACTTGACCAAACCCCCCTTGTTGTAATTTCTGGTGCTCCTTATCATCCAAATGAGTTTCTTGCAACAGGGCAATATCAATATTTTATTTTTTCAAAAAAGACAGTACCTTCTTCCTCTTAATGGGGTTATGGCTCCCTCTAATGTTCCATGTACATACACGCAGTCCGTTACCTGCCATTGTATCTTGACCATTCAATATCCAGGCTGGATCCCACTGTAAAAGTGGGGTGGTACCTTTTTCCATGTGTGGAACTCTCCTCTATCTCACCGAGCATAAACAAACGATATGAACCCTGAACTCGAACTATACTAAACCCAAAAATTAAACATGTAAAGATCCAAAAGGGTTTTTTCCCACTAGCTAACATGCAGGGGATTTCAACTCTCCAATGTAGACTCTTAAGTCTGCATTGCCGCTCCATAGCCTCATCCTTTATATGTATGGAAAAGAAAATCAATAGGAGAAGATTGAGGCTATTCCACCTAAAACCAAGCCTGGGCACCAATATGGATTCACACATATCTCAGCCTGAGCTATAGCGGCTATTACTTTAGCAAGAAAAATAATAAAGATACAAATATTACTGAGCCGGAGTACGTGAGGACTCACGCCACTGTTTCATGATCAGATTCAACCAAAAATAAACAAAGTTATCCAATGCTGCTGAGGTGCAGCTTAAAAGTTATTTACCCGAGAGAGTCAATAAACGCAGCAGCCTCTTCAGGTGTGTAGAGCTTTTTAGGTGATCCGTTGACCATAATCTTCAATGTGGCCGGGTACAACAGTGCGTAGTCCATCTTCATTCTCCTGAGTCGAGCCTTCGCCTCAAACGCTTTGCGTCTTCGTACAACCGCAGTGGAATAATCATTGAAGAATAAGACCTTAGGACTTTTACGTTGTCTACCATCAGAGCCGATGTTTCTAGCCGTGTCCATGACGTGCTGCTTGTCGGTGAAGTTGTGGAACTTTATAACCACCGGCCGTGGGAGCTGATTGGGACCGGGTATCGGTGCTTGAGAGCGATGGGCTCTGTCCAGCTTCACACGACCAGCCTTAGTGTCCATTTGTAGGTAGCCAGGGATCCATTCCTCAAAGAATTTTACTGAACGTGTCCCTTCAGAATTTTCCGGGAGTCCCACAACACGAATATTGCATCTGCGTCCTCGATTATCCAAGTCGTCAATGTGCTCCGCCATTTCGCGCACCTGTTTCTCAAGTGCTTTTATCTTAGCGTCCATAGATGTAGTTGAAGTTTCCACTGCATCAATTCTTCCTTCCGCCTCAACAACACGTTCCACAACCCTCTGTAGTTCAGCTGAATGGCCTGCTATTGCTTCCAAGACCGTTCTTATCTTAGCATCGATCACTTTAGTAATGTTATCAGTCATCTTTTGAATCACCAGGTCCATTGTGCCTGGATCCGCAATGGTGCTAGCCTCGCTAACGTTAGCTAGCTCCTCATGCACATCCACATCCATGGTCGACTTCTTAGTAGTTCTGTTGGGCATGTTGTCGGAGATTTTTGCGAAATAGCCGTCAAGACTCATTATATGGTAACTTATTTAGCCAATTCTACCACTTTTTCAAGCTAGGAGATTAATGTAAAAATATAAATTTACGAATGCCACGAGAGCTCGCTGAAACACTGTTCTCTCTACGGCGCCATTTTCATCCCCCCTAGACCTTGCTCTTAACTTGGTACGCCTAGAGAATTGCCCTAAAGGTGGTTACGCCCACTTCTGACCCAAGGGTATAAAACCTGTGAGTAAAGAATTTACAGAGGAGACTACGTGACCCAAGCTGCAGCAAAGGTCTAAAAAGTCAACAAACCCAGAACGCAACACAAGTTTGAAGACAAAGAAATCTTTTTCTACCCAAGCTACAGATGTGTCTAAGCGGGTGAATTCAAGCCGGACCCCCTAGCATCCAATCCCAGCGAATCGTGCTATCTAAACGGTTTCATCCATTTGCTGTGAGCTCTGAGCTACAGAGTTGTCTGTCCTCAGAAGACCCTTTCCAGAGCAAGGGTGAGGGAACAGACTCCTAAGCCAAAACTTTTAATCATTTGATGAGCAACAGTCGTCATATTAACTAATAAAACGTCACGACACCTCCGTAATCTTACTACATTTGCACACACAGTATATACACTTTTCTATTGTGTTATTGACTATACGTTTGTTTATCCCATGTGTAACTTGTTTGTGTCGCACTGCTTTGCATTATCTAGGTCAGGTCGCAGTTAGAAATGAGAACTTGTTCTCAACTGGCCTACCTGGTTAAATAAAGGTGAAGAAAAAAAACAAACACTTGGAAGTGAAACCTGGGTAGCAGGAGACAACAAGACTGTGGTGCCACATAGAGATGGAGAGGACGAAGAAAGAAAACACGCATTACAAGATAGTTAAGTGAAGGAGGGAGGGAGGAAACATCTTACATTTAAGTCGGAGACATTATGTTTCGGGAAAAGGACAATGACGAAAGTGGTGATCTACCATGAAATTAAAAAGGGCGTGTCCTGTAACCCGACACCCTGCGGGAGACAGGCTTATCAGTGACTCTGACCTGGATGTGGTGTAATGCATCTGCTCCTTATGAACTGCCTGGAACGGTGGCACAGAGGTGCTAGACTGAAAGTTTACATGCCTGCAACATAAGACCCCCACTGCCACAATGTGCTTGAGTCAAATTATGGTGTTTTTGAAGTTAAGTCAATTCAATCAAATGGGTTACATTAGAAAAACGTTTTACTTCTACATGACATGTACTGTATAGTAAGTTCCACATACATGTCCTAAAGAAAGGAAATAAAGCTCAGGGCACAAAGCAGTATTAGAGGTATATAGCACAGTGGAGTCTGTCATTATGCAAGCAATTTTGATACACAGTTAAGCTTAGGTAACATTGTCAATTAAAGTAGTGAATAGTAAACTCTTAGAAGAAAAGGTGCTATCTAGAACCTAAAATGATTATTCGGCTGTCTCAATAGAATAACCCTTTGAAGAACCCTTTTTGGTTCCAGGTATAATCCCTTTGGTTCCAGGTAGAACCCTTTTGGGTTCTATGTAAAACCCTTTCCACAGAGGGTTTGACATGGAACCCAAGAGTTCTACCTGGAACCAAAAAGGGTTATTCCTATGGGGACAGCCGAAGAACCCTTTTTTCTAAGAGTGCAGAATATTACCCATTGCTTTTGATTTTGAGTTCTTCAGACTAGGCCTCTCTCATCTGGTTTTCCATGAATAAATAACACTGTCAGTTCAGTGAGGGTCACATTCCTTTGGGACATTAAAGCTGTTTTCACAGCCCCTTATCTGACTGGATAGAAGTAGAAAAATCCGTTTCTGTTACAATTCAGCTTCAAAAAATCCAGGACGAAACTGGAACAAAACTGGAATAAATACCCCCTCCGCAAACATGCTGAAACACCTACATTGTAATATTTAAAACGCAATTGAGGCTGACATATGAAGTTCTTTCAGAGGGTGTGTACAGTACCGGCCATAAAACATAATGACGGCCATTCTTCTCTCCCATCTGTTGGAATTCACATTGCCTATTTGGAGCCCCTCGTAATGTCAGCCTGCTCTCTCTCTCTGTGGATTATCTGGTGTGGAAATGTGAAGCAACGTCCAGCTCAGGAGGCCATGAAACAACAGTGGCGTCATTATTCCCCATCTCTTATCTCTGCTGGATGGGCGAAGGACGCCTTCTCTCTCTGGCTGGATGGGCTGCAGAGCAGAGGTCTTGGATGATGTTCCTCTGAGCTAATATTTGTTTAGTAGGGAAGCTTCTCTTTTCTCTTTAAGAAACAAGAGCTTTTTAGTTGTTGTCCAAAATATACAGTACCAGTAAAAGTTTGGACACACCTACTCATTCCAGGGTTTCTTTATTTGTACTATTTTCTACACTGTAGAATAATAGTGAAGACATCAAAACTATGAAATAACACAAAAAAGTGTTAAACAAATCAAAATATATTTATATTGAGATTCTTCAAAGTAGCCACCATTTGCCTTGGTGACAGCTTTGCACGCTCTTAGCATTCTCTCAACCAGCTTCATGAGGTAGTCACCTGCATTTCAATTAACGGTTGGGCCTTCTTAAAAGTTAATTTGTGGAATTTCTTTCCTTCTTAATGCGTTTGAGCCAATAAGTTGTGTTGTGACAAGGTAGGGGTGGTATACAGAAGATAGCCCTATTTGGTAAAAGACCAAGTCCATATTATGGCAAAAACAGGTAAAATAAGCAAAGAGAAACGAAAGTTCATCATTACTTTAAGACATGAAAGTCAGTCAATCCGGAACATTTCAAGAACTTTGAAGGTTTCTTCAAGTGCAGTCGCAAAAACAATCAAGCGCTATGATGAAATTGGCTCTCATGAGGACTGCCAAAGGAAAGGAAGACCCAGAGTTACCTCTGCTGCAGAGGATAAGTTCATTAGAGTTAACTGAACTTCCAGATTGCAGCCCAAATAAATGCTTCACAGAGTTCATGTCACGATTCTTCAAAATCGAACCCAGAAGCAGACCAGGACAAGGAGAGTAGGAAGAAGGTGAGTATTTATCTACAAGTGAATGTGAATGGGTAGATATATCCAGGTGGTGTAGCGGGTAGCGGTGGTGAGTTGATGGGAGTAAATAGGTGGATCCAATGGGGAAGCGGAATCCTCTGACGACCAGGCGGGAATGGGGTAAATGATCCGGGTGAGTAATGTTCATGGCTAATGATCCGGCAGGGAATGGATGTCAGGTCAGAGCTTTTGAAGGGGAGAGGTGATGATCAGGACAGGTGTGCAGATTACTGATGGGATACAGGTGCGGGTGAACATCAATCTCCCAACAAGCTAATTCGCCCGGCAACCAGACAGGGTGCGTTCCAGGACACCGGAAACACACTCCAGGACAGAAACACAGGCAAACACAGACTCAGGAAGCGGGATTCGTGACAGTTCAAGTAGCAGACACATGTCAACATCAACTGTTCAGAGGAGGCTGTGTGAATCAGGCCTTCGTGGTCAAATTGCTGCAAAGAAACCACTACTAAAGGACACCAATAGGAAGAAGTGACTTCCTTGGGCTAAGAAACATGAGCAATGGACATTAGACCAGTGTAAATCTGTTCTTTGGTCTGATGAGTCCAAATTTGAGATTTTTGGTTCCAATCTTCTTTGTGAGACGCAGAGTAGGTGAATGGATGATCTCCGCATGTGTGGTTCCCACCATGAAGCATGGAGGAGGAGGTGTGATGGTGTGGGGGTGCTTTGCTGGTAACACTGTCTGTGATTTATTTAGAGGCACACTTAACCAGCATGGCTACCACAGCATTCTGCAGTGATACACCATCCCATCTGGTTTGCGCTTAGTTGGACTATCATTTGTTTTTCAAGAGGACAATGGCCCAAAACACACCTCCAGGCTGTGTAAGAGAGTGATGGAGTGCTATATCAGATGACCTGGCCTCCACAATTACCCGGCCTCAACCCAATGAGATGGTTTGGGATGAGTTGGGCCGCAGAGTGAAGGAAAAGCAGCCAACAAGTTCTCAGTATATGTGGCAACTCCTTCAAGACTGTTGGAAAACCAATCCTCATGAAGCTGGTTGAGAGAATGCCAAGAGTGTGCAAAGCTGTCATCAAGGCAAAGGGTGGCTACTTTGAAAAATCTCAAATCTCAAATATATGATATTTATTAAAACACTTTTTTGGTTACTACATGATTCCATATGTATTATTTCATAGTTTTGATGTCTTCACTATTATTTTACAACGTAGAAGAAAGTAAAATAAAGAAAAAGCTTTGAATGAATAGGCTTGTCCAAACTTTTGATTGGTACTGTATATCAATTACCATCCCCTGTGTTGTTGAAGTCTGTCATTAAGTGCTTCTTCTTAGGGCTAGGCCCCTTTTTTCTTCATTTCCGTCTGAATGATGTGCCCAAAGTAACCTGCCTGTTGCTCAGGCCCTGAAGCCAGGATATGCATATAATTGGTACCATTGGAAAGAAAACACTTTGAAGTTTGTAGAAATGTTAAAATAATGTAGGAGAATATAACACAAAAGATGGTAGGAGGAAATCCAAAGAAAAACCAACCGGAAATTTTATTTTGAGAGACCATCCTCTTAGAATGGCAAGTAAAAGGTCATATTGAAAATTAGCTTCCTGGATGCAATTCCTATGGCTTCCACAGGGTGTCACCAGTCTATGTTCAAGGTTTCAGGCTTGTAACTTCAAAAGCAAATAATACATATCAGTTTTAGTACAGAGACACAGTCTTGGAAATTCGTGTTTGCGCCCGCCATGAAGACAGAACGCACCTGCTAAAATCGGTTTCCTATTGAACAGACTTCTTACCGTAAGAAATATTATAGTTTGATTACATTTTAGGGTATCTAAGGAGTAAATAGAAACTTGTTTTGACTTGTTGAAACAAAGTTTAGGGGTAGATTTTCGGATTCCTTCTCTGCATGTTGAACGAGTGGACTACTCAAATCAATGGCACCAACTAAACTGACTTTTTAGGATATAAAGAAGGATTTTATTTAACAAAACAACACTACATGCTATAGCTGGGACCCTTTGGATGACAAATCAGAGGAAGATTTTCAAAAAGTAAGTGAATATTTAATCGTTATTTGTGAATGTATGAAACCTGTGCCGGTGGAAATATATTTTGATGTGCCTTCCTCAAACAATCTCATGGCATGTTTTTGCTGTAATAGCTACTGTAAATCGGATAGTGCAGTTAGATTGACAATAATTTAAGCTTTCAACCAATATAAGACACTTACTTATATGTAACTAAATGTTTAATATCCATAATTTTTATGATTTTTTTTTTAATTGCATGCCCTCCAGTAGCGGGACGCCTTTCGTGCCCGTCCCGCTTGCGGGACGCCTATCCCAAACAGGTTCAGAAACTAGGCTCCTCCTAGCTCGTTCCCCATAAAGCATTGCAGTTGTCCAAACCCGTATTTTTAAAACATGTATGGGTTATGACTAAGATGTGGTCTAGAAAATAGTATAATGACTATTCCCAGTGATCAAAACTACAGTAGACTATGTTCAACAAAGATGGTAATCTGTCATCAACAGTTTGATGAGAACAGGTACAGGATCCATGCATTTAAACTGTACCCTTGGCCCATATCATTATCTGAAAGAGGGGAATACGTTATGTACATTGAAGCGCATAATTTGCAAACTAAATATGTGGCTTTAAAAAAACTGGAATTCCAAGCATTCAGTAACAATCAGGTTACAGGGTTGTGGAATATCTCCAGATATTGTGAGCACACAGTTCATTTGTTTCTGTTTGTCTTCTCAGCAAGAGGAGAAGGTTGTCAATGGAACATGGAAGAAGAACAGACTCATCCAGAGAGAGAGGCCAGCTGGCAGTGAGTCACCTGTACAGGTAAACTACCACAACCACAACACAAAAAGCTATCATGGTTTCCCACATAGAGGCTTTTGAAAGGGAAAGTTACAGAATGTTATGGTGAGAATATGGGAAGTAACTTCCTGAATTTGTGGTCAACTCTGCTATTGGCGTGTGAAACACAAATATTCAAGCTATGCACTGTATATAAACAAGAACATTTACAACCTTTTGTACTATACTTGATATAACCTATCCTCAGATAATTCCAAGCATTGATTATGTCGATATGTAGTATTGGGTACAACCCTCTGCCTCTGGTTGAAACAGAGGTCACATGGACCTGTGTGCACAACCTGGTCTATCATACTAATTTGAGTGTCCTGGATTTATTGTCAAAGGAAAACAGATTCACCTTTCATGGTTTATATTGGAATCTGTGGCATAGTAGGACAGGCCATTGTTTTGGCTCCTCTATTGTTGAATAATGTAGGGTGGATAAATGCGGGCTGGCTGCCTGTCTGATCATAACAATGGAAACGTATTGCTTCTTCACACAGTAAGACTTATTTATTATGAAACTTTGATTAGATTCTGTATCTGTCTGTGCCATCAGAGACCCTGGGTTCGTGCTCAGGCTCTGTCGTAACCGGCCGCGACCGGGAGGTCCGTGGGGCGACGCACAATTGACCTAGCGTCGTCCGGGTTAGGGAGGGCTTGGTCGGTAGGGGTGTCCTTGTCTCATCGCGCACCAGCGACTCCTGTGGCGGGCCGGGCGCAGTGCGCGCTAACCAAGGTGGCCAGGTACACGGTGTTTCCTCCGACACATAGGTGAGGCTGGCTTCCGGGTTGGATGCGCGCTGTGTTAAGAAGCAGTGCGGCTTGGTTGGGTTGTGTATCGGAGGACGCATGACTTTCAACCTTCGTCTCTCCCGAGCCCGTACGGGAGTTGTAGCGATGAGACAAGATAGTAGCTACTACAACAATTGGATACCACGAAATTGGGGAGAAAAAGGGCTAAAAAAATCTGTATCTGTGTCACTCAGTGGATTCCTCTCATATTGTATGTTACTGTAAGATAACATAAAGGTGCTAGAGCCACTTCCTGATGCTGCTGAGCTACAAAGGACCTGTGTCAGTGTGCACCTGTGCTCCTTGAGAGCCCTGTTGGAGAGGAACAATAGCAGGGAGACAGCGGGAGCTCATATACTGGGTTGCAGAAACATGACACCCTCACTGCACCCTGTTTCCATCCCTGCTTCCCAAACTCCAGATTCAAGTGCTCAGCAGCAATTCTTGAAATACCTGGGCATGCGCAAGTATGCAAGCGCACAAACACTCACATAGAGGCGAACACACACACACACACACATCTACAGGCTGGTAGAAAGTGTGCCTAGATAGAAACCTGACCGGGTTGATCCTGTCTCCCTCAGCAGCTCAGAGCAGCGACCAATGGGGAGCTAGAGACGTCGCTACAGCGGCAGCACGGGCCCAAGGTGTACGGTGTGTTGCAGAGGACAGGCTCGGACAGACAGCAGGAAGTGATGGCGTGCGAGTGGTCTGTCAATCACCTGAGGGATGAGATGAGGTACATCAAGGAGGTGAGTGGAGATGGAGAAGATAACGATGAAGCTGATCCAAGTTAAGGAATGTAAACAGAGCAGAGGCCTACAGTACAGTACACCTGACAGGCCTGCAGGGTATCCAAGAGCTAACACCAGGATTCTGTAACATGGACAACATTATGGATTTGCTAATCAAGCAATAAGGATGGATTACTTCAATCGTGTGTTATCTCTGTGCTGCACAGGTGAGAGATTCCCTGGAGAAGGTCAGAGAGAGGATGTACGGCCAGGTTGGAGGAATGCAACAGTCGATGCAAAAACTATCACAAGACATCAGGGTAAGACAATACACGAGGCACACATGACTAATAAGACAGCTAACAGCTGGAAATCCTTTCTCTTTCAATTTCTTATAAACACAAAATGGATACAAAATCTGAGAATTGGGTGTGCTATGTGTCTCTCCAGACTGCCAACTCCCAGAGGAAGACTCTGGAGAAAGAGGTGAGGGTTCGGACTGCAGCCATGGACAGCTTCGACCAGATGAACAACTCCCTTATATCTGCCAACATTGACCTCCAGGTACAGAATCAACGACTGTCAAACAGGCCTGTCACTGTCTCGTCACGGCCATCCCACTGGGCACAGATGTCAGTTCAATGTCTAGTTTTGATTTACATTTGTGAATTCAATGTGAAATCAACCAAAAATGTCACCCTGTCATTGGATTTAAGTTAAAAGTTGGCAAAAAAAATATGAAATTACCTTAAATTGATGGCTTTTTGCAAATCCAATCAGTTTTCCACTTTGATTCAACATCATCACATAGAATTTTGGGGTTGAAATGATGTGGAAACAACATTGATTGAACCAGTTTTTGCCCAGTGGGATGTCTCATAACCCCCCCATGGAAAGTCTTAATGCTCTTAAACAGAGATGTGCAGCACTATACTTCCTTCTTCTACTGATCTGTGGAGAGTGAAGGATATCCTATCTGGTTCATTATACATGTTTGTTTTATAAAGTAGCTCTAAACTGTTAATCTTAGTTTCAGTGTATGAGTCAACCTTTCTGCTCATGATTGCTGCATTCAATAATGTCCAGGGTTGGTTTGAGGAATTAAATAACTAGGTTCCTTTGCAGAAATCTCTTCTAGAGAGCTGTCACAATCGTGTGGACTCCCGGGATGAGATGAAGAGTCTGAGAAACTCCTTTCAACAGGCTGAGGAGAGGCTGAAGGAGAGGGAGAGGCAGCTGGAACTTGCCCAGGCTGAGAACCTCACACTCAAACTGAAGGTAGAGTACTACTGTAAACACAGCACACCAGCACCACACAGTGGATGGCACAAGCCTGGTAAGTGTTTGCTTTTTGTTTATGGCGCACAGGATACACCATCCTCACCCTGAACGAGTTCCATGAAGTAGCAACAGTCATCACAATTGTTAAAACAATTCCAATAAATGCAAAAGTTGGACAATGGATGAAGATACTCAAAACTTTCTGATTTTTTTTAATCAATTAGATGGATGGTCTAGTCTAATGGTTAGGATTCAGTGCTCTCATCGCCGCGGCCTTTGTTCGATTCCCAGTCAGGGAACACACTATTTGGCTCCCGAGTGGGTCCCGAGTGGGTCTCCCGCGGTCTAAGGCACTGCATCTCAGTGCAAGAGGCGCCACTACAGTCCCTGGTTTGATTCCAGGTTGTATCACATCTGGCCATGTTTGGGAGTCCCATAGGGCGGCAAACAATTGCCTAGTTAAATAAAAAATTAATAAAAAAAATGGACAAATAATTAATGTACAGGGATCTTGGTGGGAATTGAGTTGTTAAATTTGTCAAATTTGCAGTTATATTTATATATGTATACATTTTGTAATGGTGTCAGGTATTTTCTAAAAAATGTTGTGTTAAAATAAAGAAAATGATATGTGCTTCATTTGTGTAAATACACTGGGTGTATTTGCATATATAAATGTGCTTATAAACTAGGTGGTTTGAGCCCTGAATGGTGATTGGCTGACAGCCGTGGTATATCAGACCATATACCACGGGTATGACAAAACCTTTATTTTTACTGCTCTAATTACATTGGTAACCAGTTTATAATAGCAATAAGGCACCTTGGGGGTTTGTGGTATTTGGCCAACTAACCACGGCTAAGGACTGTATCCAGGCACCCCGAGTTCCTTAGTGCGTTAGAACAGCTAACCTTGGTATATTGGCCATAGATCAAACCCCCTCGTGCCTGTTAGCGTAATTTAAAAATGTCACATTGAGATTAAAAATCTCTTTTACAAGAGAGTAAACATATACGTTACAATAAAAACAGAACAATAAAACATACACATACTGTCACGTTCTGACCTTAGTTCCTTTGTTTTGTCTTTTGTTTTAGTATGGTCAGGGCGTGAGTTCGGTGGGTTGTCTATGTTAGTTTTTCTATGATTTTCTATTTCTGTGTTTGGCCTGGTATGGTTCTCAATCAGAGGCAGCTGTCAATCGTTGTCCCTGATTGAGAACCATATTTAGGTAGCCTGTTTTCGATTGTGTTTTGTGGGTGGTTATTTTCTGTTTAGTGTGTTTTGTCACCTTACTGTTTCGGTTTTGTTTCTTTCTCTTTGTTATTTTGTTTAGTGTTCTGAGTTTAAATAAATATCATCATGAACACATACCACGCTGCGCTTTGGTCCTCTCCTTCATCCAACAGCCGTTACAGAACCACCCACCACCAAAGGACCAAGCAGCGTGGTAACGGGCAGCAGCAGCAGCAGCGGCCGAAATCGCAAGACTCCTGGACATGGGAGGAGATTTTGGATGGCAAGGGAACCTGGGCACAGGCTGGGGAATATCGCTGCCCCAAGGCTGAGCTGGAGGCAGCGAAAGCCGAGAGGCGGTGGTATGAGGAGTCAGCACCGGCAGCGCGGCTGGAAGCCCAAGGGGCAGTCCCAAAAATGTATTGGGGGGCGGCACACGGGGAGTGTGGCTAAGTCAGGTAGGAGACCTGAGCCAACTCCCCGTGCTTACCGTGGAAAGAGAGGGACTGGGCAGGCACCGTGTTATGCCGTGAGGCGCACAGTGTCCCCGGTGCGCAGGCATAGCCCGGTGCGGTACATAGCAGTGCCTCGTATCGTGCCTCGTATCGGCCAGGTGCTCAGTGCATCTGGTCTCCGGTGTGTCTCCTCGGGCCGGGGTACATGGCACCAGCCTTGCGCATGGTGTCCCCTGTTTGCCAGCACAACCCAGTGCAGGCTATTCCACCTCACCACACTGGCCTGGCTACAGGGAGCATTCAACCAGGTAAGGTTGGGCAGGCTCGGTGCTCGAGACCTCCTGTGCGCCTTCACGGTCCGGTCTATCCGGTGCCACCTCCACGCACCAGCCCTCCGTTGGCAGCCCCCCGCACCAGGCTGTCTCTCCGTCTCCTTCCTACAGGTCCTCCCGCCTGTCCAGCGCTGCCAGAGCATTCCTCCTGCCAAGCGCTACCAGAGTCTCCCGTCTGTCCTGAGCCGCCAGAATCTCCCGTCTGTCCTGAGCCGCCAGAGTCTCCCGTCTGTCCTGAGCCGCCAGAGTCTCCCGTCTGTCCTGAGCCGCCAGAGTCTCCCGTCTGTCCTGAGCCGCCAGAGTCTCCCGTCTGTCCTGAGCCGCCAGAGTCTCCCGTCTGTCCTGAGCCGCCAGAGTCTCCCGTCTGTCCTGAGCCGCCAGAGTCTCCCGTCTGTCCTGAGCCGCCAGAGCCGCCAGTCTGTCCTGAGCCGCCAGTCTGTCCTGAGCCGCCAGAGCCGCCAGTCTGTCCTGAGCCGCCAGAGCCGCCAGTCTGTCCTGAGCCGCCAGAGCCGCCAGTCTGTCCTGAGCCGCCAGTCTGTCCTGAGCCGCCAGAGCCGCCAGACTGTCCTGAGCCGCCAGAGCCGCCAGTCTGTCCTGAGCCGCCAGAGTCTCCCGTCTGTCCTGAGCCGCCAGAGCCGCCAGTCTGTCCTGAGCCGCCAGTCTGTCCTGAGCCACCAGAGCCGCCAGTCTGTCCTGAGCCGCCAGTCTGTCCTGAGCCGCCAGACTGTCCTGAGCCGCCAGAGTCTCCCGTCTGTCCTGAGCCGCCAGAGTCTCCCGTCTGTCCTGAGCCGCCAGAGCCTCCCGTCTGTCCTGAGCCGCCAGTTTGTTCTGACCTTAGTTATTTTGTTTTGTCTTTTGTTTTAGTATGGTCAGGGCGTGAGTTGGGTGGGTTGTCTATGTTAGTTTTTCTATGATTTTCTATTTCTGTGTTTGGCCTGGTATGGTTCTCAATCAGAGGCAGCTGTCAATCGTTGTCCCTGATTGAGAACCATATTTAGGTAGCCTGTTTTCGATTGTGTTTTGTGGGTGGTTATTTTCTGTCTAGTGTGTTTTGTCACCTTACAGAACTGTTTCGGTTTTGTTTCTTTCTCTTTGTTATTTTGTTTAGTGTTCTGAGTTTAAATAAAAATCATCATGAACACATACCACGCTGCGCTTTGGTCCTCACCTCATTCCAACGACGATCGTTACACATACACTACCGTTCAAAAGTTTGGGGTCACTTAGAAATGTCCTTGTTTTTAAAGAAAAGCGTTTTTTTTGTCCATAAAAATAACATTAAATTGGTCAGAAATACAATGTAGACATTGTTAATGTTGTAAATGACTATTGTAGTTGGAAACGGCTGTTTTTTTATGGAATATCTACATAGGCGTACAGAGGACCATTATCAGCAACCATCACTCCTGTGTTCCAATGGCACGTTGTGTTAGCTAATCCAAGTTATCATTTTAAAAGGCTAATTGATCATTAGAAAACCCTTTTGCAATTATGTTAGCACAGCTGAAAACTCTTGTCCTGATTAAAGAAGCAATTCAACTGTCCTTCTTTAGACTAGTTGAGTATCTGGAGCATCTGTTAATATGGCCTGAGTTCTGTCGCTAAGATAACTCTGAAACCATAAACAGGCTGTATATCCCAGGCCAATTCTTGATAACTTCTTCTGCAAAACAGAATGATCGATCAATAAACAAGGAGGCACAGCTCTTTTTAGCATCCAAGGCATTGACAATATCATTAACAACTAGCGTGGCTGCTGTGGTAGTACTATGCCCAGGCCTAAACCCTGATTGGTTTACATTAAGAATACAATTATCAGATAAAGAGGAACAAAGTTGTACATTAATCAAGGATTCAAGAATCTTAGCTAAACAAGGTAGTCTTGAAATGGGGCGATAGTTGTCAAGATCATTTGTATCCCCACCGTAATGGAGTGGCCGCACATATGCGGATTTCCATGCTTCTGGAATACTTCCTGATAGCAATGTTAAATAAAAAATGTGGGCTACTGAGCCAGCAATGAAGGGATCTGCACACATAAGCAGACCAGGCTCCAAATGACCAGCCCCTGTGGATTTATTTTTGTCTAATGTTAGCATAGCATCCAGGACTTCTTTATCAGTGAATCTTTGAAAAGAAAACTCCTGACCAGCATTTTCAATATCATTCAATAGATTTTCACCATCAACATCCAAACTACTCTTTTCAAGAGCTGGCTTTGAAATACATTTAAATATCTAGCCTGCAGAAATAAAATGGTGGGGGGCCTCCCGGGTGGCGCAGTGCCATCAGAGTCCCTGGGTTTGGGTTTTGAATTTTGGATGAATGAGGTGCCCAATGTAAACTGCCTGTTACTCAGGCCCAGAAGCTAGGATATGCATATGCATGGTAGTATTGGATAGAAAACACTCTAAAGTTTCCAAAACTGTTAAATAATGTCTGTGAGTATAACAGAGCTGATATGGCAGGCAAAAACCTGAGTAAAATCCATCCAGGAAGTGAGATATTTTTGATGTGGGTACTTTTCTATTGAATTCCTATACAGTATCTAAATGGTTAGGACCCAGATTGCAGTTCCTATGGCTTCCACTAGATGTCAACAGTCTTTAGACATTGTTTCAGGCTTGTATTCTGAAAAATTAGGAAGAATGAGACCATTTTGTAAGTGGCATGCAGAATGAAGCAGAGCGCCGTTCGTTGTTTTTCCTTTCCATTGAATACGCTATTGTCCAGTTGAAATATTATTGATTATTTAGACAATAGACAACTTGAGGATTAATTATAAACATTGTTTTACATATTTCGACAAACTTTGCCGGTACTATTAGGATGTATTCGTCTGCATGTTATGACCGCCTTTGAGCCAGTGGATTACTGAACAAAACGCACCAACAAAACTGAGTTTTTGGGACATAAAGAGGGACTTTATCGAACAAAACAAACATTTATTGTGTAACAGGGACTCTTGTGACTGCAACCATATCAAGATCATCAAAGGTAAGTGATTAATTTTATCGCTATATTTGACTTTCGTGACTCCTCTACTTGGCTTGAAAATGTTTGTATGCTTTTGTAAGCGGGGTGCTGTCCTCAGATAATCGCATGGTATGCTTTCACCGTAAAGCCTTTTTGAAATCTGACACAGCGGCTGGATTAACAAGAAGTTGATCTTTAAGCCGATGTATAACACTTGTATTTTTATGAACGTTTAATTTGACTATTTCTGTATTTTGAATTTGGCACTCTGCAACTTCACCAGATGTTGGCCAGGTGGGAGCGTCCCACCTGCCCATAAATTTTACACAAAGATTTCTCAATCCCCCTGAAAGACTGGCAGTCTGTGCCTGAGTCTGTGAATCTAGCTTTGGCCCAGGCAGCATCTATGTTGTGTATGACTTCAGATAGCTCTGGACTGAACCAAGGGCAAGACCTAGTTTTAATTATCAGTTTTTAAAGGGATCATATTTATCTACAATACAATTGAAAACACTTGAGAAGTGGCATTGTTGAATACTCGTTTCTGATTGGCTTGAACGGCATTCTAGATCATGTATTATTTTCCTATAAAGCATGGTATATCAGCTTGGTAAAATTCAATGGCTATAGTTCATTCTTACATGTTCTATGTTTGAGCTAGTTGTGATGGTTTGGTTAGCTAAACCAAAGATTTGAATAACTTATCTCATTGTTATATCTGTGGCTAAACGAACAACTCTGTTTTGTTTGATTACCAAGGCAACTACTGTAGCTATCTAGTAAACGTGCTAGCTATAGTGGATGTTGAACACATTTCTAGCGGCAATAGCCATGGTATAAAAAGGATAATCAATTTGGGTCTCTATGCATTCTCTGGACAATAATGCAACTCTGGAATGTCCTAGAGTGGTGGAACACACCTTCCATTTCTTTGATTATTTTCCATATAACACATCGCCCCTGGTTGATTATTCTCTTGCATAAATTGGTGGAACGGGGCAATTATGCAACAGAACGTGACAACAACAGTCCGGCAGGTAGGCCTAGACAGAGCTAATTGTGTGTCAATAGCCTCGGATTAAAAATCAACTATTTGCGATATCAGACAGACATATCACCATAATCCAAGTGTTCATTTTCAAAAGTTGCTTTCATTTCAGCGCATCTAACTGTATTAAATTCTCAATTTTAAAGTTATCGTTCTTCTCTTTCTTTTGGTGTAAAGTCCAGAGGACGTGAGTTCCTCTGGAGGAACACCCTCCCCCCCCCGTTCAGCTCAAACGGTGGCGCATGGAACGCAAAAATATTCTTAAAAATATTTAACCTCCACACATTAACAAGTCCAATAGCTCAAATGAAAGATAAACACCTTGTTCATCTACCCAGCATGTCAGATTTTTAAAATGTTTTACGGCGAAAACACACCACACATTTATATTAGACCACCACCGAAACAAAGACAAGCGGCAGCCATTTTGTCCCAGAAAATATAAAATTATAAAAGCAGGATTAAAAAATAAATCGCTCACTAACCTTTTGAAAATCTTCATCAGATGACAGTGATAGGACATGTTACACAGTACATTTTTTTTTTTTCAATAATATGCCATATATATCCATAAATGTCCATTTACAGTGTACTCATGTTCAGAAATTACTCAAAAATGCCCGCAGGAAACCTAGGTAGCTCGGCAAGATAACGTAAATAGACATCATAAACTTTGGCTAAATATACATGTTCTACATATAGTTAGAAAGATACACTGCTTCTTTATGCAACCGCTGTGTTAGATTTATTTTTAACGTTACAGAAATCGCACACTATTTCATATGCTGAGGCAGCGCTCAGTTCCAAGCTACATTTCCACGTAATGTTGGAGTCAACAGAAACACAGATTTAAGCATAAATATTCCCTTACCTTCGATGGTCTTCGTTCAGAATGTTCTGGAAGGGTTCATACTTACCCAATACATCGTTTGGTTTCAAGTCTTGCGTCTTTGTATTAGCTACTGCTAATAACATCAGCTGAAATGCACCCAAAACGTCCTCCGGTCCGGATAAGTTGCGCATCAAAACTTCAAAATTACACATTATATGTCGACTAAACAGGTCAAACTAAGTGCAGAAGCAAGCTTTATGATGTTTTAGACGTGCAAAACAAACTTCAATTCAACCGGGCATCGTTTGCTCTTCCCAGGAGTGCTGGAACAAAGGAATGGCTGTGACCAATTCGCGCCCTAACGCACAGGTTTTTTTTATCGCGACACTTACTCCAATCACTCCTATATGGCCAATTCTCGCGCGATTTGAACGATTGAACGCTCCAAAGAAAGAGGACATCTAGTGGAAGAGATGGAAAGTGTCCCCAGATCCATAAGTGGTCGGGAAGGGTGGGGGCATGACGTCAAAGTTGCTCCAACTTTCATGGCCACAAAAACTAGTTTGGAAGAATGCATGCCCTGTGAGTTCTGCTATACTTACAGACATAATTCCAACGGTTTTAGAAGCTTTAGAGTGTTTTCTATCCAATAATAATTATTATATGCATATATTAGAAATTTTTTATATATTTTTTTTCAGTTTACTAGGGGTACCCAATTTCTCCAAAGGGGGCGTAAATCTGCCATGCCCTCAAAAGGTTAAAGCCATGACAAAGTTGCATGGCCGTCTGCATTGGCCATGCAGAATTTTGGGTGATAAGGCATCTGCAGCAGTCAGTGCATTCACACTTCTTGCGCAGAGCTGTTGTGAAGGAAGTTGTCAAGGAAGTGAGTTTGTGTTTATACAGGACCTTCCGCCCTCACCTACCGTCAACCAATCATGTCAATGCGGAGCGATAGAGCCCATTCTGTGTTTGCAAACATTGCTGGACGAGGACGATGTGTGCGAATTGATGGCAGAACAAGAGGGAGCCAACAAAAAAAAGCCTATATTTACATGTTGCTAATGAGTGCATTTCACACTACTTTTGGATTATAATTGGATTGTAAGGCTCGTATGAATGTACTGCTTAATGTAATGTTTGTATCATCATCGCAAATCAACTGCATTATACTTAAAACACTTTTTGGCTATATATTTGGCTAGCTTTTGCTACACCATATATCATTCCAGCTAACATCTGCTGCATCCAAAACAGTTATTTTGCAAAGATCAAAACCAAATATAATCTTAGCGTCTGTTCAAGTAAGAATCAAAACATAATTGTAAAGCGTATGAAAACTATCAAAAGTTATATTGTTTAGAATTAATAAACGCCTAAATCTAGGCTATGTTGAATGCTGATGGCTTTCTTACTGCCGCCAAGAGTCGCGTGACGTCCGTGTACTAGATTTTATTTAACTAGGCAAGTCAGTTAAAGTTAAGTACAAATGGCATATTGTAATCATGTTTGAATTACTGGCCGGGGTCCCCATTGATTTAATTAGTCAGTCTCACTCAAGTATCATATTAAAACCTGCAAATATTTCTCTCCACTTTATGGAAAAATTTGTAGAATTGCATGAAATTAGTTCTAAAATTACAAAATCTCTCCGCCCTACGACAAAATGTGAAGAATTGCAGTAAACTTGCTTTAAAACTGCAAAATTTGCTGTACGCTCCATTGCAAAATGTGTAGAATTGCATGAAATTAACTCTAAAACATAAACATTTTCTCTCCACTGTCAAGAGGGGCTGCTAAAATGTTTTTCTTGCAATATGATTGATATCTCTCTCTGGCTTACTCTGTTCAATTCATTTCCCTCTCTACTTCAGTCTCAAAATGCTCTGCTTGATTTCACGCACTTCACCCTCTGGTTATTTCATTCAACGTTCGATGTGACTCCCCCGATCCTTTGACTGATTGCCTTCTCTGACCTAGTTTGTCTGCTCTGACCGCTGAACACTCAACTTCAATTCTATGTGATGATGAATAACAGGTTATTGACAGACAGTTCAAGCTCAAAGAACCAGTCCTCCAGATTTGAACTATTAACATTCATGCCTGACTCACTAGAAAAATACAGAATCAATAGACATTTCTACATTATCTTTAGCAAGTCTTTGAATCGTCACATTGTTGTATGAAATTGACCGATGTGTGCTTGTGTTGTCCAGGTGGAATCGTCTCAGGAGGCCAACAGCCATGCAGTGCAGGAGGTGACAGCGAGGCTACAGAGACAGTATGAGGAGAGACTTCAGGAGGAGCAGAGGAAACACAGAGAGGAGATAGAGAAGCTACAGGTACTGCTGAGTCTCCTTCTGATATCACTTCACCCAAGCCCCTGCCTGAAGAGAAAGGGTGGTGATTGATTAATCATGTGGAAAGTAAGGATGGTGATGTTTTCACCATCTTACATGTTCATGAAAAGTGTATATGTAGACCACAGGAGGCTGCTGAGGGGAGAACAGCTCATAATAATGTCCGGAATGGAGCAAATGGAAGGGAAACCATGTGTTTGATACCATTCCATTGATTCTGCTCCCACCATTACCATGTTCTCTCCAATGAAAGTGCCACCAACCTCCTGTGATGTAAACAGTATAAAAGGTTCCAGTTTCACTCTGCTCATACAAGTGGTATGAGTCTCCCTCTAGTGGTACAAGTAACTCACTATGGTACTGTTAAATGTAGAGTAGTCTGACTTCCAAGTGTTGATATGATAATGAGCCCAGATTAAATTGTATGTTCTCTGCCTTAAAGCTTTTAATAGATTTTGTTTACCATCAATATATTTCAACTAGGCCCAAATTGATGAGTATATTAGGCGATTAGAGGAGGAAGAGAAGAATGCTAAGATTGCAGAGGCCAAGATTGCTGAAAGGGACCAGAGGATCAGTGAGGTGGAGCGCCTGCTGGACTGTATGGGACAGGTAAGACCCAGAATAACGCATGCAATAATGCATGCAACATTATCTTTATATCTATAGTATTTACTGTAGATGTAATATGTCAAATCCTTTGGGCAAGAATACTATAATAATATGTATTTTTTGTAGGAAAGGGGCCATCTTCAGAATAAACTGCAGGAATGTGAACAGCGTCAACGCTCAATGGAGGTGACATACAAAACAGATGCAACTGTAGCAAAGAGGTACAAATGCCAAAACAAAAATGGCATTTTACATGTTCCATCCCATTGAAATGATATACTGAAGTGATAACACTATAATTCATTATTACAGATCTCAAAAGTTGGAAGAGGAGGCAGGGGAGCTCCGTGAGAGAATCAAACACCTGAATGACATGGTGTTCTGTCAGCAGAGGAAGGTCAAAGGCATGATAGAGGAGGTGAATGACTAAGAAAAGTCTGTCTCTCACACACTCTTTCTGTCTCACTGTCAATGGAAACATGAGTACACTGACATATAAATGTTATACTGATATGCAACGTTTGTTTCTTTTTTTCATCTTGAAAATGTAAAGGTTGAATCATTACGAGCTAAATTGGCACAGAAGGACATGTTCATCTCAGAGCTTCTGGACAGAATTGCTATTGTGGAGTGTGAGGTGAGACTGGACTGCCACCACACTATGTACTGTCCACTTCCCGAACCATTATGAATGTATGGTGTGGTTTTCAAAACTTTAACTTTATGGGTGCATTCATGTCCAGCGTTCTCCTACGTTTCAGATTGTCAATCTGTTTGTTGTGCTTTGACATTACTCTACCTCTAAATTCAGTGTTGCACCTTTTGTGACATCATCTGTCTCTGTCTGGTCCACTTGGATTACATCACATCCACCTCATTTGCATGGATCTGACTTTGTTCCTTCCTCTTTTCTTCTTCCTAGAATAATGAGTTAGAAGACAAGCTGAAGTATTTTATGTCTGTACAGAGTATGCAAAGGGAAGTTGTGCAAACCAGAGAGATAGGAGTGGCCTGTCATCTGCTCCCAAGGTATGAACCACCGTTTCTACTATACATGTGGCTTCATTTCCTCTAGTTGGGTTTCTCTTTTAAATTTCTCATTCTGTTTTCTCATTTTACTTCCACAGACCTGAAATACAGGCGTATGAGGTTGAAACTAACCAACCCAGACAAACCCCAATCCGTCCCTCTTCTACAGAATACCTAGGACAGTCTAGGACATTCAGATCAGGTCCACCGCCACCCAGCAGACTGGAGTCTAGTTTACTGAGGTACTCTCCTCCTGAGTACAGCAGGTATCTGTCAACCAACTCAAGATCCTTTGGAACACTAACCAGTCCAACGCTGTCTTCGTCTGGCCCGCTAAGCCCTGATCAGTCCAGTACAGAAGAGTCTGCCTCAGTTCAAATCACAGATACAGCCTCAAGTCCAGAGGCGGACATTTCAGCCCCATCCTGTTCTCTCGCAAGATCAAGCCCATCCAAAATCAACACACCTTTCATGAAACTTATAGAAATAACAGCAAAGATTAACATTGAGTAATCACATGAAGAAATATTTTTTATGAAGGCTATTCAGTATACTGTATAAGGGACAATGTTGCATATTGTGTAAATAATCTATTGTTCTGTAAATAATACTTGAAAGTATCCTTTTGAAGAATTATGTTTGGTTTTGTTTACAGTGAATGTTCTTGTATGGTTTATGGAATTCTGAATTCACTATCATGTATGAAGGTTTATATTTATACTGTATCTTTTTCTGACATTTTTTAGTTTGCACTGTATAAATGAGAGGCAATATTAGTCAAATTATGTACAAAATATGTAAAAATATATATACTTTGTGCCTTTATTAACACTTCATTGATACTCCACAACGGTGATGATAATCGGTTGTTTTTTTATCTATTGGATAATATTTAACTATATCTGACAAACTGAAGAACTGTATTTCTACTGATTGCCATCCCTGAGCCACTGGTATAAGTCATTTGTCTACACTGCCAGGACTGTGTATATGAGAAGTTATGATAATCATGATGTGCCTTTCTTGAATGATACTCATTCAGTGCATACTAATGAAATCAGTGTATGTTTTGAAAATGTGCCATTTTACCATTGTGGTGTTTTTATAATCATTCATGAAAATGTTCACTGTCCAGTGGCTGATTGTTCATTTTGTGAAGCTTTCGGGTAGGTTATATGTAGCATACAATGGTTTATATATACACTAGATGACTATAGGGGGCACTGTGTTGAAGCCAACATGACTCAATCTTGCCACTCTGCCACCGTTTAAAATAATCGTTTTGGAACCTATAGAAATGCACTTATTAATGTCTACATTAGTTTTTGCCATAATTATTCTATTAGCGACAATGTAATGCATACTTTTAAATTATTTTATGTGGGCTAAACATAAAAGGTTAATATATATAAAACATTTTACTTAAAGTATATATAGTTTTAGATTACTAATATTTTTAGATTACCCACTACAACTAAATTCTTAAATTCTTAAATAAGTAATTTTGTCCTTGAGATATTTAATTTAAATATTGTAGAATTCCAAGCATTCCTAAGTAGCAGATGTATACCACCCTTCATCCCACTGCTGGCTTGCTTCTGAAATTTAGCAGGATTGATCCTGCTTGGTCTCAAGATGAAACACCAGATGCTGCTGGAAGTGGTGTTGTAGGGCCAGTAGGTGGCACCCTTTCTAAATATCACAATGATTGGGGACATTTCCCTGTGTAGGGTGCAATCTTTTGGCTGGGATGTTAAATGGGTGTCCTGACTCTCCATGGCACTTATTGTAAGAGTAGGGGTGTTACCCCTGGTGTCCTGGCTAAATTCCCAATCTGTCCCTAATACCATCACAGTCACCTAATCATCCCGTTTACAATTGGCTCATTCATCCCCCTGTAACTATTCCCCAGGTTGTTGCTGTGAATGTGTTCTCAGTCAATTTACCTGGTAAAATAAGGGTAAAATAAAAAATAAATGGAGGAATGCTCCTATTGGGGAGTGCCAAGCATCAGCAATCCAAGTTTTATAAAGTCATTGGTCGCATCAGTGTAATCTTTACTTCTCAACGCTGGGTGGCGCCATCTGATCAATTATCTGCGTTTCATCTCTATTTACATGCCATATGATATGAAGCAGCTTTGAAAGTATTTTACTGCAAGGTAAGCAAATACATGAATGTAGGTAAATAACATGTAGTTTATGCTATACTACTAGCTCCAAGAAAATATTCAAACACTCAAACGAAGGCTTGTGTGGAGCAGTAATTTACTATAGATTCCTAAAATGTAACAAACTTCTATGGTATGATCATTGGACACTGTGTTAACTAACCTCCAGACTGTCACGCCCTGGTCTTAGTATTTTGTGTTTTCTTTATTATTTTGGTCAGGCCAGGGTGTGACATGGGTTTATTATGTGGTGTGTTTTGTCTTGGTGTTTTTGTAGGTATTGGGATTGTGGTATAGTGGGGTTGTCTAGAAAAGTCTATGGTTGCCTGAAGTGGTTCTCAATCAGAGGCAGGTGTTTATGGTTGTCTCTGATTGGGAACCATATTTAGGCAGCCAAATTCTTTGAGTGTTTCGTGGGTGATTGTTCCTGTCTCTGTTTGTTTGCACCAGATAGGCTGTTTAGGGTTTTTTTAATTTTTATTATTTATACAATTTTTTTAAAATAGTTTATTCCACATTTATTGTGTTTGTATACTGTTCGTGTTTTCATCTTTATTAAATATGTATACAAATAACCACGCTGCATTTTGGTCCGATCCCTGCTACACCTCCTCTTCAGAGGAAGAGGAGAAAGAAAACCGTAACACAGACGAGCTTCAATGCCATACAACTCTCCTTCCGTGGCCTCCAACTCCGCTTAAATGCAAGTAAAACCAAATGCATGCTCTTCAACCGATCGCTGCCCACATCTGCCCGCCCGCCCAGCATCACTACTCTGGACGGCTCTGACTTAGAATATGTGGACAACTACAAATACCTAGGTGTCTGGTTAGATTGTAAACTCTCCTTCCATACTCACATCAAGCATCTCCAATCCAAAATTAAATCTAGAATCGGCTTCCTATTTCGCAACAAAGCATCCTTCACTCATGCTGCCAAACATACCCTCGTAAAACTGACAATCCTACCGATCCTCGACTTTGGCGTTGTCATTTACAAAACAGCCGCCAACACTACTCAGCAAATTGGATGCAGTCTATCACATTGCCAGCCGGAGACTCTTACCTTCCACACTAGCTTTAAGCACCAGCTGTCTGAGCAGCTCACAGATCAATGCACCTGTACATAGCCCATCTGTAAATAGCCCATCCAACTACCTCATCCCCATACTATATTTATTTATCTTGCTCCTTTGCACCCCTGTATCTCTACTTGCACATTCATCTTTTGCACATCAATCACTCTAGTGTCTAATTGGTATATTGTAATTACTTTGCCACCATGACCTCTTTATTGCCCTACCTCCCTTTTCTTACCTCATTTGCACACACTATACAGATTTTCTTCAACTGTATTATTGACTATGTTTTGTTTATTCCATGTGTAACTCTGTGTTGTGTCAAACTGCTTTGCTTTATTCTTGGCCAGGTCGCAGTTGTAAATGAGAACTTGTTCTCAACTTGCCTACCTGGCTAAATAAATAATTGTCGGTATTTGTCTGTCTTGCTGAATTTTGATGTCTTTTCCCGACAATGTCAAGTTAGGAAGTGTAATATGATTAGATAGGTTTAAAAATTGGAATGGGGTGGTGTGTTTCTATTTTTATAGAGGGCAAATAGTTGACAGGGCAATTTTAATTTTTCCCAATTTTGAATTACCGTATCAATAATTTGTCGGTAGGCGGTGAATGGCTTCACACACCAGTACAGTAGGTGGCGGTGTATGCACCTAAAGTTGGCGGATCGCCAACCAAATCCTAAACCAAATCCTAAAGCAAAAGAAGAAGAATATTGAAGGTAACGTACTTCCGGTTACAATGAAAGCGCGCCGGCTACGTAGCAACCAAAATACAAATTCAATCTAACAGACAGCTGAAGGTGAAAGTATATTTAATTGAACAACATAATCCCGTTAAGTGTAACGCTAATGGACTAACAAAGTAATGTTTTTATAGGGTAATTTTAGTTATTCGGTAAACTTATTTGGGCGGGTTTTAGACTAGTAGCTACTAGCTAGCTAACAATGTCTCGTCATCGTGGGCAGCTCCATCAGAACGCCAGGGGCAAGTGGGGGTTCTCAAAACCAAGAGCAAAGAAGAACTTGGTGAATTACTGTCACGCCAAGAAACTATTATCTAACAAGTATGTAACTTCATATCATTCATCTGACAGAAGCTTACTCAAATGATTAATTAGCTGCTACAACAACATTACATTCTTCTAGAAACTTCCAGCTGTTGGCTAGACAGTGGTGCCAGTTTTGGCGCATGTGTGTATATGCTATCCGCCTCAATGTAGGCTAGCTGATGTTACTTCAACTAGGGAAATGCGTTTTACCCTGAACCTGACATTCCTTTGTTTTTACTATCACTGCAAACTACATTTTCTTAAAGTTGAGCTGAAAGCAGTGGTTAGTTATTCGTTATTTCTTGTTGACAGACTGATTTGATATGTTGTTATCAACAGGGGGTTCATACAGACCCTTCCAGACAAAGGGAAGAAGATCTCAGACTTTGCAGAGAGATTATGCCTTGCTCTTGCCCACAATGAAGAAGAGGAGATGAAGCAAGATATGCTGTCATCTGTCAGGACAGAGCTGCAGTCTAAATACCAGCAGACTTTGACGTGGTAGCCAGAATAAACCAGAAACTTCCCAACATAGGAGACAAGCTGGGGACACAGCTCCTGGAAATGTCCAAGAATTGGACGTCTCACTTCTTGTCACCTAATGTTCAGGAGAGCAAAATAGTTGACACGTTGCAAGAAGACAGTGTGTCCAAATGGTGGTGATGCAGGGGCCTCTCTAGACTCTGACAGGACAAAAGACAGCGACCTAGCGGAGGCCTTGCAGAGGGTCACTCTGTCTGACCACTCAACTGGCTCGAGTGGATCCCCTAAAGACACATTCAACAGACCTGCTACTAGAAACCTCTTCCTTGGAAGGCAGCCACAGAAGAAACTACACTACATAGAAGTCCTGGCGAGGACTGAGAAGGACCCGGCTATGAGGAGACAGCAGTATAAGCCTAATCTGTATGTCCACTTTGTATGAAAGTATTTAAGAATACTGTATAGTTCAGTGATGCTGCCTTTAGTTATGGCAATGCACTTGTATTCTCACCTACTAACTCTTATATTAACTCTTCCTGTAATGTTTGCAGGTTTGCCCACAACACAGATGGCTCCTCGTCAGGGTCTCTGTCACCCAGCCAATCCCCTGGAGGCTTATTACCATCACCAGTGCTCTCCGTTGAGGCCAGGAGGGAGCAAGACAGGAAGCACATTGACGACGTCACTGCGGCCAGGCTGCCACTGCTCCACTACAGCCCTGCCCAGCTGCTGACACTGGAGCAGTCAGCTGACCTGCTACTCGAGCAGACCAGGAAACACCAGGTGAGTGGCCCCTGGGTCTGTCTGACACAACAGAGGAACATTAAGGTCTGTCCAACAACACCAAAATGCTCACTGCTCAAGGTAACAGTTACTCCTAATCAGATGTACGATCAGATTACATGAGGGAATTAAATGTGTTATAAGTGTTGAGGCAACGTCTACCTACCTATTCCATTATCACCACAAAAACACTGCTCATCTAATGATGAACACTCCCTATGCTACTTCCATTCATGGTATAGTATAGCAGCCTAATACTTACTGCTAAGCACTTGCTAATTTTTTCAGGTTAATTACCCTATCAATGTCAGCATCTCTCCTGTATTGTGTGTTTCCCTCAGGATTTGCAGGCCAAGCTGGCAGCCCAGAAGCTGTCTGAGGGACTGAGGTTCAGCACTGGGAGCTATGTTGTGGAAGGGGGCCCGCTGGGCGCCTACAGGGAGGTTCATGACGACGTAGCCCAGCTTTCCTCAGAGGAAGACTAATCCGGGGGGGGCCGCAGCAAGGAAACTCAGGTGACCCCTGACCTCTGAGACAACAGTCTCTGTGCCCTGCATCAGGGCCTATGGAAGGAAGGGGATTGGCAATTCAAAGACGAGAGGCCTGCCTGAGGAGATGGAAAGGGTCATGGGCATCGGGTGGTTTTGAAGGCACAGTGGGTGTCCCTGTCTTGTCTATCCAGGGAGGTGAATTGCGTGGGTCTTGGTTCACCATCAGTAATTCACTGAGTTGTCAGCATCCTGTCCAGTTTATCAGAGCTGCCACAGAACCTTAGGCCTCCCGTTGGGTGATGTGTTAGCCTCTTGCAGGGAGCATTAGGTATGCTATCTCACCATGTTGTCAGAGAGTAAAAGATCAGTTGTGTGATGAGGCTGCTACAGTATTGTCTGGTATTGTTGACTCCCATGGTGGTTGCATTTCCAAAAGACAAAAGTATTGACCGTATGCATGTGAGAAATATAAATAAAATATTTTTTGTATGATCTTTTTCTAAAGTGTTTCTGATTGAAAATAAAAATCTGTTCTTACCATATTTTGGTTGATCATATTCTTGAAATGGGAACAAATCATCATAGCCCTAAGTTCTGTGAGCTCTGAAAATAAAGGTGGTAGTGGTTAATTGCGGTCTAAGACGGAGCAGCGTGCTGACATTTTCCAGCAGAATGTTTTCTTAACCCTGCCACAGTTTGATGAGAGCTATGACTCCGCTGTCATTTAAACCCTGTGATGTTATCAGTGGAGAAATCTGTGACACGCTTTAGAAGATTAATATATGGTCTAGTGAAATATTGCAGCTTGATGGAATCTGGCCCAATGGCTGAAATACATCTGGCTTGCATTTGGCTCATCTTACTTCCCGGAGTGGCAGGGTATGATGGGATGGCAGCAGACTGACATACCATTTTTCAGATTTTTTCTTACTAATGCTGATAAGGAGTGCCAGCAACATTAAAAACTCTTCCCAAACATCCATTCCCATCACCTACAGTCCAATCCTCCCTAGTAGTTATACAGACCCATTTTAACTTTATTATGATTCAGGAATTTTAATGAGGAGAAAGAGAAGTGATTGAGGTGAGCTCAGGGGAAATGAGGGAGAATTCATGTTGGTCTGTCTGAGCTCCATGGTTGATGCCCTTTGATAACCCCTGGTAATTGCTGCTGAGCCATTGGTGGGAGCTGCTATAGAAAAAAACACCATCTGGCTGCTGTGTGTTTAGACACAGGTCTGATGGACTCCAGAAAGCTCTGCTCCGACGTCCAATAATAAATATGTCAGCGAGCTCAGGAGAGGATCTTCCTCGTACTGGTATTAATTAAGCCTACCTTGCTTACATAAATGTGGAGACTGTTACCAATTACGGGGTTGCATTTTTCCTACAGCTTTGCTCCATGGTTTCTGGCCTGCGCTATCACTCACAAGTACATTGAGCTGGAACCAAGCATGCGTTCTATGGCCAGAGCCTTTAAGTTGTTCGTTTGGGAGGTTGCTTATAGTTGTGGTGAATCCCACACGTTTTACCTCAGATTAATAATCTGCTCAGCTAGTCTGCAAGTGATTTGCTCCAACTGTGTGTCTGAAATCACACATCTCTGGGGAGCTGGAATAATTTGGACTTGGGAAGGGGAAATGACATATGATTTTAAAACTGCCTGTTCAAAGAGCAGCCAGCTCGCCCGTACAGTGAACAGTGATGTATAGACTGGCATTAAACTCAATCTCAGTTAAAGGATTGCATTATTTTACATTTGCCGTGTTACAAAGTCTGAGGTCATACAATTTTTTTCAATTCTCTCACCTCTTATGTTTTTTAAAATGTTTCTCAAAGCACAAATGATATGAAATAATGCAGCAGTCAGCAGCTTTGTAATGGTAGTTTATCTTCCCCTTCCCAAATTACAACCAGCTCTGCCTCCTCTTACTAGGACCATGTGTTCCAGGTTTGTTTGTTTCATTCATTGGTATTTTGATATGTGTATTGTTGATCAATTGTACATTTCAGTCTAATTTTCTATTTATGATGTAGAGCTTTTTTCAACCAATGGTATTCACCAGAAATCTGTTTTCACAATCAATCCTGATGCGTGGAAGACATACGTCAAAGCAGGTCAGAAAATGGTTAGTGTTTTGATAACACAGAGAAAATTGTTTTCAGGGAGTGGGTGCTATTGAACTGGTATCCTGCTGTGTTCTCTCATGGTTGTAAGTGCAGATATTCAGTATTATTTTACCCAATTCCGCTGCTATTCACTAGTCTAGTCTGTTCTGTCCAATGAGAACAGGTTACTCATAACTTTAACAAGACAACAGTGGGTTTCTCAAGCCTCTGTCTCAGGTTTTTTTTGTGTGAGAAAGTTGTGTGAGACAGAAGGCAGTAAGGAAAAGGGTTGTTTATGTCATGCCTGATGTCTTCCAGAAGAGACATCGCACGTGGCCTCAACAGTTCTGAAAGTGTGTGCAGCTGCCCCATCATCAACACCATATGCAGATAAGATCACTGAATTCCCTGGCTGGTGTTACTCCTATTAAAACAGTGCATTAGAGATTCACTACAGCTGTCTGGAACTGGGTCTCATCATGCATGAAGTAAACATCCCCTTCAAAATGCTGCTATCTGGTATTTTTAGATGAACACCATCATTTACTTTTCCATGAGTTGAAGTTGATTTTAATGTCTGGTTTGTATGAAGACAGCGAAAGGCTTGGTTGTGTACATTTTCTTTGTCATATTGTGATTCAGTGCCTTCAGAAAGTATTCATACCCCTTATTCCACATTTTGTTGTTACAGCCTGAATTGAAAATGTATTAAATAGATTTTTCGCTCACCCATCTCCGCACAATACTCCATAATGACAAAGTGAAAACATGTTTTTAGAATGTTTGCAAATTGATTGAAAATTAAATACAGAAATATCTAAATGACATAAGTATTCACACCCCTGACTAAGTACATGTTATAATCACCTTTGGCAGTCTTTCTGGGTAAGTCTCTAAGACCTTTGCACACCTGGATTGTACAATATTTGCACATTATTCTTTTTTAAATTCTTCAACATCTGTCAAGTTGGTTGTTGATCATTGCTAGACAGCCATTTTTAAATCTTGTCATAGAAGTTCAAGCCAATTTAAGTCAAAACTGTAACTAGGCCATTCAGGAACATTCAATGTTGTCTTGGTAAGCAATTTCAGTGTTTATTTGGTCTTGTATTTTTGGTTATTGTCCTGCTGAAAGGTGAATTTGTCTCTCCGTGTCTGTTGGAAAGGAGACTGAACTAGGCTTTCCTCTAGTATTTTGCTTGTGCGTAGCTCTATTATTTTATATTTGTATTCTGTACAGTCTTCCTTCTTTTCACTTTGTCAATTAGGTTAGTATTGTGGAGTAACTACAATGTTGATGATCCATCCTCAGTTTACTCATCTCTATAACTGTTTTAAATTCACCATTAGCCTCATGGTGACATCCCTGAGCGGTTTCCTTCCTCTCCTGCAACTGAGTTAGGAAGGACGAATGTATCTTTGTAGTGACTGGGTGTATTAATACACCATCCAAAATGTATAGCTTCACCATGCTCAAAGTGTATTTTTATTTTTTACCCTTCTACCAGTAGGTGCCCTTCTTAGTGAGGCATTGGAAAACCTCCCCGGTCTTTGTGGTTGAATCTGTGTCTGAAATTCACTGCTCGACTGAGGGACCTTATATATATGTGTGGGGTACAGAGATGAGGTAGTCATTCAAAAATCATGTTAACCACTATTATTGCACACTAAGTGATTCCATGCAACTTTTATGTGTCTTGTTAAGCACATTTTTACTCCTGAACTCATTTAGGCTTGCCATAATGGGTTGAATACTTCTGGACTCAATACATTTCAGCTTTTTATTTAGTATTCATTTGTAAACATTTTCAAAAACAATTCCACTTTGAAATGATGGGCTAGTGACACAAAATCTCAATTTAATCCATTTTAAATGTAGGATGTAACACAACGAAATGTGAAAAAAGTCAAGGGATGTGAATATTTTCTGAAGTTATAGATTCATTAGAGAAGGCCCTTGCACAGGCAGGGATAAATTGAAAAGGTGGTGCAAAAATAACACTTAACCATAGAAACATTATTTAGATAGAACTGATTGTGACATGGACAAGTTATGGCCATGAGTAGTAGCATTTGATATCTTTAATATAGTGCTTTGCCAGCATAGCATTCTGAGTGATACATGTCAAGATATAGGCTACTGTACTGTATGTCCAGGTCACACATTGCATGCAGAACTGTATCCTACCGAGGTTCCATGTGGAATACAGTATGCCAGGCTCTGCACTCCTGTGGCCTACAAGAATAAGTTTCCCTAACAAAAATATTTATCTTACAGTAGCTGTATCCCTGACCACATATGGGGGGAAATAAACATTACATGGCTGTAATGAATTACTATGACGTTTTCAAGCTTCCTCCAGCAGATGGGACTACAGACGTGTTACCTACAGTATGTAGCTTCCACAGTCTAACACTAGATGGCAGTAGCACCACTTTGTGCCCTTCCTTACGGTACCTGGAACCTGGACAGACCACCAACATACAGTAAACTTTGGATAAACATAGGAAGGTTTTTATTGGCCAGTTGACGATAATGATATACATGCAGAAAATAACTAGGTTCTGTTTTCATGCAACTGCTCTCATGAACATACAGTCAGTGTTGTTTGTATGAGTTGGAAAGCAAGCACACCGGCAAGGCCTCGGCTATGAAGACACCTCATCATAACGAAAGTACGCAACAAGTGTCACCATTTCTGAAAGGATCCGACTGAACAGCGGTCAGCTTTCATTTTCAGTCCTTAGCTGACATATTTGTGTTTAATTCCAGAACCTGCTGTTCTGAGGTGTGGTGGATGTCCCTCATGTGTGGCCCATTGGGCCACAGCCCAGCATCTGCTTAGTCCAGATAACACCAACAATCAGCCCAGATCTACGTCTACAAATCTACCAAGAGGGGAAACAGTCTGAAATCCCTGTCTACATCTGTGGCTAAGCAGACTCCAACAACTGTTGCTTGGAGAACTTTGCATAACAATCATGAGGCTGCAGAAAGAAAAGCAGAGAAAAGAGGGTCTAGATGGGCCGAGGCCCATGGTGCGCGGAGAGGGCCAAGAAGCTGCCAGCGTCCCAGCCGCCCCATGTCTGGGCTGGCACGGCATTAAGCGGGCCGTTTAGAGGCCTGTCAAAAGCTCATCACGGCGAGGAAGCCGTCTCCGTGGGGATGCTGCGGGAGTGCCAGGGCACGGTAGGGGAGAGAAACCAGAGTCTTGTCCAGCAGCTTGGCCATAATGAGGAGGAAAATTCTCATTCTTGTATCCAAATTAATGTAACAATAACAATTTGCTTTTGTCCAACTTTTCTTTTTTTTTTACTCAATACCCTTTTTGCCTCCTTAATTTCTGCTCATCAGCTATACCAAGTGCATTAATTATGATTAGTAGGCCTATATTTTCTGTCTCACCTATTAATATCTAATGGAGTTATATTACGTGGTAACCTCCCAACACATTACACAAGTCCAGCTGCCTGGCTTATTAGAGGAGTTGTACTGTATCCTGGTGCATGAGACTGCTAACTCTGACGTTGTGTAACATCGTTACTTAATTCATGTGGTGTCTTATAGTGGTACAAAGTGAGCATGTTTCCATTCAAAGTGACAGATAGAACATTGGTTGTCTCGGTATATTTGCTAGTAGCCTGGTAGATGGCATTAGAGAGGTTGTCATGAGGCTCTGATGACTGGATGATGTCAGTTATGGCATTCAAGATGTAGAACACCAGTTTTAAGTAATAACTTCTTGGCTGGGGCATTTACATGTGACGTCAATCTAAAGTTGTCAGCAAAGAGGCGTGATGAATACAATGTAATTCTGTTTTTCATTATTTTCATTATTTTTAACTGAAATCATGCCTCCTGATTTGTGAACGCACCAATTGACAAGCACCAGGAGTGTAAATTAGCAGCAACTCAGGGAATGGTGCCAGACATTACACATTGAGAGCACTAACTTCATTTAAAGGGTCATGAAATACAACCTCTGAAATGTCAAATATCATTTCCCACATTCTTTTTAATGTTGCAGGTGTAAAAGTTGGATGAGGGCAGGGAGTTGAAAGGGTTTTTTAGATCAAATCTGAAGGACAGTTCCTCTCTCATGACGAACATAAGCTGCAGTCATGGAGTAGGCTACAGATGAGGGGGTGTTGCTGGGGAAGGTGGAGGGGGGTTCTGTACTGTATGCATTTTGGTGAGAATGTCTTGTATTCTATGAAGTCTGCATTGTGTAATAAAGTTCTGATCTGGGCACTGTGTCTTACAACAGTAGTAAAACCCTGCTGTAAAAAAGAGGCAATCCTCCTTAGCCCAGCTCATAACAATTACAGGGCCTCTATATGGAACTGCAGGCTTGTTTATATGCTGTAATGTTGTGTCCACGCCAAGCTCATTCTGAGCCCTGGGGCCTGGTGTTTTTGATTGCTGCAGGGAGTGTGTTGGAGTGCTGTGTCTGCAGCATGGTTCTGGCTCTGCGGGGCGGCTTCAGAAGGGTGTGATCCGTCAGAGGAGACACAGTGAGAGTGGGAGGCTTTTCCCTGTTTGTTTTCTTTGTTTGTTTGTTTGTTTGATACAAACTGAATCTGTCAGGGGAAACAGGAAGCCCCCTTCTTTTTTTCTCACTCCAGTCCCATCTCTCCGTCCCCAAAACAAAACATCTGTGTTCAATGAGGAGGAAGACACTGTCCAATTCCAAACGTTAATTGTCTTAAGCTGCTCCAGGCTGTCAGCGTTAATATTATTCACAAATGATGCTTAGTCAGCACTTTTCTGATCAAGTTTCTGAACGACTGAGTGTTACATCTCTGTCTGATATCTCTTTTTGTAGCCTCTCACAGTCCTCTTGATGGTCTTGTGTGCCTCGTACGACTGCCACACAAGATATCCTACAAGTTGTTGAGGTTGAGGAAAGACATAATGTACCTGAGTGTAATGTCAGGAAGCCTCCCACTGGTTGTGACAGGAGAGAGCAGTACTGTAGTGTGTGGCCCTGCTCTCACTGTGCTGCACTGGGACTGCTTCATATCCATTTACAGCCTGGGTTGCTGCTATTGTCATTAGGATTTGGTTCTATTATTAGTCAAAATCTCATGAAATCCAATCCCTTTTTAATGGTGAGAGAGTCTGGATTGGCCACCTTAATCATGTTCAGGAACATGGGCCATGTGACTGTGCAGTGTGAGTGTGTTACAGGATAGTATAGACTCCCGTATCCATGGCCCAGTCAGAGGGATCAGTCTCCTGTTCCTGTATTAGATATTTTACAGCAGACAGGATGAGGCAGGGATGGTCTTAAATGAACCTTACACACTCATCCTCCTCTAGTGTTACATACAAACATATACTGAACAAAAATATAAACGCAACATGCAACAATCTCAAAGATTTTACTTGAAGAAGGAAATCAGTCAGTTGAAATAAATAAATTTGGCTCTAATCTATGGGTTTCACATGACTGGGCAGGGAAGCAGCCATGGGTGGGCCTGGAAAGGGCACAGGCCCACCCACTTGGGAGCCAGGACCACAAAAGGGCTTTATTACAGACAGAAATACTCCTCAGAGTTGGTGCCCCCCTTTACTGCTATAACTTGCTTCCATTCAGCCACAAGACCATTAGTGAGGTCGGGCACTGATGTTGGGCGATTAGGCCTGGCTCGCAGTCGGCCGTCCAATTCATCATCCCAAAGGTGTTCGATGGTGTTGCGGTCAGGGCTCTGTGCATGTTCTACTGACAATGTTTCTCTATGGAGATTGCATGGCTGTGTGCTAGATTTTATACACCTGTCAACAACAACAATAGCAGAACCCATTCATTTGAATGGTTGTCCACATACTTTTGTATATATAGTGTACATACAGTGTAACTGTGAGTAAAACTATCCTGCTGTTGTTATTGGATCCATTGTTTACTGGTGGGTTTTGAGATGTATGTTATATATACGTCTAGAAATGGCTCACAAACAAAATCCTATGGGAAATGATTACATGGAATTCTCCACCCATAAACATATGGTTAAAATCCAGAATAACTATCCCTTTATCTATAAACAATCTCTGGTGACATAATCACAGTATGAAATGGAAAGGTAAAGGGGGCAGAAAGAAAGTGCTGTCTTCCTGTTATGGAGGGCGGCCCTATGATTCAATCGTATGATGGGTGGAGTGTCATCCACCCATCCACTTAACTAAATTCATAAAGGCTGTTTGTCTTCCTGTTCTTCTTTGTTCTTCGCCAGCACAAAACAAAACAGAATTACACAGAGGACCGTGACCAATGGAGAATGTATCACACTCTGGCAAACGCTCACAGAGCTGCAGATGGTCATGTTTGTACCTCCCTGCCTGAGCCCCTACAGGTGCCACAGTGCTGTCTAATAGAAAGCAGAGTTTGTGGAGGAGGAGAGCAGATCAGAGCGAGGGATGATGGAAGGAAGGAGAGGGGAGGGCTCCACTCCTCTCTGACATGTTTTACATGCAGCATGGGGTGCCTCCGCAGGCAGGTATCCACCCTCTGATGTCGTTTTCACTTCTTGCAGATATACAGTGGGCTCCCAGAGAAATAGAGCCCTCGTAAGACATAGACAGGCCATCTACCATACCAACTGATCTCCCGTCTCTGTGTGTGAAGAGACAGTGTGTCTCTCAGGTGTTGCACAGGAACAACAGTCTCAGATGGTGTTACACTGTGAGGTCTCAAGGGGTTTGTTTTATCTTCCGGAGAGATGTCTCTTCCTCTTCCTCCTTTCAACAAAATAAATATGTCAACTCTGACAATTATTGAAATGCGTTTAACGACACAACATTAATCTTCAAACCCTTCTGGATTAATATTTCTACTGGGAACAATCCACCCTTACATCTGCTGCTGAGCAGCGGCTCGCTCCATTCAACCTGAGTGGGTCTCCTCTTCCCGTCTGGCAGTGGATGGGGACTGGTGCACATCCTTTGGCAGGAGCTACACACGTCTCTTATGGCTTTCGGCTCGCGCAGGCCCCTGACAACGCTCTCGAGAGTTCTTATGTTTCTCTGACAGCGTCTATCAATCTGCTCTCAACAGAACGGTCATTATCAAATCAGCCACATGAGGCCTTTCTTCTTCCCCCTCCCCCCGACTGGCTCTCCTCTTTAGCGCAAGAAGGGGGTACAAGTGGTCCAAGAGATTGTGTTCTGTGAAATAACGCTGGCTGTATAAAGCGTGCTCTGTGGGGTCCCCTTTCACTGAAGCACTTGTAAACTAACCCAACTTCCCACCAAACCATTGAGTTTCCCCCAGCCTTGTGGTAGAGGGGGGTTTGAAGGCAGTGTTCCTTTAAATCGCTAAGAATTATTAAAGTTGTTATATATTAACATGGCATGCTCCTCGCAGACCGTATTGTACAATCCAATATAATACTGTCTTTTGACAGGTGCAGGATGTTAAAGACCTAAAGATTATATGACATTTCACAAGATATAGGATATAGCCCATAGCTACAGTGTGTAGTATTATAGATGGTTCACAGTAATGGGCTCAGTAGTTGAGAGTCCCTCTCAATATATCAACATATCTCCATATTCTCTCCAGCCCTTAGCTGCAGACTCACCAATGTGTCAGTGATAATTTCAGTGAGAAGGTTTCTGGACCACTTCAGAATGCCCAGGGACTGCATCTCTCCATGGAGGCTGCTCCCACACTGTCAAAGCTGTCTTTGGTTAATACTGTGGTTTCTCCTCAGCTGGCGAACAGAGCTGGCAGAACCACTCACTCTTCTCTCACAACAGCCCAGTCAGCACAACACAGGGGAGGAACTTAACTACTTAAAGAGCAGGTAATCAGGTACCCAGGTTCTTCAGAGAAAGATTGGAGAGAGAAAATGGTGTTCTCTCTTTTTCTTCCCTTTCTCTCTGTTTCTTGGAAATGATATTAGGGGAAATTGGTCGATTTAACAGAGTGAAACCAGGGGCAGACTGGGACCAGATATCATCTCTGGCATTTTTAACACACCGGCCATTTTTTTCCTCGTGGCCCCCACGTGGCCTATTGTTAGCCCTTTATTAGCCAGATAATTCTCATTTTGTGCAATAATGCCAAGTTAGAGAGGCCCACTAGGCTATGAATGTACCAGCCCATCTGGGATCACCCCTGAGTGAAACTATCAGAAGGATTTGCTCAGCCTATAGACACATAGCTTTAAAGTTGATTCATTTGGGTTTATACTTTGAGCGTGTTGTTAGCGCTGTGCTGTCAGTTTTACAGTTTCCACAGTTTACACCGCAGTCACATAAAATAACATTTCTGAAGCATCCTCTTCTTTGAGTAGCTCCTCTCTCTGTGCTGCTCATGGCTGCTGACAGGAGGATTTATTGATCCCAGAGCCTCTGGCACGGGGCCGGTGTTGGCTCATACAGCCAGAGATGTGTGAAGGTTATGTTGTTTAACTGGAGGAGGCAGGTATGCTAAACACCCTGAGAGGGCAGGAGGGACATCTGCTCTCGTACTCACTGGGCTAACTGAGTGCATAACTCAGAGCAGGCCCAGAGCCCCCCGTCCCCCAACCGGCCCTGCCTTCCTCGGTGCCGGTCCCTGGTACTATACAAGAGGATCTCACAAAAACAAATAGCAACAGAAGACCTGGCAAAGGGAGGGACCCAGCTGGGGCTGGAGGTCCTGTGTGACTATTCTTTAATCCTGACACCTGCAAGCCATTTCATCATGATTTACAGTGGGGGAACGCAGGCTGGGGGCGGGGAGCCCACGACGGGAAGTGTTTTCCTAGCAAATGACGGGGAAAGCACTGTTGTCGGTTGTTGTCCAGGCATTTGAAGTTTGTTGCCCTCTAACCTACTGGGAACTCCGATCTGCTGTTTAAAAGCGTATGAGAGAAAAACGACAAGTCTCTCACCATATCATTCTCTCTCTCTGTGTGTGTGTGTGTGTGTGTGTGTGTGTGTGTGTGTGTGTGTGTGTGTGTGTGTGTGTGTGTGTGTGTGTGTGTGTGTGTGTGTGTGTGTGTGTGTGTGTGTGTGTGTGTGTGTGTGTGTGTGTGTGTGTGTGTGTGTGTGTGTGTGTCAGGATAAATAGGTGGGCGGGCTGGGGACAGGAAGGAAATGGAGTCCACATGGATGGTCATTAGCAGGATCTCAGCAGACCAGAGCAGAACCGCTTAGCTGCTGAAACCCACCCAGCTGCTGGCCCAGAATGCCTTCATACTTGGGCCTGGTTTACACTTAGATGCATTCTCATATAATCGTTAGTTGATGGATTATTACATTGAATCAAATGTGTTTTCTAGTGTGTTGTGCAATTCAAAAATGTGAATGGTGGTCTGTTGGCCAGCATAGCTGATATACTGACTGTTCACATGCCTTCTATGATGAAACAAGATTAAGTTGTCCACCCATTCAGTTTAAAGTGTACTCTCTGTCCAGTCCCACTACACACAGGGTGGATGGGAGGATTGTTGGACTGCTGATCTGCTAAGTAAAAGCCAATCTTCCTCTCTTACCTTCACCTTGCCAGACAGCAGACTGAAAGAACATCTGAGAGAACTGATGCCAAACTAAAAGGATTGACTTGATCTACATCTATGAGGCAATTGTTTGTTTGCCGTTGCTAAATAGGAGTCCCTCAGTTTTCATCCACAGCACTCTGTATGCTAAGTTGTTTCATGCCTTATTTGTTAATGCCGTTATTTGTTAATGATGTCGAAACGCTCTACTATGTCATTGTTCACTAACCTCACTATTTATTTATATTCTCCCAAGGGTGTGGTAGTGGATGCAATTATATAAATATAAGGATTGCTCAATTCGGTAATTGCCTTGCATTTTCCATCCACATAATTGCACACTCTCTCCCACCGAACGTGGTGCGAGCTTTGGGCTGTCCATCACTGGTGCCCATTAGAGCTGAGAAGCATGTCAGCGATGGGGCAAACTAAAACCACATTGAGAAATGGAATTAACACCTTTCTCTCTCAGGAGCGGGGATGCAGGGCTCCATGTGGAGCACCGTTAAATAATAATCCCCAACCGATAAACCGACTCCTCGCAGTCTGCCCAGAAAAACAAATCCTGCCGCCACTCAGCTTGCCTGCACCACTGCTGAGGCTGTGGCGAGGAGGGGGCGAGAACGGCCTGCGAGTGACATCATCTATGCTGGACAGCTCAACATGGTGAGCTGAGCCTGTTGGCCCCATCCTATGTGTTTGACTCATCTCCAGTGCTTTGTGCTGTGTGTACAGTTCTGAAGTATTAGGAGACACTGGAAGGTGGCCCTATAGTCTGCACCTTCAGTGTCATCTGGTATTTTCTCCAACTGACAAGAGGTTTGCCAGTTAAAACTTGGGTATACAAATGACAAAATAAACAAAATATTAAGCAGTAATTGGCCATAACTATGAGGTCTTCCACCTGAACACTGGGGAATTTGTGTGACGTTGCAACACAGCCTCCATACTGTGCAGTAAGCGAGATGTTTGCTACCATAAGGGCTCTGTATGACATCACCCCTGAAGCATTGTGATTATTGTGATGACGTATATCTTCTTTTCATTATCACCCATGTCATTGTCATAAAGCAATTATTCACCTCGTCCGCTTTCCCCATCCGCTCCCACGAGGGTCTCGGATTCACAGGGCTCAGCCAAGCAGCTTGTGTTCCACCTTTGTGTTTTGGCATCAAGGTGGATGGATTTAAGATCCCAGACCGTTGGTCTGATAATACCACACACTGTTTGAGTTTAACAGGATATACCAGTACCTTATCCCACTTGGCCACTTCCCTGCAGCAGCTATATTTAGTGCTCTCATCCATTGTGCCATGCCAGCTCTTCCTTGTTTAACCCACACCCTTCCATTTTGTCACAATTATCTGATAATGTTCTGTTAAAAAAAGAGAAAATGTGAGTCATTAATCATTCTCCTTGGCTGCGCTTCAGTGAACTGTACTGTATGACAGTGAAGGGAACACACATGGTTGTAGTATGTTCATGTCTTCATAGTTTGGTATACTTTACTTTGGGATGATTATTGTAAGTATCTACATTTAAAGTTGATCTGATTGCAAAATGACCGCAAATTCCCGAAGAGGGGAGAGAGAGATGAGTGGAAGTGGCATCAGTCTGTGTGGGGAGGAAGGCCCATTGGCAAAGAAAGGTACACAGTAGTGCTCCATATTGCCATTTGTTTATGGGCCTTTGCCTTTGTCAGGTACAGTAACAACTAACAAGGCACAAGGGTCCAGTGTCTCTCTCCTCTCAAACTCTCTCTCTAGCTCTTTCTAAGCTCTAAAAGTCCCACTGGGCACAACACTTCATTTCAACGTGGATGATTGGGTAATGTTTGGTTTAGACGTTGATCATTAAGATTACAACCTATATTCACCCAAAAGTTAGTTGAATTGTCAATGTGTTATCACTATGTTTTCAAGCATCTAAAAGCACAACCAAATTCCAGTGAAAAACAATGTCAGATTCTTCATTTAGCTGTCACCCAAATGTCTATCACTGCGCTTTCAACATTTTACATGACTTTTAAGTCATTTAGCAGACGCTCTTATCCAGACCTACTTATAGAAGCAATTAGGGTTAAGTGCCTGGCTCAAGAGCACATCGTCAGATTTTCACCTAGTCGGCTCAGGGATTTGAACGCTCTTAACCGCTAGGCTACCTGCCGCCACAACCATTTCAACCATTTCAACCATTTAAAAGCATAGCAAAGTTCAAATGGGAATACGTCAGATATTTTGTTTATTTATACAACAGATTCATGTGCTATCATTGTGCTTCTGTAACAGATGTGAAATGGCTAGCTAGTTAGCGGTGGTGCGCGCTAATTGCGTTTCAATCGGTGACGTCACTTGCGCTGAGAACTTGAAGTAGTGGTTCCCCTTGCTCTGCAAGGGCCGCCGTGGCTTTTGTGGAGCGATGGGTAACGATGCTTCGTGGGTGACTGTTGTCTGTGTGCAGAGGGTCCCTGGTTCGAGCCCGGGTATGGGCGAGGGGACGGACTAAAGTTATACTGTTACACTTCATTTGCTAAACAGCTGCTACTACTGACAGGGTGTTTGGAGTTACCTTCCTAGCTAATTGTCTATGTTAGAGTTTACACAACTGTGGGGAGGTCAAAATTATAAAAAATATATCTACCAAATCTATACATTTTTAAATATTGATAACTTCTCCTTGCCATTATCGTTCACCTATTGATAAGAAAAGACATATGGATTTTTTGTTGTTGTTGACTAATTGTGAAGATCTGTGATGACCTACGCATGTTATCTTGAACATGGAGGTTTTATATCATTACACAAGAAGAAATGTACACTTACAGTAACCTCAAAAGGTGGCCATGGATCTATTACTAATTTTACGGTTGAATGTTACTGTATTAAAAAAGTATTATTGGTTGACAACGTAACCAAATATCAATATTTTAAGGAGATGTTTCTACTGCTTGGATAGTTCCATCTGGGCCACTGACTTAATCCCATTCTTTAACTTTTATTTTTGGTTAACCAAAAAGTCTGTTAAGTTGTCAACAAGTTAATAAGCTATTTATTGTATTTCAAAATTGATATTGAATTGTGTTTGGTTATTAACGTAACCAAATATCAACATTTCAAAGTAATGTATCTTCTGCTTGGATAGTTCCATCTGTACCACTGACTTAGTCTGGTTTTAATTCCAGTTTGTCTACAAATTAATCATTGATATGTTGGATTCACTTCTCCATCTCAACCAAAAATCGCAAGTTGAATTTGATTTAGTTCTATTTTTTTTTTAAACTTTTTTTGTTGAGATGGAGACCTGAATCCAACATATACATTATTAATTTGTAGACAAACTGAAATTAAAACCAGACTAAATCAGTGGCACAGATGGAACTATCCAAGCAGAGATACCTTTCCGGCGGGGTGCTGTGGGATTATTTAAGATACTTTTTGAAGAGGTAGGGTTTCAGATATTTTCGGAAGATGGGCATGGACTCTGCTGTCCTAGCTTCAGGGGGAAGCTGGTTCCACCATTGGGGTGCCAGGACAGTGAAAAGCTTTGACTGGGCTGAGCGGGACCTCAAGAGACCAGAGGTGGCAGAACGGAATACTCGGGTTGGGGTGTAGTGTTTGAGCATAGCCTGAAGGTAGGGAGGGGCAGTTCCTCTTGCTGCTCCATATGCAAGTACCATAGTCTTTTAGTGGATGTGACCTTCAACTGCAAGCCAGTGGAATGTGCTGAGGAGCAGGGTGACATGGGAGAACTTGGGAAGGTTGAACACCAGGCGGGCTGCTGCGTTCTGGATAAGTTGCAGGGGTTTGATGGCACAAGCGGGGAGCCCAGCCAACAGCGACTTGCGGTAGTCCAGACGGGAGATGACAAGTGCTTGGATTAGGACATGCGCCGCTTCCTGTGTGAGGTAGGATCATACTATACGGCTGTTTTAGGAGCAAGTCACTGCTTTGATGTTTGTAGAGAAGGACAATGATAGGAGAGACCATGTGAGGATATGACGACGCTGACTGACTTGGTGTATAGAGAGAAGAGGTGAGGGCCTAGAACCGAGCCCTGGGGGACACCAGTAGTGCGATTACGTGGTGCAGACACAGATCCTCTCCATGTCTCCTGGTAGGAGCGGCCTGCCAAGTAGGATGCGATCCAAGAGTGTGCAGAGCCTGAGACGCCCAGCCCTGAGAGGGTGGAGAGGAGGATCTGATGGTTCACGGTGTCATATATCTATTATACGTGGGAATACTTTTACGTGGGAATACTTTAGAGCAGATTTCCAAAATTAATATTACTTGGAGCTGATTTGCTGGTGTTTTTACAGTCTTTTATGCCCAACAATTGAGAGGAGGAAAATAAAATCACCCACGGGCCAAATTCGGCCTCTGACTGCCAGTTAGGAAACCCTGCCCTAGGCCTATTGTATTGTCTATTTTTGTTGAATTCTAGGTTTAATCGAAACGATAGCTGTTGATAACTTGGCAAATGCATATACTGTAGGGCTAAATAGCACCATTGATGATATGAGTGATAATGAATGGTCACGTTTCATTTGCTCTCTTATACCTACCCATTTTTAAGTGGAGATCTCTCAAAAGCACATTGGTAATAGTCATTGACAAATATCAAAGCTAAGCAGGGTTGGGCTTGTTTAAAACTGTATGGGAGATAAAAGGTTAGCTGTAGATATATCAATTATCCAGTAGGAGGTGCTGCCCTGCCTATTGTTTTTGTTTTTTCTGATATTGGATATAATGCTGAGGTACAAAATCAACATATTTTATACAAGGTTTGTCTATGTTGAAATTTGGTTACCATTATGACATAATCCAGCGGTTGAAATTTCACCTTCAAAACAACACATTGATGACTTTTTCCAAATCCAATGTATTTTCCACATCACAGTACGTTGACAAATTACTTTGAAACAACATTGATTCAACCAGTTTGTGCCCATTGGGGTGGAGAGTCAACCTGGAGTGTGTTACTGGTTTGTATATCCTGTTTTACATGTCTTAAATTTTCTGGCCATGGAAACCTCCTTCCTCCCAAGAGGAAGATCAGCAGAGCCAAAAGACCTGATTCTAACCACCTTCTTCCTCTCCTGTTGGCCAGAGAGCGCTGTATTTCACCCTTTCCTCCCCTCTGTGACCGCAACATTCTGCAAACCCTGGTAAAACAAGACATTATATATTAGTTTGGATATCAACAAATCACTCCCATCTGTGTGAGTGTAAATACTCGCACCCGTTGGCTTTTCATTAAGCAAGTCAACTGGTCATTTTGGAGGCTATCTTATGTGCATATGATTGATTCCAGATAGGAAAATACTGATTTAGAGGTTGGGAACAACTGCATCGCAGTAATAAACTAAACACAGACACAGCTGTCTTCTCAAATATAGACCAGTATTTCTGTGTTTTATCACCTGTGATCCGATGGCATGTATACGAGTGACTGATTCAAGAAACATATATTTCTGTTTGACTGACTAAGTTAGTTTGCAGTCTCTTTGGATGCAAGGTTACTCACCCATATGACAACAGTAAAACCTGCTTTGGGTTTTCTCATGCCCCTCTCCTCTCTGTCACTCCCAGACTCCTCATCAAGTCTCGCCAGCCTCAGATACCTTTGGCACAGCACAAGCTCGCATCAGATGGAGGGTGGGGAGATGTGTCTCCCTCCCTCCCGCGCTGGAACAGAACGTTTGTCTCTGCGCTGCCCTTATCTCCCCATCCCTCCGCTGTCTGATGTGGCATAAATCACAGGAGCACGGCAGTATTTACGATGCACAGACATTTATTAATCTCTCCCAGCTGCCTGTGTTTCACTGACACAACACCTTCAGGGCACTGGATCTGCACCATGTGCTCCGGAAAAGGCCTTTCTCTTCTCTCCATCCAGCAAGCCACAAATAAACCTGATTAAGGGGGAATTTTGTGCTCTTTATGGTGAATTTTCACAAACCCACATTTGAAGATCCAAACTGGTTTATGGTATTTATAGTCTACATTACTTGTGTTTTTATTGCAAAACATGAGGAGATGCCTGTATGTGATGGTGAAAAAAGTCAAAATGTCAGTAAATGATATCACCTGTGTTTACTCTACAAATAGGAAATGAGAGTTTGCCCTTATTAAAAGCTATAAAATATTCCAGTATAATAATGTTATTGCTCTAATTTGGGCTCCATGGTTTCAATGGCTCTCATACTATCAACTCCAGGAGGGAAGCATAGTTCAATATATGTACAGTACCAGTCAAACGTTTGGACACAGCTACTCAAGGGTTTTTCTTTATTTGTACTATTTTTTACATTGGAGAATAATAGTGAAGACATCAAAACTGGAAAATAACACATATGGAATCATGTAGTAAGCAAAAAAGTGTTAAACAAATCAAAAGATAATTTACATTTTAGATTCTTCAAAGTAGCCACCCTTTGCCTTCATGACAGCATTGCAGACTTTGCCTCTCACATATATCCAGGCATACCAACAGGTACCTAGAATAATATAGATTTATTTCCCTGCAAATCCAATTGAATGCTTTAATTCACTCCTCCTCTGACACCTCTCACACTACCATTCCAACTGTGTTCTTTCCTACCATGGCATGACTCACAACACTTTCTGTTTCTTCACACTACCATTCCAACTGTGTTCTTTCCTACCATGGCATGACTCACAACACTTTCTGTTTCTTCACACTACCATTACAACTGTGTTCTTTCCTACCATGGCATGACTCACAACACTTTCTGTTTCTTCACACTACCATTCCAACTGTGTTCTTTCCTACCATGGCATGACTCAAAACACTTTCTGTTTCTTCACACTACCATTCCAACTGTGTTCTTTCCTACCATGGCATGACTCACAACACTTTCTGTTTCTTCACACTACCATTCCAACTGTGTTCTTTCCTACCATGGCATGACTCACAACACTTTCTGTTTCTTCACACTACCATTCCAACTGAGTTCTTTCCTACCATGGCATGACTCACAACACTTTCTGTTTCTTCACACTACCATTCCAACTGTGTTCTTTCCTACCATGGCATGACTCACAACACTTTCTGTTTCTTCACACTACCATTCCAACTGTGTTCTTTCCTACCATGGCATGACTCACAACACTTTCTGTTTCTTCACACTACCATTCCAACTGTGTTCTTTCCTACCATGGCATGACTCACAACACTTTCTGTTTCTTCACACTACCATCCCAACTGTGTTCTTTCCTACCATGGCATGACTCACAACACTTTCTGTTTCTTCACACTACCATTCCAACTGTGTTCTTTCCTACCATGGCATGACTCACAACACTTTATGTTTCTTCACACTACCATTCCAACTGTGTTCTTTCCTACCATGGCATGACTCACAACACTTTCTGTTTCTTCACACTACCATTCCAACTGAGTTCTTTCCTACCATGGCATGACTCACAACACTTTCTGTTTCTTCCTATGCTTTGTCTTTTTTCTTCTGTCCTTTCCCTTCCCTTCCTTTCCCCTCCCTTCCTTGCCCAGAAATGACAGTGTCAGATTTTGAAACATCTCTCTCTTTGTTGGCACTTCCCTACATTTCCCTCCATCTATCTGTATCTCTTTTGTGAGGACCACACAGAGGGATGACATGCTAGAGGCACGTCCAGACTGGGTGGCCCAGCTGCACACAAAATGTGGGTGACAGGATCAGCCTTCAACCGGCTATGGAAGTAATGCGTGTAGACAGTGTAAAACCAGTCTCTAAGAGACCTAAAGAGGAAAACAACACTGGCAAATCTGAATAAATGGACATTTAAAAAACCTGAGTATTTTGGCACTCTTTTCAGCTGGAGCCACATGCACTAACTCCCATGCACCGGACTCACTAATGGGTTCACACATTAGGCAAGATGTAAAAAGATAAATAATCAGCCTTTTCTACCCAGTGTGTATGTAAGGTTATCATGCAACAATTAAATAGAATATATAATATACGACCAAGGGATTGGATATGTAAACTCAGCAAAAAAAGAATCGTCCTCTCACTGTCAACTGGGTTTATTTTCAGCAAACTTAACATGTGTAAATACAGTGGGGCAAAAAAGTATTTAGTCAGCCACCAATTGTGCAAGTTCTCCCACTTAAAAATATGAGAGAGGCCTGTAATTTTCATCATAGGTACACTTCAACTATGACAGACAAAATAAGAAAAAATAATCCAGAAAATCACATTGTAGGATTTTTAATGAATTTATTTGCAAATTATGGTGGAAAATAAGTATTTGGTCAATAACAACAGTTTATCTCAACACTTTGTTATATACACTTTGTTGGCAATGACAGAGGTCAAACGTTTTCTGTAAGTTTTCACAGGGTTTTCACACACTGTTGCTGGTATTTTGGCCTATTCCTCCATGCAGATCTCCTCTAGAGCAGTGATGTTTTGGGGCTGTTGCTGGGCAACACAGACTTTCAACTCCCTCCAAAGATTTTCTATGGGGTTGAGATCTGGAGACTGGCTAGGCCACTCCAGGACCTTGAAATGCTTCTTACGAAGCCACTCCTTCGTTGCCCGGGCGGTGTGTTTGGGATTATTGTCATGCTGAAAGACCCAGCCACGTTTCATCTTCAATGCCCTTGCTGATGGAAGGAGGTTTTCACTCAAAATCTTACGATACATGGCCCATTCATTCTTTCCTTTACACGGATCAGTCATCCTGGTCCCTTTGCAGAAAAGCAGCCCCAAAGCATGATGTTTCCACCCCCATGCTTCACAGTAGGTATGGTGTTCTTTGGATGCAACTCAGCATTCTTTGTCCTCCAAACACGTCATTCACTAGGTCCCCCCGTGTGGTTCTGGGATTTTTGCTTACCGATCTTGTGATCATTTTGACCCCACGGGGTGAGATCTTGCGTGGAGCCCCAGATCGAGGGAGATTATCAGTGGTCTTGTATGTCTTCCATTTCCTAATAATTGCTCCCACAGTTGATTTCTACAAACCAAGCTGCTTATCTATTGCAGATTCAGTTTTCCCAGCCTGGTGCAGGTCTACAATTTTGTTTCTGGTGTCCTTTGACAGCTCTTTGGTCTTGGCCATAGTGGAGTTTGGAGTGTGACTGTTTGAGGTTGTGGACAGGTGTCTTTTATACTGATAACAAGTTCAAACAGGTGCCATTAATACAGGTAACGAGTGGAGGACAGAGGAGCCTCTTAAAGAAGAAGTTACAGGTCTGTGAGAGTGATGGATTTTTTTTTCTCATTTTGTCTGTCATAGTTGAAGTGTACCTATGATGAAAATTACAGGCCTCTCTCATCTTTTAAATGGGAGAACTTGCACAATTGGTGGCTGACTAAATACTTTTTTGCCCCACTGTATTTGTATGAGCATAACAAGATTCAACAATAACATAAACTGAACAGGTTCCACAGTCATGTGACTAACATGAATGGAATAATGTGTCCCTGAACAAAGGGGGGTGGGAAAAAGTCTAAAGTAACAGTCAGTATCTGGTGTGGCCACCAGCTGCATTAAGTACTGCAGTGCATCTCCTCCTCATGGACTGCACCAGATTTGCCAGTTCTTGCTGTTACCCCACTCTTCTACCAAGGCACCTGCAAGTTCCTGGACATTTCTGGGGGGAATGGCCTTAGCCCTCACCCTCCGATCCAACAGGTCCCAGACGTGCTCAATGGGATTGATATCCGGGCAGAACACTGACATTCCTGTCTTGCAGGAAATCACACACAGAACGAGCAGTATGGCTGGTGGCATTGTCATGCTGGAGGGTTATGTCAGGATGAGTCTTCAGGAAGGGTACCACATGAGGGAGGAGGATGTCTTCCCTAAAACGCACAGCATTGAGATTGCCTGCTATGACAACAAGCTCAGTCCGATGATGCTGTGACACACCGCCCCAGACTATGACGGACCCTCCACCCCCAAATCGATCCAGAGTACAGGCCTCGGTGTAACTCTCATTCCTTTGATGATACATTTGAATCTGACCATCACCCCTGGTGAGACAAAACCGCGACTCGTCAGTGAAGAGCACTTTTTGACAGTCCTGTCTGGTCCAGCGATGGTGGGTTTGTCCCCATAGGCGACTTTGTTGCCGGTGATGTTTGGTGAGGACCTGCCTTACAACAGGCCTACAGGCCCTCAGGCCAGCCTCTCTCAGCCTATTGCAGACAGTCTGAGCACTGATGGAGGGATTGTGAATTCCTGGTGTAACTCGAGCAGTTGTTGTTGCCATCCTGTACCTGTCCCGCAGGGGTGATGTTTGGATGTACCGATCCTCTGCAGGTTTAGAACCTTTACAATGAAGATCTGTGAAGTTATTTGGATTGTCACAAATTATCTTTGAAAGACAGGGTCCTGAAAAAGGGACGTTTCTTTTTTTGCTGAGTTTAGTTACGTTGGATGGCCAACCTGTTAGGTTTACTACAGATGTTTCAGGAATCATTAAGAAACCTCTTTCAAAACTAAAACTCTCTTTGACTACAAAACAAAATAAAATAAAAAATGGAACATTATGTTCAGTTGTAGTTTTTTCTCTTCTTAACTTTTTTTTCCAATGGTGTTTTCAAGCTTCTGAATCTGGCAGGTAAATGCGGCCAGGAGATGGCAATGTTTCAAATAGGCCTAGCTAGTGCATCACTATCACTATGTATCTCTCTAGACAGATGGGTTGCCTCCCACAATGTACCAATGTTTCAGCATACACAACTCTACAAGTACAGTACCTGCGTCGGGAAAGAGAGGATGAGTCAGAACAGGAAAGACCGTCACTGCCTTATCCAGTGACAGCCCCGCCTTATCCGCTTGTTGCCCTAGCCGGACACAAAGTAGTAGCTAGCTAGATAGCAAGATGGAAAATGTGGAGGTTATTTTTATTGAGTGTAGTGCAAGTGGCTAGTTTGCTGTGGTTTTAGTGAAGGTAGATAATGCAAAGGTTTTGGCAGCACGTTCTGACGTTCTGAGATGTCAGGCTACGGAAAGAGTTCGATTTTTCAGGCTTGGCCCGCCTACCCAAACTTATGACTTGTTGGCAGAGTTGTCTGTCTGAAGAGGACCCTCCCCAGAACAAAGTTTTTATAAATGTCCAAGAGAATCTGACATGGTTCACCTCAACACCATCATCCCAGACCCACTGGACCCACTCCAATTCGCATAGTGCCCCAACATATCCACAGATGACGTAATCTCTATTGCACTCCACACTGCAGTCAACCACCTGGACAAGAGAAATACATGTGTCAGAATGCTGTTCATTGTCTACAGATCAGCATTCAACACCATAGTCCCCTCCAAGCTCATCACCAAGCTCAGGACCCTGGGACTGAACCCCTCCCTCTGCAACTGGATCCTGGACTTCCTGATGGACCGCCCCCAGGCGGTGAGGGTAAGCAACAACACATCCGCCATGCTGACCATCAACACATGGGCCCCTCAGGGGTGTTTGCTTAGTCCCGTCCTGTACTCTATGTTCACCCACGACTGCATGGCCACACATGACTCCAATACCATCATCAAGTTTGCTGATGACACGATGGTGGTAGGACTGATCACTGACAATGATGAGGAAACCTATAGCGAAGAGGTCAGAAACTTGTCAGTGTGGTGCCAGGTAAACAACCTCTACCTCAAAGTCAGCAAGACAAGGGAGCTGATCGTGGACTACAGGAAACGGAGGAGCGAGCACGCCCCTATCCACATCGATCGGGCTGTAGTGGAGCTGGTCGAGAGCTTCCTCGGTGTCCACATCACTAAGGAATTAACATGGTCCACACACACCCACACACTCACAGATACTTACACTGACACACACACACACACACACACACACACACACGCACACGCACACACACACACACACACATATAACATGCGTACTGACGCCACACACAGTCACACTCACACACACACACTCACACACACACACACACACACACACACACACACACACACACACACACACACACACACACACACACACACACACACACACACACACTAATGAGAAATATCTAATTTATATAAGTATTCACACCCCTGAGTCAAAACATGTTCTGGCCTGGTTTAGATCTTATCTGTCAGAAAGATATCCGTTTGTCTCTGTGGATGGTTTGTCCTCTGACAAATTAATTGTACATTTTGGTGTTCCTCAAGGTTCCGTTTTAGGACCACCATTCTTTTCACTATATATTTAACCTCTTGGGGATGTCATTCGAAAACATAATGTTAACTTTCACTGCTATGCGGCTGACACACAGCTGTACATTTCGATGAAACATGGTGGAGTCCCAAAATTGCCCTTGCTAGAAGCCTGTGTTTCAGACATAAGGAAGTGGATGGCTGCAAACTTTCTACTTTTAAACTCAGACAAAACAGAGATGCTTATTCTCTGTCCCAAGAAACAAAGAGATCTTCTGTTGAATCTTACAATTAATCTTGATGGTTGTACAGACATCTCAAATAAAACTGTGAAGGACCTCAGCGTTACTCTGGACCCTGATCTCTCTTTTGACGAACTTATCAAGACTGTTTCAAGGACAGCTTTTTTCCATCTAAGTAACATTGCAAAAATCAGACATTTTCTGTCCAAAAATTATGCAGAATAATGTATCAATGCTTTTTTCACTTCTAGGTTAGACTACTGCAATGCTCTACTTCCCGGCTACCCGGATAAAGCACTAAATAAACTTCAGTTGGTGCTAAATATGGCTGCTAGAATCCAAAAAATGTGATCATATTACTCCAGTGCTAGCCTCCCTACACTGGCTTCCTGTTAAGGCAAGGGCTGATTTCAAGGTTTTACTGCTAACCTACAAAGCATTACATGGGCTTGCTCCTACCTATCTTTCCGATTTGGTCCTGCCGTACATACCTACACGTACGCTACGGTCACAAGACGCAGGCCTTCTAATTGTCCCTAGAATTTCTAAGCAAACAGCAAGGGCTTTCTCCTATAGAGCTCCATTTTTATGGAATGGTCTGCCTACCCATGTGAGAGATCCAGACTCGGTCTCAACTTTTAAGTCTTTACTGAAGACTCATCTCTTCACTAGGTCCTATGATTGAGTGTAGTCTGGCCCACGAATGTGAAGGTGAACGGAAAGGCACTGGAGCAACGAACTGCCCTTGCTGTCTCTGCCTGGCCGGTTCCGTTCTCTCCACTGGGATTCTCTGCCTCTAACCCTATTACAGGGGCTGAGTCACTGGCTTACTGGTGCTCTTCCATGCCGTCCCTAGGAGGTGTGCGTCACTTGAGCGGGTTGAGTCACTGACGTGGTCTTCCTGTCTGGGTTTGCGCCCCCCCCCCCCCCCCCCCCCTTGGGTTGTGCCGTGGTGGAGATCTTTGTGGGCTATACTCGGCCTTGTCTCAGGATGGTAAGTTGGTGGTTGAAGACATCCCTCTAGTGGTGTGGGGACTGTGCTTTGGCAAAGTGGGTGGAGTTATATCCTGCCTGTTTGGCCCTGTCTGGGGGTATCATCGGATGGGGCCACAGTGTCTCCTGACCCCTCCTGTCTCAGCCTCCAGTATTTATGCTGCAGTAGTTTATGTGTCGGGGGGGCTAGGGTCAGTCTGTTATATCTGGAGTATTTCTCCTGTCTTATCCGGTGTCCTGTGTGAATTTAAGTACGCTCTCTCTAATTCTCTCTTTCTCTCTTTGTTTCTTTCTTTCTCTCTTGGAGGACCTGAGCCCAAGGACCATGCCTCAGGACTGCCTGGCATGATGACTCCTTGCTGTCCCCAGTCCACCTGGCCGTGCTGCTGCTGCAGTTTCAACTGTTCTGCCTGCGGCTATGGAACCCTGACCTGTTCACCGGACGTGCTACCTGTACCAGACCTGCTGTTTTCAACTCTCTAGAGACAGCAGGAGCGGTAGAGATACTCTCAATGCTATGAAAAAGCCAACTGACATTTACTCCTGAGATGCTGACCTGTTGCACACTCGACAACTACTGTGATACTGTGATTATTTTTATTTGACCATGCTGATCATTTATGAACATTTGAACATCTTGACCATGTTCTGTTATAATCTCTACCCGGCACAGCCAGAGGAGGACTGGCCACCCCTCATAGCCTGGTTCCTCTCTAGGTTTCTTCCTAGGTTTTGACCATTCTAGGGTTTTTTTCCTAGCCACCGTGCTTCTACACCTGCATTGCTTGCTGTTTGGGGTTTAGGCTGGGTTTCTGTACAGAACTTTGAGATATCAGCTGATGTAAGAAGGGCTATATAAATACATTTGATTTGATTTGACGTTAGAATCACCTTTGGCAGCGATTACAGCCGTATTTCTGTGTAACGGCATTCTTCCCTCTCTTCTGAGGAGGAGTAGCGAGAAGGATCGGAGGACCAATGCACAGCGTGGTAAGTGTCCATAACGTTTATTATAAGACATAAACTGAACACTATGAAATAGAAAACAATAAACGTGAACATGAACGAAAACCGAAACAGTACCGTGAGGCAACAAACACTCACACGGAAACAAACACCCACAACTCAAAAGTGAAACCCAGGCTACCTAAGTATGATTCTCAATCAGGTACAACGATTGACAGCTGCCCCTGATTGAGAACCATACTAGGCCGAACTCAAAACCCCAACATAGAAAAACACACATAGACTGCACACCCAACTCACGCCCTGACCATACTAAAACAAAGACAAAACAAAGGAACTTAGGTCAGAACGTGACAGTACCCCCCACCCAAAGGTGCGTACTCCGGCCGCAAAACCTGAACCTATAGGGGAGGGTCTGGGTGGGCGTCTGTCCGCGGTGGCGGCTCTGGCGCGGGACGTGGACCCCACTTTTCTCCGCCTCATTGTCCGCCTCCGTGGCCTCTTACGAGAGGCGACCCTCGCCGCCGACCTCCGACTGGGGACCCTAACGATGGGTCCCGAATGGACAGGAGACTCCGGCAGCGCCGGACAGGCGGGAGACTCCGGCAGCTCCGGAGTGAAGGACGGCTCTGGCAGCTCCTGACTGACTGACGGCTCTGGCAGTTCCTTGCTGGCTGACTGCTTTGGTGGCTCCTGACTGGCTGACTGCTCTGGCGGCTCCTGGCTGGCTGACGGCTCTGGCTGCTCCTGGTTGGCTGACGGCTCTGGAGGCTCCTGGCTGGCTGATGGCTCTGGAGGCTCCTGGCTGGCTGACGGCTCTGGAGGCTCCTGGCTGGCTGACGGCTCTGGCGACTCATGGATGGCTGACGGCTCTGGAGGCTCCTGGCTGGCTGGCGGCTCTGGCGGCTCCTGGCTGACGGTCAGCTCTGGCGGCTCCTGGCTGATGGTCGGCTCTGGCGGCTCCTGGCTGACTGGCGGCTCAGGCGCCTCAGGACAGACTGGCGGCTCTGGCGGCTCAGGACAGACTGGCGGCTCTGGCGGCTCAGGCGGCTCAGGACAGACGGGAGACTCTGGCGGCTCAGGACAGATGGGAGACTCTGGCGGCTCAGGACAGACGGGAGACTCTGGTGACTCAGGACAGATGGGAGACTCTGGCGGCTCAGGACAGACGGAAGACTCTGGCGTCTCAGGACAGACGGGAGACTCTGACAGCGCTGGGCAGGAGGAAGGCTCTGGCAGCGCTGGAAAGGCGGGAGCACCTGTAGGGAGAAGACGGAGAGACAGCCTGGTGCGGGGGGCTGCCACCGGAGGGCTGGTGCGTTGAGGTGACACCAGATAGACCGGACCATGCAGGCGCACTGGAGCTCTTGAGCACCGAGCCCGCCCAACTTTACCTGGTTGAATGCTCCCCGTAGCCAGGCTAGTGCGGCGAGGTGGAATAGCCCGCACTGGGCTGTGCTGGGGAACCGGGGACACCATGCCTAAGGCTGGTGCCATGTACGCCGGCCCAAGGAGACGCACTGGAGACCAGATGCGTAGAGCAGGCTTCATGGCACCTGGCTCGATGCCCACTCTAGCCCAGCCAATAATAGGAGCTGGAATGTACCGCACCGGGCTATGCACACGCACCGGGGACACCGTGCGCTCCACAGCATAACATGGTGCCTGCCCGGTCCCTCTCACTCTCCGGTAAGCACGGGAAGTTGGCGCAGGTCTCCTACCTGAACTCGCCACACTCCCCATGTGCCTCCCCCCAATACATTTTTGGGGCTGCCTCTCGGGCTTCCAGCCGCGCTGCCGAGCTAGCTCCTCATAATGCCACCTCTCGGCTTTCGCTGCCTCCAGCTCAGCCTTGGGGCGGCGATATTCACCGGGCTGTGCCCAGGGTCCCTTGCTGTTTAATATCTCCTCCCAAGTCCATCTCTCCAGGTATCGCTGCCTCTCCTGCTGCTGCTGCCTGTTACCACACTGCTTGGTCCTGGGTTGTTGGGTGTTTCTGTAACGGCATTCTTCCTCCTCTTCTGAGGCGGAGTAGCGAGAAGGATCGGAGGACCAATGCGCAGTGTGGTAAGTGTCCATAACGTTTATTTTAAGACATAAACGGAACACTATGAAATACAAAACAATAAATGTGAACGTGAACGAAAACCGAAACAGTACAGTGTGGCAACAAACACTCACACGGAAACAAACACCCACAACTCAAAAGTGAAACCCAGGCTACCTAAGTCTGATTCTCAATCAGGGACAACGATTGACAGCTGCCTCTGATTGAGAACCATACTAGGCCGAACTCAAAACCCCAACATAGAAAAACACACATAGACTGCCCACCCAACTCACGCCCTGACCATAGTCTCTAAGAGCTTTGCACACCTGGATTGTATAATATTTGCACATTATTCTCAAAATAATAATTCAAGCTTTTCAAGATTTTCAAGTCTTGTCATAGACTTTCAAGCCAATTTAATTCAAAACTGTAACAAGACCATTCAGGATCATTCAATGTTGTCTTGGTAGGCAACTCCACTGTATATTTGGTCTTGTGTTTTAGGTTATTGTCCTGCTGAAAGGTAAATTTTTCTCCCAGTGTCTGTTGGAAAGCAAATTGGGTTGAATACTTATTGACTAGATACATTTCAGCTTTTCATTTTGAATTAATTTGTAAAAAATTGAAAACATAATTTGACTTTGACATTATGGGGTATTGTGTGTAGGGCAGTTACACAAACTCTCAATTTAACCCATTTTAAATTCAGGCTGTAACTCAACAAAATGTGGAAAAGGTCAAGGGTTGTGAATACTTTCTGAAGGCACTGTATCTATCCTGTTGCCTAGTCACTTTACCACCTCCGATATGTATATAGCTACCTCTGCTACCTCTTACCCCTGCACATTGACTGCACATCGGGACTGGTACTCCCTGTTTATAGCCATGTTATTTTTTACTTGTTATTGTTATTCGTTATCCGCGGTGTATTTATTCTTCGTGTCACTATTTCAATTTTTATTTTCTATTTTGTATCTTTATCTTTAACTTTACATTGTTGGAAAAGTACCCATTAGAAAGTATTTCACTGATAGTTTACACCTGTTGTTTACAAAGCATGTGACAAATAACATTTTATTTTATTTGTTTGTTGCTCTAGGTCTGGGATTTCCGAGACTACCAGCTATCACTAGCTAACAGGAGACTAATTAAAATCACTAGCTAATAGGAGACTGCTAGCTATCACTAGCTAACTGGAGACTGCTAGCAATCACTAGCTAACTGGAGACTGCTAGCTATCACTAGCTAACAGGAGACTAATATATATCACTAGCTAAGAGGAGACTGCTAGCTATCACTAGCTAACTGAAGACTGCTAGCTATCACTAGCTAACTGGAAACTGCTAGCTATCACTAGCTAACTGGAGATTGCTAGCTATCACTAGCTAACAGGAGACTGCTAGCTATCACTAGCTAACAGGAGAATGCTAGCTATCACTAGCTAACAGGAGACTACTAGCTATCACTAGCTAACAGGAGACTGCTAGCTATCACTAGCTAACAGGAGACTACTAGCTAACACTAGCTAAAAGGGAATAAAAACTAGTAAATCAAGTCAGAAAATTAACTGAAACTAAACTGAATTTCCCCCCAAAAATCTAAAAACGAATAGAAATAAAAACTAACATAAAGATACAAATCTATAATAACCTTGATAATTACATTATAGATAAGAAGTGACCACAGTGCATCATGGAAATATGTTCGTCCCACCAGCCCTGTTCTCCTCCTCCATTGTTAGGAAGGGGAGGCTGTCATACTCTGGACATAACTTGTAAAAACACATAATGTGTTTTCAAAGCAGTGAAAATGTTGCATGATTTGCATCAAAGCAAAGATGTGAAGGCAAACAATCCCCAATAAAGACTTAGAGCTCAGCTGTCTCCAAGATACAATGATCAAAAAGTATCATATTTTTATTGTTTATATTTCCAGTCCAAAATATTTAATTGGATGTCTGTTGCCTGTAGTTACGGACTGTATTGAGGCTCACTGTCAGGTCTTTGGATCTCTCAGCACAGTGAGGCCTCTCCACTGAAGTTCAAGGAGGACTGTGAGAGTCACAACAGCCAAGGTGTTCTTACAGGACAGGGGGTTTAGCTGCCCCCCCCTGATAATCACCTAGCATTTAGCACACACTTAACAACACAAATGGCCCACGGTGTAGTAGGTGTGTGTGTGTGTGTGTGTGTGTGTGTGTGTGTGTGTGTGTGTGTGTGCGTGCGTGCGTGCGTGCGTGCGTGTGTGCGTGCGTGCGTGTGTGTGTGTGTGCGTACGTGCGTGCGTGCGTGTGTGTGTGTGTGCGTGTGTGTGCGTGCGCTGGGTGTGCACTTGTGCATGTGACACAGAGAGAGGGTTGATTGCTCTGTCCAGTAGTAGAGAAATGTGCTGGGCTTCGTCAAAGGAGAGTGCCTGCAGAGGGAAGAGATCAGAGTTGTCATCACTAACCAAGACTCTCCATCCCAGTGGTTGGAGGGCTGGGACATTCTAGCACTCGCTGAAAAATGGCCACAGCCGGCGACTGTTTATTTTTTTCTCTATCTTGTCTTGGCCACCTTTCCAAATGAGGATCTGCAGTTGTAAACGTAGCTTTTGCCCTCCTCCTCTCATCGGTTGTCAGAGATGGGAAATCAGAGGTAATGTTATTTTGGGGGGGATGAGAGAATGAAAAACACTGTCAAATCCAATTTCCTCTGGTTTTTATAGCTTCACAGCTGTATTTTCTGGGGGGGAAATGGTTGAAGGACAGCGCTGTAAATCATAAGTCCAGAATATATAAACAGCTTTGATGTAAAATTCCATTAAGTTGCCAGAATATTGCCATAACATTCAAATCCAATCTACTCAATCTAAATCCCTTGCTACAGTATATCTGTCCAACAATGCATCTCCTTTTTGTTTCTCAACTATTTTAATGTTAAGAGTAAGACTTGGAAGTAAAATATATACAGTAATTATGAAACTATTTAAGTCAGTCAGGCATGCAGATAGATATGAAGGAGGGATAAATGGAGCGATAAATGGAGGGATGGTTGAGTGAGTGGATGAGTAAATAGATCTCTTATTCCAAAAGCTATTTGGGAAGAAACAATGAACTGGGAATTGATACAAAAACATATGTCTATATATGTAAGATGTGTTTGTGTGTGTGAATGCCCAGTGTGCATCAAAACAGAACAATACTCATTAAATATAGAACGGGTTGGGATTTAAGTTACACGCAAGTGCATCTGCTGTCACTACAGGGGGAAGAGGCACAATTTGTGGTTTTCAGGCAGCTGTGTGTGTGTTCCCCAGGCACCAGTGGGAGGTCAGGTGGTCAGCTGTGCTCTCCAGTCAAGTGTCACGCCAGCCCAACATCCTTGCTGACGCCATTGTGAGTCACAGAGGCTGTGCGGCTGCAGGGACAAAGAGAAGCCCTTGATCTATTAATGTGAATTGTGTTCTCCCCACACTGTGCTGTGCTGCATGGTAAAGGAAATTAGTTGATCCTCTCGTGCAGACTGTCACTAAGCTTTACAGCACTAGTAGCTCCTAATTTACAGTTCCAAAATGAGGGAACGCTCAATATCTAAATAACATGTCTGTCCTCGAGTCTCAATGGTATAGACCAAGCCATGGACATGAAGCTAGGTTTAGGGTTAGGTTTGAGCCGGGGTTTGGACATGAAGCTAGGGTTAGGGTTAGGGTTGAGCTGGGGTTTGGACATGAAGCTAGGTTTAGGGTTAGGGTTGAGCTGGGGTTTGGACATGAAGCTAGGTTTAGGGTTAGGGTTGAGCTGGGGTTTGGACATGAAGCTAGGTTTAGGGTTAGGGTTGAGCTGGGGTTTGGACATGAAGCTAGGTTTAGGGTTAGGGTTGAGCTGGGGTTTGGACATGAAGCTAGGTTTAGGGTTGAGCTGGGGTTTGGACATGAAGCTAGGTTTAGGGTTAGGGTTGAGCTGGGGTTTGGACATTAAGCTAGGGTTAGGGTTAGGGTTGAGCTGGGGTTTGGACATGAAGCTAGGTTTAGGGTTAGGGTTGAGCTGGGGTTTGGACATGAAGCTAGGTTTAGGGTTAGGGTTGAGCCGGGGTTTGGACATGAAGCTAGGTTTAGGGTTACTGTAAGTTAACAGTAAGATTCCAACTGGGCAGAGACTTCATTTCAACGTCTAGTTTTGATTTACATTTGGTTGAGTTGTCATCTAACATGAATTCAACGTGAAAGAAAAATAAATGTCACCATGTCATGGGATTTAGGTTCAAAAAATAAATAACCCTTAACGTTGATGACTTTTTGCAAATCCAATCTGTCTTCCAAGTTGATTCAATGTCATCACATTTATTTAATTACATTTTTTTATGACGTGGAAACAACATTGATTCAGCCAGTTTTTGTCCAGTGGGTTGGCTCCGGCCCAATTGAACCACTATGTAGAATGCTCAGCTTTTAATACAGCCTCTATAAATGTCCATAGCCATTTTAATTGTAAGTTTAATGACACTGATACAGTTTAATATAGACTGAATAAGAATGTGACGCAACACCCACTAGAGCCCAGCACCCTGACAGGTGGGGTACTGCTAGTGCACCCTTGAGCATTGTACTTAAGCTCAATTATCACAACTTAATTAAATTGGTCCAATAAAACTATCCAGCTGCATAAACATGTTACAGAACGGGTGAGATCTAAAACAGAGAGCATCTTTAACTCTCCCTGGATCAGGCCGTCTGCTGTGCCAATCAATAATTTCACACAGTAATGTAATGATTTAGGAGCTCCCTATTTGTCACGTAGTCCAGTGGCATCACACTGAGCCAAAGTGTCGCTTTCTTATGAGTCTATCGACGTGAACGACCACTCTCCCAAATGGCTAGCTGGCCAGCAATTTGCCAATGAAGGGGACAGGGTGGCCCCATTTGGATGGCTGTCTGTTTTTGGGGGGTTTCTGCTTGTCACTTTCCCTGTGTCTGGCTCTGTGTTCAAAGCAAGGGATTTTAAACCTGTGTGTGACTGGGACAGCAGGAAGGTGGTGCTATGCTGTGCGAGGGGATGGATGCATGGGGCCAGGCGGCCGGCCAGCTGTGCTCTCTTGTGGTAGCTCCAGGGATAGCCTTCCCTGCCTGGAAGGTGTCACTTCACTGTAAATCCCTTTGCTGTAAGTCACCTAAGTATTTTTAAAACAATGAACAATGTTTTCTACAACTTCTGAAACCATACGTTCTTATGACTCAAAGTGAACACCCTGATTGAGGAAATGCCATGTTTTCTTTATTTCCCTGCTTATGTTCTGTTCATGTTTCTCAGAGGCTGTGCATGCAAACGTTTAACTCATGAGATGAGGTCACGAGATTAAATTTCCACAAGTTTTGGGGTTGAGGGGGACATTCTCGTTGACTCCCCCAGTCCTGTGAGATGCATAATTGCTGGCTAAATACCCATCTCTCAGGGGTGGCCAGCTTGCCTTAATGCAGAGGTCTGCTCTATGTCCATCGCATTTGCAACATGTCTGACACGTTCAGTGGCTTTCCTCTGTCTCACAGGACAGCTCCACTGGCTGCCTCATCAAGGCTGATTGCTGGAGACACTCCTTTCCCAGCAGTCATTTCACCTGACGTGAAGCAGACCTGTCTCCTGTAGACCCGGCAGGTAGCCTAGTGGTTAGAGCGTTCCCTGAGCTGACAAGGTAAAATTTGGTCGTTCTGCCCCTGAACAAGGCCGTTAACCCACTGTTCCTCAGTAGGCCGTCATTATAAATAAGAATTTGTTCTTAACTGACTTTCCTAGTTAAATAAAGGAAAAATACAATAAATAAAAGACCCGCACTATGAAACAGGCTGAACTTCTCTCCCCTGTTGAAGCTGGAACCGCATGATTGAGGAAGGAGAGAATGTCTCTGTGGAGAGTGGATATACCCAGGAGTCAAAATAAAACTACCTTGTTTAATGCTAACATCACACTGGGCACACCAAGTCATTTCAACATGGAAATGATGGTAATATTTGCTTGAGACGATCAATGAGATTTCAACCTTATTTACCCATTCAAAAAGACAGGCTGAAGTTTGTTGAATTACATGTGTTATTACTATGCTTTCAACCATCTAAAGGCTCAACCAAATTCCAATATGAAAATAATGTCATATTCCTGGTTTAATTGTCATCTAAATGTCTTATTTTTATTAATATATTTTATTTAACCTTTATTTAACCAGGTAGGCCAGTTGAGAACAAGTTCTCATTTACAACTGCGACCTGGCCTAGATAAAGCAAAGCAGTGCGACACAAACAAGTTTCACATAGGATAAACAAACGTACAGTCAATAACACAGTAAAAAAGTCTATATACAGTGTGTGCAAATGTAGTAAGATTAGGGAGGTAAGGCAATAAATAGGCCATAGTGGCAAAATAATGACAATTTAGCAATTAAATACTGGAGTGATAGATGTGCAGAAGATGAATGTGCAAGTAGAGATACTGGGGTGCAAAGAAGCTAAAAAATAAATAACAATATGGGGATGAGGTAGTTGGGTGGGCTATTTACAGATGGGCTATGTACAGGTGCAATGATCTGTAAGCTGCTCTGACAGCTGATGCTTAAAGTTAGTGAGGGAGATATGAGTCTCCAGCTTCAGTGATTTTGCAATTCGTTCCAGTCATTGGCAGCAGAGAACTGGAAGGAAAGGCGGCCAAAGGAGGAGTTGGCTTTGGGGGTGACCAGTGAGATATACCTTCTGGAGCGCATGCTACGGGTGGGTGCTGCTATGGTGACCAGTGAGCTGAGATAAGGCAGGGCTTTACCTAGCAAAGACTTATAGATGACCTGGAGCCAGTGGGTTTGGCGACGAATATGAGGCGAGGGACAGCCAACGAGAGCATACAGGTCGCAGTGGTGGGTAGTATATGGGGCTTTGGTGACAAAATGGATGGCACTGTGATAGACTGCATCCAATTTGCTGAGTAGAGTGGTGGAGGCTATTTTGTAAATGACATCGCCGAAGTCATGGATCTGTTAGGATAGTCAGTTTTACGAGGGTATGTTTGGCAGCATGAGTGAAGGATGCTTTGTTGCGAAATAGGAAGCCGATTCTAGATTTAATTTTGGATTGGAGATGCTTGATGTGAGTCTGGAAGGAGAGTTTACAGTCTAACCAGACACCTAGGTATATGTAGTTGTCCACATATTCTAAGTCAGAACTGTCCAGAGTAGTGATGCTAGACGGGTGGGCAGGTACGGGCAGCGATCGGTTTAAGAGCATGCATTTAGTTTTACTTGCATTTAAGAGCAGTTGGAGGCCACGGAAGGAGAGTTGTATGGCATTGAAGCTCGTCTGGAGGTTTGTTAATAACACAGTATCCAAAGAAGGGCCAGAAGTGTTCAGAATGGTGTCGTCTGCGTAGAGGTGGATCAGAGAATCACCAGCAGCAAGAGCGACATCATTGATGTATACAGAGAAAAGAGTCACTGCGCTTTCAACCATTTAAAAGCACAACAAAGTTCAAATGGGAATACATGGCAGAGATGTTGTATTTATACAGCAACTTAATTAATGTGTCATCACTGTGCTTCATCTAACAGCACAACCAAATGACCTGAATTGTAGTTGAGATTACATTAGAGATTACATTAAAAGTACATAGGCCTAACGCCAGTGATCAATGCTGTTCAAGATTCTGCACAGATTATTTAAAAAATTGTGAAGATCTCAACAGACCTGCGAACTTTGCATTGCTATCTTGAACATGCACACTTTCTATGATGACATAAGAAGACATTTATAGTTACAGTAGGCTAACCTCAAAATGTGGCCAGTGATATTGAATTGTGTTTGGTTGTCAACAAATTCATGATTGTCGACAAATTAATAATGTGTATGTTGGATTCATGTCTCCAACTCAACCAATAATCAAAGGTAAAGAATAGGACTCAAATTAAACTTTGTTTAAACTGCATTTAAAATGTCCTGTTCTTTAACTTTTAAGATGTATCGATTATACATCTGTAGACAAACTGGAGTTAAAGCCAGACTAAGTGAGTGGCATGATGAAACTATCCAAGTAGAAAATACATCTCCTTCAAATGTAATCTAATCAAACTTTAAATGCACTTTAAATTAAGTTTGATTAGATTTTATTGTATTCTTTAACTTTGATTTATTTCTGGTTGAGATGGAGACATGACTCTAACACAAAGCTTGAGGATTTTATTTGAAATCAACCAAAGCTTGAAACCATAGGCCTATATGTACGTACAGGAGCGTACACATACACACCAACACACGCATGCACGCACTTGCGCAAATACACACAAACACACACACACACACATATGGCAAAATATACACACTGAGGCAATTGCACCAGCCATGATGCCATACCGTATCTGTTAGGCCTTGGCTAGATGAGCTTCAGCTCCTGAAGACCTGCGAGGTATCGCTTCATGGACGTGCTGATTTTCTAGGCAATACTAAATTGCATTCTCAAAAAAACTCTAAATGTATTATTTGTCTTGCCTGAGAGAAGACTTTAGCCCTGAGAGCAGCCCTTTGGCTCTCCACGTTTACACAACAACAGGAGTTGGTCTGCCACAATTCATATAGAAGTCATTTCATCAGAAAGAGACAAAAAAATATTTATTTATGACCCCAACAGCGAGACAGGAATAGGTTCAAGCCCTTTTCCATCTGTGTGCAATCCTAGCGTAATGCTATCATCACCTGTTTCCATGCATCTTGCTCACATCTGGCTTGCATTAAAAAAAATCACACAAGGTGCATTTTTTTCTGCCCCTTTTTGTGTGTACTTTAGCAGTTGGCTCATGTTTCTAAAATAGGCTACAACAACAAATTAAGATCTGAGGCTTGGAGAAAAAAGCACTGATTTCAAACAGCAATTTGCTTTACATTTCAGAACCAGACTCTCCAGGGGGTTCGATATACTAGACACAGGAGTTTAAGAGCTCACTAAGGTTTATTGCTGTGCGGACTGGAGCCTGGATGCTAAGATAATAGGGTTTTTAATTTATCAAGCTGGCACAGAGCGGATAGAATTTTGTCATAGTTAAATCCATTTGGCTTGTAAATTAACCAGAATTCCCTCTTATGTTTGAATAATTTGAAGGTAGTGCTGCCTCATAAATGATGGTAATATAGTAATTAATACCAACACAGGGTCTACATCACAGTAGATAGACTGTCACTACTACTACAGTGCTTAAAATGAATTGTATATCACTTTTTACTCTTCCCCAGGTCAAATTGAAAGGTTGCAATGTATCAATAGATGTCCAGCCCTAATTACTTCCCCATGAGTACATTAGGAACTACCTGCACTTTATCATAGGTACAGTACATGTTGTGATAATATGATGTAAGTGTCATGTGAGTATATGAAAGAGATATTGGAGCTGCCTCTGTCATAATAATAGCAGGGATGTAGATTATATATGTAGTCTGCCAATGTACAGTACTCCTGCCCAATGAAATGTTTTTCCCTCCATAACAGACTGGAATCTGTGTATCCGCTTTGCCTCTCCCATGGACACCAGCTGTGCAGCTGGTGCTTGCTGGGAACTGCAGTCAGCCTGCAGTTGTGAAGGATTTTTAACACAATTCTCCCATGTACATTTAAGGAAGCAGTAATGTCATGCTATTGGGGTCATATTATTATTGTGTGGATCCCGGAGTGTGATGTCAGAGGAAACTAGCAAACTCCCAAACCAAGAGAGCAAAGGTTACAGTCGAACTGGCAGAGACCCTGATTGACTTAAATACTTTCCTTTCTCTCTTCCCCCTTTCTTTCCTTAAAAAAGTAAGATGTCCCGGTTTGCTTCCTTTGGCATATCTGATTATGAGCTGTAATTTATTATCATTGAGTAATTGTCGTCACAAGGGGGTTTGAGATAACAGCTTTTCAAAAAGGAACATCCTGTGAAAATGTCCAACATAACTGGAACATTGTAGAGGGATGAAATGGAGACAAATGACTGAATGGATTAAATTAATTTAATTTATACATGAACGTTGGCCTTTCATCATCTCTAATGAAAAATCAACACTTTTCTAGTCTATCAAGGGGAAGATAATTTCAGTGTTCCAGATATGTTCCAATATGATTTCCTGAAATGAAAAACCAAAGCTGAGATAGTACATTTGCCTATATCCTCATTGTCTACGGTGCACGTTTCCTTGTACTTGTACTTGTGATTTAAGCCTGCTGTATGAGAACACTTTGATCTTACACTATGTACAAAACACTACAGCAGAAACATGATCCATGGAATTTCATAGAATGTGGTCATATTTCAATCTTACCAAACTTTATCTCCACTGCTGTCCAGTGGCATGTCAATAGAATCCACAGATGAGGAATCAAAACCTCCGTTCCAGGTGCTCAATGCTGCCATGATTTACGGTTGCTTTGCTACCTGTCGTGGTCACTTAGATTAGAAGAGCAGCTGCGGTAGGGAACCAGCTTACCAGTGGTGGTATTAGGCAAACCGTTTATGTTGGAGGGAGTTGGAGAACACAGACAGACGGGTCTTGTGGTTTCTGCCAGCACAAGTTCCATCTATTATCTTTGGATTAACTAGGCTACCCTGTGAGCATTTAGCCAAGAGGGAGACTTGATATTTAACAAGGTGTATGTAGACCTAGTTTACAGTCTATCTCTCATCATTCTTCCTCTCTACTCAGGAACTCATTTGACCTAGGACACCAGGTCTACCTGCCAGGTAGAAACAGAATTAGTGTTTCGGACCTCCAGAACTGTAATTGGATTGCCCTGCCCTATTTAGTTGAGTGATGAAGCCAGCATTGGCACACCTGTGTGATGAACCAGGGTCAGACCCTCACCCATAACCAGCTAGATGATTATTCTACATCCCTACAAACCAAAACGGGGGAGGAGGGAGGGGGGGCATGACAGGACAGGACCGCCCGAGTCTGGGAAACACTGTAACTGTTAGAGCATCATGAAATGATGAAACCCTTTTCATCAGTTTGTTCTGGAGTCATCAATGGCCTTATAGGATTATGGAAACTTTTTCAACAATTGAAATGAGTCACCATATGCCTAATTATGTAATTACATATAATCTATCATCTCATTGGCACAAGGTAATGCAGTTTCTTATGCCAAATAGTAAAATCACTTTATTGCAATTATTTAAAGGCCCAGTGCAATAAAAAATACAGTTTTTCTGTATTTTATAACATATCGCACAACAGCTGATGAAACAACAAGCTGCACAAGAACTCACTACTGTAATGGTCCAGGTTACAAAGTGGCTCAGTGACTCGTGTTTGCATCTCAATGTGAAAAAAACTGTTTGCATGTTCTTCACAAAGAGGGCAACAGATGCTACTGAGCCAGATGTCTATGCGTCAGGGGAGAAGCTTCAGGTGGTATCCGATTTTAAGTACCTTGGCATCATACTTGATTCCAACCTCTCTTTTAAAAAGCATGTGAAAAAGGTAATTCAAATAACCAAATTCAACCTAGCTAATTTCCGATTTATACGAAATTGTTTGACTACAGAGGTAGCAAAACTGTACTTCAAATCTATGATACTCCCCCACTTAACATACTGCTTGACTAGTTGGGCCCAAGCTTGCTGTACAACATTAAAACCTATTCAGTCTGTCTACAAACAGGCTCTCAAAGTGCTTGATAGGAAGCCCAATAGCCATCATCATTGTCACATCCTTAGAAAGCATGAGCTCTTGAGTTGGGAAAATCTTGTGCAATACACCGACGCATGTCTTGTATTCAAGATCCTTAATGGCCTGGCTCCCCCTCCACTCAATATTTTTGTTAAACAAAAAACCCAGACATATGGCAGCAGATCCACAAGGTCTGCCATGAGAGGTGACTGTATAGTTCCCCTAAGGAAAAGCACCTTTAGTAAAGCTGCATTCTCTGTGAGAGCTTCCCATGGCTGGAATACACTGCCATCAGACACACATAACTGCACCACATATCACACTTTCACAAAATGCTTGAAGACATGGCTAAAGGTCAATCAGATTTGTGAACATGGTCCCTAGCTGTGTGTTGCCGCTTTCCATGTTGTCTGTTGTCTGTAGCTTGTGAGGTGTGGAAACACTTTGTTGCTTTTATGAATTTTGTCTTGCTGCTTTTTGTTTTATGTTGCTCTGTCTGTATGCTACGTCTTGCTTGTCCTATGTTGCTCTGTCTGTATGGTATGTCTTGCTTGTCCTATGTTGCTATGTCTTGCTTGTTCTATGCTGCTATTGTCTATATTGTAATTGTTTTTAATAACCTGCCCAGGGACTGCGGTTGAAAATTAGCCGGCTGGCTAAAACCGGCACTTTTACTGAAACGTTGATTAATGTGCACTGTCCCTGTAAAAATAAAAAATAAACTAAACTAAACTAAACTAACACTGTAAACGTGTGAAAATGTTTTATTATTTCCTAATAGTTGCTGGTTGAAAATACAATCTACACAGGACCTTCTAATCAGCAGGTTTGCATGGGCGGGAGTTTCGGCTTTTCATGGTGACATCGGTTTATAGTCAAATAACAAATAGAGTTCTGAACCTTTCTGCCAATGACAGCTAGTTTTTATTTTCCCCCTCCCCACTCAAACCACCCCCAGATAGTCTTAGCAAAATTATTGCCTGAAAGATAGGTTTTTTCTAAAAAGCTATTTTTGACCATTTTTATGAAAATTAATTACGGTAAGGTACTTAATTGTAACCCAGAAATGATTTGATATTGATGTAAAAATGGCTGCATTGAGCCTTTAATGAGCATGATGGCCAATGACGAATGTACTGGTCAAATTACCAAATGCATAAAGAAAACGTAAACTGTTAGTAGAGATAGATATGTTTAATTTTCCCTCTGTTATGGGGCTGATGTTACGTTTAATTGTTATGGTATTAGGCCAGGCCTGATCTGTATTGAGACCCTAGGAAGGCAGTGGTATGGAAATAGGTGTCTCCCCCTAGAGGGACAAAGTGGTAATGCTTCTTCTGACCTCAGTCCATTAGGTGTCAACTCTGTCCCATCACTATGGACAAGAAAGTGCTCAAGCTCAAGCATGGGTAAGGTCTCCTCTAAGCTTAATGAATATAAATGACAACATTTAAGATTGCAACGTGGCAAACCACGTAAATGATCCATAGATCATTTACGTAATTTCATTATTTGGAAAGTATGTCTCATTGGTTGAATTTAAGAGTTTTCACAGCAATATTGAATCCTTCACCCTATTCAATAGATGCTAAGGTTATATGCAAATGGATTTCATAAATCAGTTTAAGGACCAAAGGGTAATAGCTAGTGAATGATACTTATCAGACACCATAAGTGCTATTTCCAATAAATACTTAGAGCGGTTCATTCATATGGGGATTCAGGTCCTGATGGATATAGGATCATCACCTTGGAATGGTTCTAAGACAGCGCTTAAATCAACCTGTACGTCATCTGTCCCATAAAGGCTTGACCAATCTTTGAGGATAACACATCTTAATGGAAAATGTATTTTATGTTACATATTAGACTTCAGGTGTCACGGATTCATTCATCATGAACATCTATTCCTGACAAGGTATCACAGTGCCGTCTCATTTTTAAGAAAGCTTTTAGTACATTTTTGTTACTTTTACAAATTTGTAAAAAAAAGTGTTGTTCTAAACATGTATATGCTTTCTATTGTAGGTTTGTGGGGCGTTGTGGCCTCTATTTCGATGTTTTGGTATGTTTTTACAGTGCACACAAAAACATTTCCATGTGGAGTATGTCTATCTTCAATATGCCTGTGGAAATGATGTCGCCCTACTGCAGAGGTTTTATGTAATTAGCGCTACCTGTACCGTACAACTTTCCCATTCATATCAATTAAATTCGCTGTGTTCACCTGAACTTGTACCAATTTAATTTGGAGAGGGAAACATGATGAGGCTTTGGAGAAGTGATTGTTCACTGAGCTTTGGCTCATACTCTGCTGGAGTGAAACGCTGCACAACATTCTAGTGAGAAGGATCAGACCTTTCCTGCAATCTCTTAGCTCTACGCATACAGTCCTCCCTCCTTCGTGAGTGTTCATTACACACACAGTGCTGCAATCCATCTCACTAAAGCTAAAGCATACCATGACACAGTAGAGGCCTGGGCTGAAAACAAAAAACAACCTTTCAGGAGGAAAGAAATAGAAGAGGACCATCCTGAAGCAGACTCTGAGACAAACACTGAGACAAAAATGTATTGATTAGGTATGTGAGCATTTTGTTGAAGTTGATAAAAGGAATAGCTTCTCCACTATGTGAGGGATGACAGAAGTCCAAAACGTGGTGCTTGAGAGATAAGGAGCTGTCTGAACAGCAGGATGAACGTCCCTGTCAGTGTGATTTGTTTCTAAGCGGATGTCCTTAACTGGAGGTTATGTCCGTGTGTCCCTGGCCTGCTCTGACGTTCCCTATTGAGCTAACAGAGTGCCGTAATAAGACGATCACTTTTTCATCATCCCTTTGGAATGACTACAGATACCGACAGGCAGAGGGATTGTGGGAAAATCCACCCTGACATTTCAAAAGACCATTGCCAAGGGAAGGCTTCAGCGAAGGGTGCTCACATCTGCACAACTCCTCTCCTCCAAGGCGGCCTCTCGCACACACTCTGATTCTTAATCCCTTCCATTGGTCCCTTGGCCCGAGTTCTCTTATTTTCATTCTGTCTTTGGCACATCAAATAGTAAATCTGTTTGCAAATGTATATGTGTCCAGAGAGCATGGTGTTTATAATGCTCTTGTGCAGGAGCTGCATGGAGGGACCTACCAGATGTATAGGCCTGTTATTGTTTGTGTTTAATCCTCAGGCCTACATTCTGTAGAAATATACAATTGTCTTTCATGGTATGAATGTTAAGATTAACACTAATATTCAAGACATTGTAATAATCACCAGAAGAGCATCTCTGTTAACTCTGTTACTGCAGTTGCAGTTTAGTGCCTCCTCAGACATAACATAAGGCTTGCACCAGATGCCTCGTTAAGAGAGTAAACTCCTCTTCTTTTTCACCATGAGTTACAACAGCAGCCTCGACTACGTCTTGCTGATACTTAAATATTAAAACGAGACTTGGGGCCCACCCTGTCTACCCTCTTCAGATCTCTGGCCAGAACGGAACTGTAAATTGTGCGACCTCATGAAATATCTGAGCAATATGTCAGAGCTGAGATAGCTGAGGCATGAATGTGGAAACGGAGCTTTGATGCAAGTGACTGCACTATATCACAACATATTACTTCCCTTGGCATTGAAACAAACACAGCCGAGCCAGGTTTTTGAGAGAAAAAAAACGTTTTTTACTAAAAAAATCTATGGTCCATTTTTTATATCTTATAATTTCATAGTACATAATTGTATAAACATGAACATAGATGGACATCGATAAGAAACTTACATTACGATTAAAATACATTACTCCTCTTCTTAGCAGGTATGACTAAAATTATTTTAAGAGGTTAACCATTTTTGTTTTCACGTTTACATTGGTCATACATTGACATACAGTGTTAAGTAGTAAAAGTTCAAATAAAAACATGAACAATTAGATGTCAACAATTGCAAATTCTAATTAACAGTTTCAATGGACTCATCCATTCATTTCTGAGGTTGAGAGCTTCAGTGGTCTTGGAATGAGCTGATATGCTTCCATGAATGTTACCTGGCAAATCAAAGCAATGATACATAATGACATACAGTAGGAGGTTTGACAATGATACAACATGACCACACTGCCTCCCAACACGCTACAATGATTAGCTGACATGGGGCAAAGCAGGGATGGAGGTGCGGTGCTTAAGTCTGTGAGTGTCCATCTCCTGGGGGTTAGGGGGGTTTTGGGGGGGACGTGAACAGAGTAGCCTCTCCCATCGTCTCTCCGAGTGCTTTAGTGTGGTTAGTGGAGGAGGTGGGTGATGGCAGTAGGTTGAGAAGAGGTTTGGTGTGAACTTGAGACCGCCGGTGGACACCGGGCTGATGGAGACAGCTGATGTTGATGTGAGGAATGCCCATGGGAGGTGAGGGAGAGGAGGGGGCAGGGAGTTTTCACAGCCAATAGAGTTAGTTGCCCATGGTCATGGCTAGTTGGGATGATCAGTGTGTTTTACCACCACAGACAGACACCCAGAGGGTCAGTGGTGCGCCTCAGAGGAAGTCCTCCTCCACTACGTGTGGTGTGGCCGGCTGCCTTAGGAGTTCTTAGCTGAGATCTTTATGGTGATGGTCTTCACCTCTGAGTATTCCTTCAGGCCACAATCCCCCCTGCAAACATACACACACAATGTCAGTTGAAACAGATTTCTAATGAACTGTAGCAAGCTTATTGTACAAAGCTTAATTTGGAAATATTTTACAACCAAAACTTTTCTCTATTGTAAGCACACAGTTTACATGACTACTTGCTTGGCTTTGGTCACACACTTTCAGACAGTGGGCTAGGAACCAGAAAATAATACTTACAATTCACGCCCGTTGCCAGACATTTTATATCCTCCAAATGGACACTGCGTGCTCAGGGCATTGAAACAGTTTATCCTAAATACACAAAACATACATCAAACATCATCTTTGATTCTTCTGCATTGTTTAATAATCGTGTTGAATGGTAATGCTGTCAAGACTGGTTAAATGAAGAGCATGCTGAGTGGAGTGTAGTTGAATACTGTATGAGCTACATACTGTAAAAAGCTACAGTAATATGACTCAACCTTTTATATGATCTATGGGGTTAACCAGGGACACATAGATAGTTATGATGATGAGAGGGTCTTACCAGACGGTGCCAGCCTGCATGGCTGTGGAGATGGTCATGGCTTTGGTGATATCGCTGGTGAACACAGCTGCCACCAGGCCGTACTCTGTGTTGTTGGCCCTTTCAATCACCTCATCAATAGTCTTGAACTTCATGATCTGCTGAACTGGTCCAAAGATCTGGAGTAGACAGTTAGTAGTATTTGTAAGATGACATGTTGAAACATTCCATGATGACATCCTTGCTTAGTCAGACCATTAAGTGTGTGGGGGGCAAGGCCATTAATAGACATTTTAACTTATTTGGAAACCACCTTCCGTAAAATCATAGGGCATGGAAAGTCATGTTTCAGTCATACTGGGAGTTTTAGTCATACTTTGTATCATTCATTCAGTGTACCAGTCAGTCAGTGTATCACCGTACCTCCTCTTTTGCGATGCGCATGTCATCCTTGACGTTGGAGAAGACAGTGGGCTCGATGAAGAATCCTTTCAGGCCCAGGGCTTTGCCTCCACATTCCAGCCTGGCTCCCTCACTGATGCCACTTCGAATAAACTCCAGCACACGGCTCTGCTGCTCCTGGCTGATCTGGATTAAGAGAGAGACGGGGAGAGGAGAGGAGAGGAGAGGAGAGGAGAGGAGAGGAGAGGAGAGGAGAGGAGAGGAGAGGAGAGGAGAGGAGAGGAGAGGAAGAAAGAAAGAAAAAGGAGGAAGCAAGAAGGAAAGCCAAAAGAGCATATTTAACATACAGTAAATAAAATACATTATATTTAGTCATGCACATATTGTGTCGATAACTGATATGTTTTGACATAGAGGGTATTGTTTGACTCCTCCCTCCCTTGCAGGGTCTATGGTCCTCTATCCTCACCTGTGGACCCTGCTCCGTGGTGGGATCGAAGGGGCTTCCTACTGTCCTCCTCTTGGCCCTCTCCACACTCCTACGCACAAACTCCTCATAGATGGGCTCTTCCACGAAGATACGAGAGCCTGCAGTGCAGCACTGGCCTGCATTGAAGAACACTCCCTGGTGGGCCTGCTCCACAGCCAGATCCACTGAGGAAGAGGAAGAAGAGTAAGAGGGGGCTCAGTATACAGTTCATTTTAGCTGCATGTGGTAGTACGTTATTACATTATGAAAAATGTTGATGAAATTCCATATGGTTCTTATAAATTACATGAATTAAAAGCGAATATCATTAATGCACATACACTACACATGCACAATCATGGTCAGAATGTTTTCTACCACTGTCCAGCTATTCTCTATGCTGCACATTTGCTATCTGACACCTGAGAGACAGGCCCCTGCCATGGCACGCAAGGGGTTAACGGAGTCCAGTGATTTATGGGTCTCGGCTGATGCAGGCGGCCAGGGCAGGTTCCATTCTCCTGATTTACGGGCCTTGGGGAGCCCCACTCGCGGCTGCTGAAAGCATTTGAAAGCCCCGGCACCCCCAGTTCAGTGAGACACTTAGAGCTAACATGAGAGCCATCCATCCATTGGTTTTCACAGCCCTGTGAAGCCCAGCGGAAGCTTTTGAAGATGCAAGAGCTCTCACTCCATGTGGACACATCCACTGTCTCATTTTGCATGTCAGACTAAATTATTGGACAAAAGATTGTAAATAATCCCCCTCGGCCCTCTATCAAGACAATGTCTTTAATAAGGCAGGGGATCCCAAACTTTTTTGTCCCGCGACCCCATTTTGATATCAAAATATTTTCCCCCAGTCTGATTTATTGCCTGGTCTTGTCCACTCTGTTCTAATGAGTCCTGCACAGCTTGTGGGCATTGTAGAGGGAAACAGTGATGGGATCATAATGTTTTGAAGCTTAAAAGGTTCAAAAGATAGAGCCAAATTTGCAGGAAAAAAAACAGAAATGGCTCTGTTTATTACAACCCCAATCTATAGCGCACATTTTATTTCAGCCTTTCTCTCGCGACCCTATTTTCAAATCAGGCAATGCCATATAGGGAACCCCTGCTTCCATCTGGACGACCACCTATGCGGAAACAGGAGGAACTAATAAAACAGTGTCATCAAACTTACAATCAGCGTCTGCAAAAATAATGTTGGGATTCTTTCCTCCTAGCTCCAGGGTTACTCTCTTCAAATTACTCTTCCCAGCTGCTTCTTGGATCCGCTTGCCGACCTGGGGAGGAACCGGGGCTTGGGTTTAGTTTACTCACGCAGACACAAGCAGACCTGTGGCCGGATCACTAAATGGATGCAGCCATTAAATAGCTTAGCAGGTTGGTTAGGCCCAAAACAAGGGATGCACCACTGGGCCCACAGAAACACAAGTGTGCCAAACACACAGCCAAAATATCTATTACAGGTTCTGGGAGGCTTCAGCAGAAAAGTTTCAGCAGCGAACAGCATCTCTTCTTAAATCAAGCGCAGGAAGAAGCAACCACAGGTTGTGTGGGTGGCAGCAGCAGCCTGGGCGTGTGGCACATTGAAACACCTAACTGTGATAAGTTGTAAAGTGATGCCTGTTTGGTGCAACGTGGGCCTACACTGCCCTGGCTGGCATCGCTGAATGCTGAGGATGATCTGAGGAGTTGGGAGTGTTTATCAAACAGCAGCAGGAGCTTTCCTTTCGACTTCTCTGTTCACAATTTTCCCCTCATCAAAAGTGCTCTCACCATTATCCAAATACTGCTGAATTCCACAGCCCTTTCCCATCTCCCTCCAGACTCACACAGTGGAGACGTGTAAAAACAGTGGTTCTCTAGTAATGCATAGCGTGAGCTCTCAGTGAAAATGAATCGCTTGCAAGTATTTGAGTCTGCCCAGCTGCTCTTATTATACTGATGTATTGTATTGACCCCAACATTATTTCTCAACACCATGAGATGAGATACATCCTTATTAAATAGAGACAAGCCTGAGAAAGAGAGCGAGCAACATTCGTAACCATAAACCAACAAGCACACTTCCTGTCCACCCAGGAGTCACTGACACACATGATTTTATTTTCCAGGAGATAGAGAGAAGACCAGCGCTGGAAGAAGATAGAGGGAGTCCCCCCAGTGGAAAAGAGTGATGCCTCATCTCTTTGCACGAACAATGTTTAACACTGGAATGTCTCACTTTCCCAATATTGCCAGACTGCGTTACTCTGTGTTAGGAAATGAGCAGGGCAGCCTGCTGAGTGTTCTTGTTGGATTGGTAGAGCAGCTGTGTGATAGGGACAGCAGGACAAACCTTCCTCTGGCAGGCAGGCAGGCAGGCAGGCAGCACGGTCTCTAAAGCTGTCCTGGCTGTCGCTTTCTTTGATGGCGGGGCTCAAGGGGTGCTGACTAACATGACGTTACACTGAAGTGTAAAGGAGACACGGTGGGCTGGCTCCCACTTGCGCCGCTACTGTGGAGAGTCACAGCCCTGAGTGTGTGTGAGTGAGTACAAGGATAAGGGACCGCTGACTCAATGGCCACCTGAAACCACACCCCCCTTCAAGCCTCTACCCATCCACCCCATCTACCCCCTCCAGCCTCTCAGAGGATGCTGTGTCCACTGTCCCCTCTCGCCCGGTGTGACTGAAACCCAAGGTGACTCACAGTCTGGGCATCTACATTCTCTCACAGCAGCGCTTCATCCACTCTGTAATTGACTCCAGATCACAGGAAACAACAACAGAGAAAGCAGTTAAAGACAACTGGCCACTTTTTGGGGAAATGTTCTGTAACCGTGGATGGTAAAAAAATTAAAAAAGAGGAAGGCTCGTATGTGTGTGCTGCCTGGTAGCATGTACAGTGATGGTGGAGAAAGCCCTGTGGATGTTCATTGGTTAGGTAATGGAGCATTGATCAAATGATTAAATTACTTAAGTTCGGGCTGCATGAATGGACTCTGAGGATCAATTGAAACCCTATTCAGCCTCATTAACTTTATTACTGCATTCAGGTTCTCATTAATAACCGTTCAGATGATTTGGACATCTGGGTCTTTGTCATCCGTACAGGGCTTGACAGAGATGTTGCAACAAAAATAAATAAATAAACAAATCCCTTATATTCTCAATAAAGGCCTGGATTTGATTCAACCACACAATTTAAATACATGTTTTTCTCCACATTATGTTAGTTTGCTTTGGTTACAGTGTTTCTGTTTGTCCCCTTATCACCAAGAGCAATCTATTATGTCTGCACATGCGTAGCAGTGTTGGGGGGTGCTGAATACCACACACACACAGTCACTCTCCTCCCTTTCTCTCCAAACAGATCCCCAGAGTCAAAGCAAAGATACTATAAACTCTAGGGCTTCTCTAAACACTACAAAACCTTGTTTCATTTACGACAGATACACGTGAAATATACGCAGGTCATTTCAAAACATATAAAATCCATCGATTTATGGCGCTTCATAATTATGTTAAGATTACTGTAGGTGCTCTTACTGCCTGAGGGGGTACATTTGTGGTTAGCAATAACAGATGTTTATAAAATGATCTAAATGAATGGAATTGGCAGTCATTCTGACTGATCACACAAGACGGAGGAATGCAATCCAACCACAACATCTCCTAATGCTCACTGCCTAACATGGTTGATCATTCCTAGTTTTCCATCAACATTTTTCCACTGTCTATGAAGGCGGCTGTTTTTCCTAGGGACCTGATAGACAACTCAATGTCTGTAAGGTACAGTAGCAGGTTGTCATTAGACTGGCTGGTACACTTATGAGCTAGTTTGTCTGTGACTGGTCTATGTATGTCAGTGTATGTACAATATGTGTGTGTGTGTGTGTGTGTGTGTGTGTGTGTGTGTGTGTGTGTGTGTGTGTGTGTGTGTGTGTGTGTGTGTGTGTGTGTGTGTGTGTGTGTGTGCGTGTGTGTGTGTGCGTGTGCGTGTGTGAAGTGTAGATGTGTGTGTTAATGTGTACATTAGTGTGTGTGTGTGTGTGTGTATAGTGTAGATGTGTGTGTTAATGTGTACATTAGTATGTGTGTGTGTGTGTGTGTGTGTGTGTGTGTGTGTGTGTGTGTGTGTGTGTGTGTGTGTGTGTGTGTGTGTGTGTGTGTCTGTGTGTCTGTGTGTGTGCGTGTGCATGTGCGTGTGTGTAGTGTAGATGTGTGTTAATGTGTACATTAGTGTGTGTGTGTGTGTGTGTGTGTGTGTGTACATTAGTGTGTGCGTGTGTATGTGTACATTAGTGTGTGTGTGTGTGTGGTAAAGTCCAGCAGCAGACTGCTCACCTCTGATCCCCCTGTGGTGAGAAGTAATGACAAGGCACGCAGCTTATGTAAGCACCTGTTTGTTTGTTATTTAGACTTCAATACAGGAACCCAATGTCCCCTAATTACAAAGCCCTCCATCTCTGCTGCTCTGCACATGTTGGCCACTGTGTCACTAAAAAAAGCAATAGGGACAGTGGATTATCCGTCAATCGCTTTGTTCATGGAAATTACCTCAGTTGATCCTGTGAAAGCCACTTTGTCTATGCCCATGTGCGAAGCAATCGCAGCTCCTGCCGTTGGCCCGAATCCTGGCAAAATATTGACGACTCCCGGTGGAAACCCAGCCTGTCAAAACAATATGAGAGGAAACAAGCTTTAGAGGAGAGGACAGGAGAGCCAAGCAAAACCCCAGGCAGTGTTAGGGAATCCGGACCCAACCCAACCTCCCTACCAGCAGACCAGAGAGAATGGACAGAACATCAAAAAGACAAGGGGCAAGAGAGACACACTGTCTCAGAGAATGGGAGAGGCCGAACACAGAGAGAAGACATGGAGGATGTGGATAAAGAGGCTCTAAGGATTGGGTTACTGTGGTGATTGTGCTGTACTGTACCTCTTTGACCAGAGATCCGATGTACAGGCAGGTGAGGGGTGTCTGCTGAGCAGGCTTCAGGACCACTGTGTTCCCACAGGCCAGTGCTGGACCTAGCTTCCATGCAGTCATCATCAGTGGGAAGTTCCACTGTAGACATAAACACCCCCCCCCCACCCACACACACACACAGGACATCAGACTCTTGACAAAGGGCGCTCACTCATACTCAATAACTCTTCACTGCTCTCCCTGCTCTCCCACACATTCCGTCGCTTACTCACTCATAGACTCTCACTTTCACTTGCCCAACGTAGTCATGACAGGAAATGTTCTCCCGCCCTATCTATTCTCTTCCCACATCACTGAGAAAACAAGGAAATTGCAACACATGTGCAGTCCTTAGAGCGTGTCATGGTACTACACAGGCGGGTGTTATTTCTACTTTACACTGAACCCCAGTAGGCCTCAGCACAGACCCACACACGCTTCCTCAAGCTCTTGCACAATCAATGCTCTGTTCTTACTTCTGTCCTCCTGTCCCTTGTCTCTTTCATAGTGCCCCCCCACTCTCCCTTTCTCTCTCTCCCCCTTCCTCTTCCCCTCTCTCTCTCTCTGAGCTTATACTGATCTGACACAGTCTCTTTCTCAGCCTGCCAACAGATTTACCCAAATATACACTCACTGATAAGCACGTCAGAGACTTCCAGGAACCTGCACAATATGTTTTAACAACAGGGCTGCCTCTGTCCCAGACCTCACAACCACCACCATCCCAACACCTTTCCTTCTATCCACCTCTCACTGCATATTGAGTGGGAAGCTTTGCAGATGTGGGAGAGTGACTGTTAGATTTGTCCTCTGAGACTAGACATCTGAATAGAAAACAAACTGGCACACTCACAGGGATGATCTGTCCACACACTCCTATGGGCTCGTGTCTAGTGAACGTCAGATAGTCTCCATCTGTAGAGGAACACACAAGAACAAGGCTCGTTACTATCCTCTGCTCAAGCTGGGTTTGGGAAATGAGCATGTATGAGACATTAGCAGAGCAGTGACCGGATTACACATCAAACACCAGGTGTCCATGTTGTGCTTTTGACCAACACAATTCATCTTGATCTAAAAAGGCAATACATCACACAGTACCATTCTTTTGTTACGCTACATTGAGCAAAATGATACGTGTCACTCTGTTTAAAGTCAGGAGAAAGCAGTGGGTGTTAAGTTGGAAGGATAGTTTCATTCCTCTTACATTACCAGAGTAAAGGATGATACTCGTTGAGGGTGTGCCATGTTTATTCATTCCCTACAACAGTAGTAATAACAATCGCTATGGAGTGGTAGAAAACTGAACAGTGTTTATTACAATAGAGTTATGTGATGTTCATGAGAACAGGATGGCTAAGGCTTCAGCTGATGAAGCATTGCTCCAGAGAGGAGGAGGAGGAGGAGGAGCTTGGACCTGGAACTAAGGCCCAAGGGTGGACTGGCCAATTGCTTCATCTTCCCTGGTGGCCAAGATAAGACATCTCAAAATCATCCAGGCCACAGAAACAGTTCTGTTTGTTTGCTCTGTAACACTGCTGCACATTGGAATAGTGCTAAAGACAAACTCTGAACAAGCTGAGGACTGGCTGGGTTTGGTGAAGAAACACAGGAGGGGCTTGAAGAGCGACCAGACCACAGTGCTAGTCCCAGGAGGTTGTCTTTCTTAGGTCCTCTGTTTTCTTGGCTACTAAACAATAACTTAACATGCCTGTTAAAAGAGTGTGGATGACTTGTATAGACTCTCTAATGCCAGACCCTCAGTGAGCAGACCCCATCTGGTCCTCAGGTGGGTCCCTGAGAACCATCTACTACCCAAACACCACCCCAACCCCTCGCCCAGCTAATGGTTGCTCTATGACAGAGCTGCGGAGTGGCTGTCCTAACTCCTATAGACTCCCCGTTGCGATGCTTTAAATTAGCCAGAACAGCCAGCGGCCCTCGCTCTTTAGTCCTGTCACTGGGCTCCACTGGTGGCAGTCTCAACAGGAGGGCGACCATTAAGGCTCAGATTTATAACTGGCCAGGGAGCAGCCATATTTACCCTCACATCACCTCTGTGCCCTCAGCACAGCTCATCTCCTGTCCCGCAGGCCCCCAGAGAGAAGCCTGGTGCTCCGCTTATCTGCTGCTAGCTAACTAGTAATCTTCACCTGGCACTGGCATCCACCACATACCTCTGACCTGTAACATTCTGCCTGGGTTCTAGTTCGTTGAAATTGAAGAGAATAAGAATTCAATGTGCTTTTGGCTACATAACGTACAGTCAGGAAGCCTGAGTTGGAATAGACTTACCCATTGGAATGGACGTTCCATGGATCTTGTCTGCGTATCCAGCATAGTATCTGAGCGTCTTTATGGTTCCCTGGAGGTCCACAAACAGGGTGGGCAGGAAAGGCTTCCCACTGTCCATGGACTCTATAGTCTGGAGAGAAATATATATTTAAACACAATCTTTGTCTTTTTGTTTTTTCCAAGAAACAGTGGGTCTTAAGATTATCTCCGGGGGGAAACGTGATACTAAAATAACATCATGCTACAGTGCCTATAAGTTATAAATCAACCTTTAAGACTTAGGGTTATTAGGTTGATTTAACACTATTATAACCACATCGGCAAAAGCGTAGTGCTTTTCTCCGGCATCTTTTAAAACAGTCCCCTTGTCCTGACATCTCTCTGTCACAATACATTTGTTTTAAATCTGTTCTTTTTTTACAATAATTATTGAAAAAATATGCTTTAAATTGAAAACATTTATGTTAATGTAAAGTGACATAGGATGTCTAGAAACATGCCTTAAAGATTCAAGTTATTATTATTATTATCTCAAGTAAAAAATGGACACACTTTTATATTTTAAGGGGGTCTTATGAAGATCCTTCTCTGATCTTCCGTGGTACATTACATGGCCATTAATATGGAGTTGCTCCCCCCTTTGGTGCTATAACAGCCTCCACTCTTCTGGGAAGGCTTTCCACTAGATGTTGGAGCATTGCTGCCAGGACTTGCTTCCATTCATCCACACAAACATTAGTGAGGTTGGGCATTGATGTTGGACTATTCGGCCTGGCTCGCAGTCGGCGTTCCAATTCATCCCAAAGGTGTTCGATGGGGTTGAGGGGTTGAGGTAAGGACTCTATGCAGGCCAGTCAAGTTCTTCCACACTAATCTTGACAAACCATTTCTTCGTGCATGGGGGCATTGTCATACTGAAACAGGAAGGGGCTTCCCCAAATTGTTGCCACAAAGTTGGAAACACAGAATCGTCCATAATGTCATTGTATGCTGTAGAGTTAAGATTTCCCTTCAATTGAACTAAGGGGCATAGCCTGAACCATGAAAAACAGCCCCAGACCATTATTCCTCCTCCACCAAATGTTACAGTTGGCTCTATGCATTCGAGCAGGTAGCGTTCTCCTGGTATCTGCCAAACACAGATTTGTCCGTTGGACTGCCAAATGGATAAGCTTGATTTATCACTCCAGAGAACGCATTTCCACTGCTCCAGAGTCCAATGGTGGCGAGCTTTACACCAGTCCCAGTCCAGACACTAGGCATTGCGCATGGTGATCTTAGGCTTGTCTGCGGCTGTTCGGCCATGGAAACCCATTTCATGAAACTCCCAACTAACTGTTATTGTGCTGACATTTTGTTAGGTTACAGACTTATTCTGTAATCTACACACAGTACCCCATAATGACAAAGCAAAAACTGGTTTTTAGAAATGTTTTCAAATTTACATAACCATTCAGACCCTTTACTCAGTACTTTGATGAAGCACCTTTGGCAGCAATTACAGCCTTGTGTCTTCTTGGGTATGACGCTACAAGCTTGACACACCTTTATTTGGGAAGTTTCTCCCATTCTTCTCTGCAGATCCTCTCAAGCTCTGTCAGGTTGGATGGGGAGCATTGCTGCACAGCTATTTTCAGGTATCTCCAGAGATGTTTGATCGGGTTCAAGTCTGGGCTCTGGCCGGGCCACTCACGGACATTCAGAGACTTACGCAGAAGCCACTCGTGTATTGCCTTGGCTGCATGCTTAGGGTCTTTGTCTAGTTGGAAGGTGAACGTTCACCCCAGTCTGAGGTCCTGAGCGTTCTGGAGCAGGTTTTTATCAAGGACATCTCTGTACTTTGCTCTGTTCATCTTTGCCTCGATCCTGACTAGTCTCCCGCTGAAAAACACCCCCACAGTGTAACCGGTGTGAAATGGATAGCTAGTTAGCGGGGTGTGCGATAATAGCTTTTCAATCGGTGACGTCACTTGCTCTGAGACCTCGAAGTAGTGGCCACGGCTTTAGTAGAGCGATAGTAGAGCGATGTGTGCAGAGGCTCCCTGATTCGAGCCCAGGTAGGGGCGAGGAGAGGGACGGAAGCAAAACTGTTACAACGGCATTATGCTGCCACCACCGTGCTTCACCGTAGGGATGGTGCCAGGTTTCCTCGAGACGTGATGCCTGGTATTCAGGCCAAAGAGTTTAATCTTGGTTTCATCAGACCAGATAATCTGGATTTTCATGGTCTGAGAGTCCTTTAGGTGCCTTTTGGCAAACTCCAAGCGGGCTGTCATGTGCCTTTTACTGAGGAGTGGCTTCCGTCTGGCCACTCTACCATAAAGGCCTGATTGGTAGGGTGCTGCAGAGAAAGTTATCCTTCTGGAAGGTTCTCCCATCTCCACAGAGGAACTCTAGAGCTCTGTCAGAGTGACCATCGGGTTCTTGGTCACTTCCCTGACCAAGGCCCTTCTCCCCTGATTGCTCAGTTTGACCGGGTGGCCAGCTCTAGGAAGAGTCTTGGTGCTTCCAAACTTTTTCAAATTAAGAAAGATGGAGGCCACTGCGTTCTTGAGGACCTTCAATGCTACAGAAATCTTTTGGTACCCTTCCCCAGATCTGAGCCTCGACAAAATCCTGTCTCGGGGCTGTACAGAAAATTCATTCGAACTCATGCCTTGGTTTTTGCACTGACATGCACTGTCAACTATAGGACCATATATAGACAGTTGTGTGCTTTTCCAAATCATGTCCCATCAATTGAATTTACCACAGGTGGAATCCAAACATCTCAAGGATGATCAATGGAAACAGGATTCACTTGAGCTCAATTTCGAGTCTCATAGCAAAGGGTCTGAATACTTATGTAAATAAGTACATACATTTTTATTATTTTTTAAATTTGTAAAAATGTCTCATGACCTGTTTTCGCTTTGTCATTAGATTGCTAAGGATTTTTTATTTATTTAATCAATTTTAGAATAACCCTGTAATGTGGCAAAATGTGAAAAAGTCAAGGAATCTGAACTGTATAGTGAATGTTCCTTTGAGCATGTTGCAAAAACAAAGAAGTCCGGGATCTGGACTGGACAGCACTGTGGTAGACTCACTGCTAGATAGGCACTGTCCCTCTCCACCAGGTCAGCCAGTTTAGCCAGCAGTCTACCCCTTTCTGACGCATCCATCCTCCGCCACACTGAACCAAGGGTGAAGGCCAGCCGGGCCGCCTGCACCGCCTTGTCCACATCAGCCTGTAGAAGAGAAACAGTTTAATGATTGAATCAGCCTGAGGGAGAGAAACAGATAAACAGTTTAATGATTGAATCAGCCTGAGGTAGAGAAACAGAGAAACCGTATCCAGTACACAGTTTAATGATAGAACCTTATCCAGTTAACAGGTGTTTCTCCACCTCCATTGAGACAAATAAAATGTGTCTGTCTATTCCGAATGATACTTAATGGATCTTCCATTTGCATTTTTTAAGGCTTGTTCTGCTTCAGTTATTCTACACAGAGGTGCTGATTTAGGAAAGGAGAGGAGGAACAGCCGAGCCAGAGAACCAAACCACATTAGACTAAACTCCCTGCCCGTTTGCTTTCCTTGTTTTTTTGGACACATAACTCACACATGGACAATGCATGAAGGAGAGGATGCCAGGACAGGGGTGGTGGGAAACACGTGTGGAAAACCCAAGCGTAGCTCTGTCTAACAAACATCTAATCCTCAAACACTGCAAGGGAAAGTACCTGTGTTTTCATTTCTGAAAATATAAGATATGGGAATGCAGAAACTACAGATTTGTTTTTATTTTCTACAATACCTTCTCTGCTTCTTGGACCTCACAGATCTGCTCTCCGCTGGCTGGGTTGTAGACTGGGAAGGTCTTTCCGCTCACAGAGTCTTGCCACTCATTGTTGATGAAAATCTGCAGGGAGAAAAGATGCAGCGTTCAGTACACAGGATGGAGAGGCCCATGTGAGAGGGGAAATCTGGTTCTAGGAGCAGCTCTGTTTCTCTCCAGAGCCTATTCAGCCATTCCTGCTCTAAAGAGGCACAGGGGCCCTGGTATAACATTTTACTTGTGCAGTTTTCTCAACACACAAATGCTGAATCAAGACAGAAGTATTTACCTGATCAAATAAGAAATGTGCTGTTAAAAATGTGCTGTGTTTCATGATTAGATTATTGGGATCAGTTTGAGAGGGAGCATAATTGTAAGGTTGGATCATTGGTAATGTGTGTTATATTATTTAATAAAAACGTATTGTTTTGTTACCGTGGTGCAAAAAAACCAACCTATTCCGTAACTAATGGTAGTTCCTGATAAACAGTCTAGTGAGAGTGAGCCTGGCTCCTACAAGTGCCTCTCAGTTCTTGTGTAAGGGAGGGAGAGAGGCAGAGAGGCAGGGAGCCAGACAGGCAGGGAGAGAGAGAGAGAGAGAGAGAGAGAGAGAGAGAGAGAGAGAGAGAGAGAGAGAGAGAGAGAGAGAGAGAGAGAGAGAGAGAGAGAGAGAGAGAGAGAGAGAGAGAGAGAGAGAGAGAGAGAGAGAGAGAGAGAGAGAGAGAGAGAGAGAGAGAGAGAGGGAGAGGGAAGAATCTGTGGAAATGTGGACAGAGATTCCTGCCTGCCCCGCATGGCTCTCTGGGGAGTACTCCAACATCTAGACAAAGAGGTGGGGGAGAGATAAATCCCTATCAGACACCAGACACCCCCTCACTCTCTCATACACACACACACACACACGTGCGCACACACATACATAAACATATACACACAGAGAGAGAGAGAGAGAGAGACACACGTTTCACAACATCGCTGCTCGTTTATGAGATCATAAAACACAGGCCACACTTGGTTTCTGTGATGCGTTAAAGCAAGCCGTCCGTTAAACAACCACCTGGGATTCCAAACGGACTCTTTTCAAGCTCAATAAAGACACCAAGAAAAACAAATGTTTAGACAAAAAACAGAAATGGTACATATCTCAAGGAATTGGCCTGAGTTTAATAACAGTCCTCTGAGCTTCATTTTAAAAGCCCCCTAACAAACTGGTGTGATTTGATTATACAAATGTGACGGATGTCTTATGTAAGAGTAAGGTAAATTAAAGATGTCTCTGTCCCGTTGGCTTATTGACATGTTTTGGTCTATCACAGCGACTCCTCAGACACTGTTTTTAATTAATGTCAGTCTGTCTGATAGATGGGGTGTTAAGAAAACATCTGCTGGCTTAAATCCTCCTGTATACACATGTGCTCTTACCATACTTTTATTTGAGAGGGAGAAAAGATACACTGAGAGCAGAACTGAAAGCAGGGTTCAAGTGTCCCGCTGGCCCAGGCCTCTCTAGCTCTCCAACATGTTTACCAACGTAAACTTAGAGGCTTAAGCACAATTTAATTGGCTGTAAACTGTGAGGAGTGTTTACTTTAGGGCAGGTATAAAATGCCAGCTCGCTTGGAAACCATTCAAGACTCAGCACACAGACATCACTCTCACTCCCTCCCACTCACTCTCTCCCGCAGTTGTCTGCTTTACAAGAAGAACCTTGCACATGAATAACTCATGTTTGAGTGTTCAGGTGTTCGGTATCTGCCTGTACCACTCTGCGGGCCATACCATACAAACTTGTATACCATTTCAATGAATCTGTATTAGCCTGCCCTGAACACTTCCCCACACACACAACAGATAGAAACATGCCCACTGAGGGTCCTCGTCCAACACATCCCAGCACAGCACACAAAGTGGACCCACAGTCATTTCAGACAGCAGAATCGACACAGGCCCCCAGTGGGCTCTTTCCCATCCACATCCCAGACTTTATTAGTGGCCTCTCTCCCAGCCACAGCCCAGCCTTCTCAATGAGTTCTCTCCCAGCCACAGCCTTGCCTTCTCACTAAGTTATCTCCCAGCCACAGCCTAGCCTTCTCAGTGAGTTCTCTTCCAGCCACAGCCTAGCCTTCTCAGTGAGTTCTCTCCCAGCCACAGCCTAGCCTTCTCAGTGAGTTCTCTCCCAGCCACAGCCTAGTCTTCTCAGTGAGTTCTCTCCCAGCCACAGCCTAGCCTTCTCAGTGAGTTCTCTCCCAGCCACAGCCTAGCCTTCTCAGTGAGTTCTCTTCCAGCCACAGCCTAGCCTTCTCAGTGAGTTCTCTCCCAGCCACAGCCTAGCCTTCTCAGTGAGTTCTCTCCCAGCCACAGCCTAGTCTTCTCAGTGAGTTCTCTCCCAGCCACAGCCTAGCCTTCTCAGTGAGTTCTCTCCCAGCCACAGCCTAGCCTTCTCAGTGAGTTCTCTCCCAGCCACAGCCTTGCCTTCTCAGTGAGTTCTCTCCCAGCCACAGCCTAGCCTTCTCAGTGAGTTCTCTCCCAGCCACAGCCTAGCCTTCTCAGTGAGTTCTCTCCCAGCCACAGCCTAGCCTTTTCAGTGAGTTCTCTCCCAGCCCCAGCCTAGCCTTCTCAGTGAGTTCTCTCCCAGCCCCAGCCTAGCCTTCTCAGTGAGTTCTCTTCCAGTTCATCCAAGCTGAGTGTTCTCAGGCGCCTAACATCGGGGGCCACCTTTAATCTGACTCTCATTAAGAGCACTTCATAAAAGTGTCAGTGACGACGAGGAGCTGAGGGCCTGCTACAAAAACAGAAAGCCCTATAGAGCACGGAATTAGTTTTAAAATGTATAGGGGCCACTGTAGTGGAACGTCCTAAATCAGGGGAGCCCCCTGACAGCCCCGACAGTCTGAGCAAGAATGCAGTCCGTGGGTAGCTTTATGCACGGCGTAACCCCTCTCACAAGGCACCGCCGAAGGAGAGGGGATAAAACAGGGGAACAGTGGACCAGGCCGCCATCTAAATCATGGCTAGAAAAGGACAACCATCAGCCACCGTTTGGCTCGGCCCTCTCGGGGCTCAGGGGGCTGTTAGACTTTTGTCTCGTCCCATTCAGAGAGTTGATTAAGACGACAAGGCTGCACACTAAATCAACTCTCAACGTTTCTTAAAATTGCTTTTAGGTTCATTTAGAAACGAAGGGGAAAAAAACTCAGATGGAAACTCAAGTGCAAAAGTGCAAATTTTGAAATGATGTGTTTTCTTTTTGTTTTTCCCATCCCCCCGTGGTGTCCTTGCTCTCACCACACATGGCGGTTTCATTTGTATACAAATAATTATCCCCATATAAGTACTCACTGCCTTTGATAAGGGGCCATTATAAATAAATTGACCATGTCTTAGCTCCAATCAAGTCTAGCAAAATGAAAAAAATAACAGCTACAGTGCCAGTCAAAAATTTGGACACACCTACTCATTCAAGGTTTTCTTTATTTTGACCATTTTCTACTCTGTAGAATAATAGTGAAGACATCACAACTATGAAATAACACATATGGAATCATGTAGTAACCCCCCAAAAATTCAACAAATCAAAATATATTTTAGATTATTCAAAGCAGCAATCCTTTGCCTTGATGACAGCTTTGCATACTCTTGGCATTCTCTCAACCTGATTCATGAGGTAGTCACCTGAAATGCATTTCAATTAACAGGTGTGCCTTGTTAAAAGTTAATTTGTGGAATTTCTTTCCTTCTTAATGCGTTTGAGCCAATCAGTTGTGTTGTGACATGGTAGGGGTAATATACAGAAGATAGCCCTATTTGGTAACAGACCAAGTCCATATTATGGAAAGAACAGCTCAGATAAACAAAGAGAAATGACAGTCCATCATTACTTTAAGACATGAAGGTCAGTCAATCCGGAACATTTCAAGAACTTTGAAAGTTTCTTCAAGTGCAGTCACAAAAAAACATCAAGCGCTATGATGAAACTGGCTCTCATGAGGACCGCCACAGGAATGGAAGACCCAGAGTTACCTCTGCTGCAGAATTACCAGTGTCAGAAATTGCAGTCCAAATACATGCTTCACAGAGTTCAACAGACACATCTCAACATCAAAACTGTTCAGAGGAGACTGTGTGAATCAGACCTTCATGGTTGAATTACTACAAAGAAACCGCTACTAAAGGTCACCAATAATAATAAGAGACTTGCTTGGGCCAAGAAACACGAGCAATGGACATTAGACCGGTGATTTGAGATTTTTGGTTCAAACCGTAGTGTCTTTGGAAGACGCAGAGTAGGTGAACGAATGATCTCCGCGTGTGTAGTTCCCACCGTGGAGCATGGAGGAGGAGGTGTGATGGTGTGGGAGTGCTTTGCTCGTGACACTGTCAAGGCACACTTAATCAGCATGGCTACCAAAGCATTCTGCAGCGATACGCCATCCCATCTGTGTCACGTCCTGACCTTAGAGAGCCTTTTTATTTCTCTATTTGGTTAGGTCAGGGTGTGATTAGGGTGGGCATTCTAGTTTTTCGTTTTCTATGTTGGCCTGGTATGGTTCCCAAACAGAGGCAGCTGTCTATTGTTGTCTCTGATTGGGGATCATATTTAGGCAGCCTTTTCCCACCTGTTTGTGGGATCTTGTTTTTGTGTAGTGCCTGTTAACACTGCAATTACTTCACGGTTCGCTTGTTTTCTGTATTTGTTTTGGTGAGTTTCTTTGATTAAAACATGTGGAACTCTACGCACGCTGCGCCTTGGTCCATTCATTATAACGAACGTGACAATCTGGTTTGTGCTTAGTTGGACTATCATGTGTTTTTCAACAGGACAAAGACCCAACACACCTGTAAGGGCTATTTGACCAAGAAGGATGGTGATGGAGTGCTGCATCAGATGACTTGGCCTCCACAATCACCGGACCTCAACCCAATTGAGATGGTTTGGGATGAGTTGGACCGCACAGTGAAGGAAAAGAAGCCAACAAGTACTCAGCATATGTGGGAACTCCTTTAAGACTGTTGGAAAAGCATTCTAGGGGAAGCTGGTTGAGAGAATGCCAAGAGTGTGCAAAGCTGTCATCAATGCAAAATGTGTCTACTTTAAAGAATCTAAAATATAAAATATATTTTGATTTATTTAACACTTTTTTGGTTACGACATGTTTCAAATGTGTTATTTCATAGTTTTGATGTATTTACTACTATTCTACAATGTAGAAAATGGTGAAAATAAAGAAAAACCCGAGAATGCGTAGATGTGTCTAAACTTTTGACTGGTACTGTATGTCAGTCCCAAAGCCTGTTTTAAGATGATAACTGACATGGGAAAGTTATATGTTGTGTGTATTGTACAAATAGGAAAGGAAACAAGTGGTGGGATCCAGACCTCTCACAGTACACCAACATGAAGACAACTGCTAAAAATGCATAGAACCTTTACACTGAATGAAATCAATCGATTTGTGCTCATGAGGGAATGCTTCAAGCTGTGTGGTTTCTTATTATTTGGTAAACACGCAGGCCATTTTGGTATTACAGAAAGTTGGCAGAGTTTGTGCTCCCGGTGCAGCCGTGACATCTGATCCTCCTACAACACACACAGAGAGAGAGAGCTGCCTGGCGTGGATGGGAACTGGACAGTCTGCAGATAGGTCAACACTTTATGCATGGGCCACAGGACAGCTGCAAACATTTAGCAACCCCCATGTTTTTCTGTTAAAACTGTCAATCTCACATTGCTGACAGTACTTGTCTGTTTGGCTGATGAAATGATGAGACATGCGTGCCTGAAGCCAACGATGAACATAAGGTTTACAGAATACATGTTTCTGATCACATCAGCGTGGCTCTATTGTTCACTATAAAGGGCACAAATGTCAATATGAAAATAAGCTCTGCTTATCTACAACATGCTCTCAATGCAATGGGACTAGGTGGTGATCACCTCGACCAAGCAAAAGGTAGATATATTTGGGAGTCCCCTGAGAATACATGTGCAATCAGCAGACATTGAGAAACTAAAGAGTAATGTTCCATCAGTTCAGTGAATTCAAGGCGCAGTCCTGCTGATCCATTTCTCATCTGCCACTGTGATCTCTCTGGAGGCTGCTCCACAACTGCACTTGGGAGTGAGGGCAGGCAGGGGATGCCAAAGTACTCACAGCAGCCAGCAAAACATCTGTTTGGCCTCTAGCGTCTTCTCATGGCTCACACGCTTAAGGAATATTTAATGGGACTCATTTCTCGTCCATTTTCAGGAGGCAGGAGAGAGTTAAAAACATACATATATGTTTATACACAGCAGGCCAAGATTCCACAGCCAGACGGATCCTGATCAGGGCACCTGCAGCTTTCGTCTGCACAGGAAGTTTCATATCCTTTCCTATCACAGGACCTCTATTTCCGCTCTGTTTTCTGGATCTGTTTCAAGACATTTATAATTACTACTGTTACAAGCGAGGGGAGGGCATGTGAAACTGGAGCCCAGTTGGTGTTTTTTCCCCAGTCCTCCTGACACCATAGAACCTTCATGTTTTCCATTCACACACCCGGAGACAATGCCACCCTGCTCTCCTGGGTGTGGAGGGGACGACCCCGCTGTCACCGACTGGCAAACATCTTTGTCTTGACTGTGTGTGTGGTGAGAAAGTTGAATCTGTTCCCCCTCACTCCTTAACGCAAGAAACAGAAATTCAATAGGAAACTGTGTTTGAATATGAATTGTCATTTGTTCAAATGGATGGAACATGCGGGAGTTGGAGTTGGGCGGCACAGCCTCTTCTAAGCCGCCATGTGGTGCCAATGTCTACAGAGTCTGAGATTGACACTTTCACTGAGGTACACTGAGTTTGTCTTTCAATCAGCTGTATCATCTGTGCAGATTTCAAACATAACATTTATCCTAATTAAATAAATATCTGTGTTAAAGAAATAGCCTAATTTCATAAAATAATATTAGGGATATCAAATCCCCGATTTTCATAAAGAGCATAAGCCTTTAAGACTGAAAGACTTAACCATACTTTTCTAAGGGTTCAAATGATCAAAATATTACCTTGATGTAAGAGTAGAATATTCTATGCTTCCACTACATTCTGTCAGTGGGAGAAATAACACAAATAAATGTCATCTGGGTAGAATATAACTACAGTGATCCACTAGTGATAAGGGGTGACTGGGGCCTGGTGACTATGACTTCATGTCTGGCAGACTTCTGCTCTCTGTGTATCTAAGACTCTCTAGAGGGGAGAGTTTTTTATGGATATCAGAGGATTTATGGAGCCAGCAGTTTTTCACAATGACACCATAAGGATTTACACGTTCCATGTCAACCGGCCTGAAGACTTAAGGTATAGAAGTTAATGGGATAACCTCCCTGTCACCGGGCTTCCTTAAAGAGTGATTAAGAGACAGGCGACGCGATGTTGACGCCTCTGCTCAGACGATAATTTACACTCACTGCACAAACAGCCATTTCACAACGACGGACATATTCATGGTACCAAGCTCACCCTGTCACAACCAGGGATGTGTATAACTGCGTTTGTGACTGTGTGTCGGAGAGAAAGAAGGGGGAGAGTGTGAAACGAGAAAGAGAGGGAATCGGAGAGAGAGAAGAAGAAAAAGTGAACACTCGCTGTGCTAGTTGTGATAAATCATTCAGTCTCCCAGTGTCCTCCACCTTGGGGTTTGTTTGATGTTCATCGCAGTAAGATGGTGGTTTTGAAGTGAAAAACTCCAGAAGTGCAGGTCAGGTTCTGGCAAGGCAGGTCACTGACCCACACTGTGAGACAGGCCCAGAATTTACAGCCCAGTGGACAGCACCTAGCATTGGGCAGCCCCAGCCTTCATCTGTACTATCTCAATCAGTGACGGATTGATGGGGCCTCTTTCATTCATCCACATTGACTGACTGACTGGACTTCTCACAGATTAGTTTACAAAACCCTCCCTTGCTTCAATATGCAGGTTATAGATTCCTATTAACGTTAAAGTTAACGTAAGCCAATCTGGAAAATAAAAGCCATTATTTACATTGGGAAGCTATATAATGAGCATGGCACTGCGTCTAGTTAAAGTCTGGTATGTTTGAACATTGTGAAGGTTGCATACGCATAGCTCTTCCTGTTTCACTGCATTTGACACAGTTGAAAATTAAACCCTATTTGGATTAAAGCCCAAATTCCTCTGCCAGGATTCACTGATTTATAGTCCTCATTCCCCACAGTCTATGTACGCTCACAGGTGTAGGATCTTAATTTGAGCACCCTGTTACAGGAGAACTGCAATGCTGGAACAGTAAAACTTGTGGTGTATTTAAAGTTTAGAAAGGCTTCTGAAGTTTGTAATATCCACTTTGAAATTTCAGACTTGGTTATCCCTTACGAAAAATGTATCAACCCCTACAAAAATGTTCATGAATTATAATCCACATAATAATTCACATCTCCTGTTGCTGCAGGATTATTTTCTCAACTCAAGATCCTACATCTGTAAAAGTACACTAAACTACAACCGTGCTACAGTGACTCCAGTTTACCATTAACTTCAGCTACTTCTGTCCTACTGACAATGAGGAATCCCTGCATAACAGTTTTATAGTAAACAATGACAGAAAAATGTCTACACCTTGGCCGCTCAAACATTATGCAGGATCATACACACTAAGTATCAAATCAAACACATTTTGTGACCTCAACTTTGCATTTCCAGGTGTCTCTCTCAACAACTTGAAGGAGAATGTGCCAGAAATGCTCCTTCCCTCCATCTCTAAAGATTTATTCTTCTAGGTGTCTGGTTTAACGACTCCTAATCATTGAGCGGTGTGAGAAGCCACCCGGGCCAGAGAAATCACCCCCTAAAACCCTGAGAACACTGGCTCTGTCTCCATTCATTAACTATACACCACACAGTTTATCCTTCTCCTCTCTCTCCCCGGTCTGCAAAAAGCTCAAATCATCAATAAATGCCCATCGGGGTAGGTTAATTTATGGCTTCCTTCGTGGCGCTATCAGTCCTGCGGACTACCTCACAGACTGAGAGCTCTAAAGCCGACTCTCCTGTGACCATTCAAACGCTATGTTTTTATACTGGCTTAGACTCTTACTACCCAGCTGGTTTTAGGCCACAAGCTATGGTGAAGTGGGGGTAGGGTAGATCGAGGAACAGAGACCCAAGCGTCCTCTTTTTACGGCTGTAGCTACAGGAGAGCGGGGTGTGAAAAAGTTAGATTTTTTTTATAACAAAGCAAAGTGAGACCTGAGCAGACCTTCCAAAGTCTCACTGATCTGCACAATCCCACGCAGGGAGGGAGATCGCTTAACTGACATGTTCACACAAATGTCTCTTTGACGGCAAACAGTTCATTGCTCAGTGAAAGGGACAAGGATAAAGCGTCTATGGCGATAACACCTCTCTATCTCACACCTCTCTACAGTCACTGTTGGTACTAAACATACTATGGCCATATCTTCAAGGACACACTATTAGTAACATCCATTTGCAAAACAAAACTGTTGACTGAAAAAAAGACATGCCCAGTCATGGTGACTATCTCAAACTGTATTCATATTCACTTATCAATGATCATGTTTTACAGTAAGTAGAAAAAACATCAACATACTCAAGCTCATGTGAGACCAAGGAAACAATTCTAACCCTGAGTGCAAGGAGCTGCGTTACAAGCATGTTCATTCTCAGCTCTCTACTGGACGTCTGGCTGCAAAAGGCAGAGGCACATCACACAACTAGCCTACAAGGAGTGGAAGAATGCATAGGGCTACACAGAGAGCATGCGCCCACAGTCCAGAAGGCCAGCTCTTTCCTAGCTAAGGACCCTGATCGCAGTGTTCATTCTCCCCCTGGCAGGCAGGCGGTGGGCTGGATAGAACATGAACAGGGTGTGAGGAGAGGAGCGCCTGCATCAGGGGTGGCCATAAATCAGTGATCTCCTGCCCCCCATGTCCACCAAACCAACAGGGACTGGAGGATTCAAATTCCTGGGGGTTAATTCACCAAGCCCTGCGCTCCCTAAAGGTTCTCCTATACATTCCACCCTTTGCGTGCATTCTTTTAAATAATACTAAGCATGAGGGAGGTAGAGAGAGGGAGAGAGGGAAGGAGAGCTGATAGCATGACTGTGCACATAAGACAGGCATGCTAAACCAGTTCTCCTCTTATGGCGAGTAGACCACTGTAAGTTGCTTGTTGCCTCAGCGAAGTGCCCTTTGAACTTACAACAACAAGGTGTGAGGCTAACACTGATTACAACACTGTACTTCATATTGTGCTGTTATGGAGCTCTCCTCAATAAGAAGTGCCCTTTACTCACACTCATGGCAATAAAAGCATAGGATTTGAAACTGCAGAAGGAACCATGCTACAGCAAACAGACAAACATCCACATTATTATACATGTTTGGATGGTGACTCTACAGTCAGGTCCTAGTGATTTGATTAAATGTATACCAGCAGTAAGTAAAGGGGGAGTTGAGAAACAGCCTATACTGGGTCTATACTGACATCACATATTATTCTCATTAATGAAATCCTCAAAATGCAAGGATACATTTTGTGAAACAATAATGACCAAAAATATGACACTTTCAGAGGAAGCCCTTGGAGTCTGATTCCTGCTATTGCTGTGTAGGCCTACTTAAACGCCAACGGAGCCCATAATAACCAACCACAAGTGTAACGGCACAAAAATCTATTCAAATACCATTCAAATACAATATCTAGGCTATAGAGTACACATCAAATAAAATATGTAGGAAACATGAGACTTGTGATTGAAATAAGTCTTCACATTTCATCAAGTGTTCTTGCGTAATTTTGCATGAGGTCAGAAGAGTCATGCGGACTTCTAAGGACAACAATGGACTAGAACACCACGACTTTGCAATTAATTCCGTGAATCTAATAACTTATTCTGAATCATAGTAAAATTAATAGAATTTACAACATGCGTAAGGGGTTCTGAAACCAGTGAAATTGCTTCTTACGGTAGGCAAAGAAACCAAGACCCTCCTCATTTTATGTTCAAGCTTTGATATGATTGAATACAATTAGTTTAAATACATATTTTGAAACGAAATAAAAGCACACTTAAGATAAAATATGACAATAGGCCTATCAAATGTATATCAGACCAAACCATGGATTTTTACAACAAAAATATATTCCAAAGTGAACATTTTCAATTCAATCGTATTTTGCAATTACAGGTGTGAATGAATCACAGCAACAAGGTATTTGTTCTAATTGTATGCAAGTGATATAAGATACCTGGGAATCATGTTTATAATCAATAAATAGTTAATAACATGCGTTTATTATCAATCACATAACGGCAGGTTACGGGACGTTTATTCTATCTGGACAGAATTGCGTAACGACAACATTCTATCTGGAAAAAATGCTGACCTTCACTAAATGACTGCTGTCACCTGTGATAAATACTATTCATTGTAGCCACTGCAGATGACATACAGACTATATGAGTCATGGTGAATATAAAAGTGAAATAAAAACCACCTGTGCAATATAATTATGTTGGCAGCACTGTTAATCATTCAAACATGCCTTGGAAAACACTCGATGTGGCCGTATGTGATAACTTTTAGAAAAGTTTCTCACATACTGTACGCCACATGTTGTTGAGCTGTATTCTATGCTATGAGTTGAGCAATGAATGCGAGAAAAGATCTGAAACCAATTTTACGAGGGTAACTCCAAAACTTGAATGAACATTTTAAACCGGACTCAATCACCTGTACTGTGCGCAAAGACATTGGCTAAATTGGGCAGTTACACACTTTGAAAATTGTGTCTATCATCTACAGACAAATACCTTTAGGGGGGAAATATTCTGCATAATAGAAGAGATATGATACATTGAACATAATATGTGACTCGGAGTAAGTAAGTTTAAGTTGTTTCACAGACCTTGGTGTACTTGATCTCCGCGTTGGGCACCGGCGAGGGCATCAGCTGGAGAGATGCCATGAGCGCAGCGGCATCGGCGTCGGTCTTCACTTCACCAGGGAGTTCGATTTTACTGGAAGTCATCGCGCCTGCCTCCGTGTGTCTGTTGCAGATGCGTCTTCGTTTTTTTCTACTGATTTCTGATTAGGACTTTGGAATCCTTCCTGTGTTTATAACCAGGTGTCAGCGGCGGTCCGTTTTTATTGGGTAGAGAACAGGGCCGTCCTCCTGATAGAATTAAAATCTAGCTTAATTTACATAAACGAACCCAGCCATCCATGTTGGGGAGGGAAAGTACTTATCACAATGTCTCTCATTATAAGTCAAAGCAAACACATTGAAATTGATATGTTATCTGTATTGAATAGTGCCAGTTTAAACACACTGACTTACATTTAAGATATTATAATGAATATACTATAACAAAATGGGATCAGGGTAAGATGTTATATTAGAGAAGTGGTGCTTGTGGTATTTACGAGAGAATTAAACACCTTGGTAAACGGTAAGTGTGAAAGCAATTCCTTAAACGACTCTTTAATAAAAACAACATGCTACAGACTTTTTGCTGTAAAGACTCCACGGTAGGGCCTTTAAGTAAACGAACCTTCTTTATATGAGACTTGTGTGAAAGAGAGATTCTAAACTTTTTTCTCACCAGATATGGGTCTATAATAGGCAAATGTATAGAATATTTTTAAGTACTCAGCTAATTATTTTGTAGCTAAAACTTAGTCTATTCATGAATACCAGTGGCCTTATTTCCATAAGAGGTGGTAAGAAGCATAATAATTCATCCTGATGCTGGACTACTTAGAACAAACCCGAATGACATAATGTATTTATTCTTTAGCTACACTTGTCATATTTAAGTGTGATGTCTATAAATAAGGTCCGTTTGCCACACATTTCATCAACTTGCCTGTTATAACATCCTCACAAGGTCTTAAGATGTTATTTAGTGTGGACTTAAAGCCATCATTATTATTTCCTTGTCTGTTGATGAGAGGCATCTCTCCTGTGGTGATAATTCCCTGTTAGCATTCACTTCAAACTTCCCAATACACATTTGAACGATTTAAGTCGGCTCAAGCGATGTCTCAAAAATATAAGGAGTTACACGAATCTTTACACCTCGGGAGGGATGGTAGACCTACTAGCCAATTGCGCACATCTCAAGAAAGGCCTATAACAATTTTGGGCTATAATAGTTAACTAATAAAACCACAAATTACTGACATCGCATTATTTCTATTGGGCCAAACTTTTTAAAAACATTTTAAATGTATCAATAAATCGAGTGATTGGAAGCAAAGCTCTTATACCTGCATGAGTAATCTCTCCATCACTGAGATATATATATATATAAGGTGTAGCCTTTATAATGTTGGTTGGGTGAGATTATTTGAACTCTCTCATGTGATTCCATGTTTTGATAATACATCTCTATAGGCTACATTAAATTATTTAATAAGGTACCCTACTAGGCCTAGATGCAGTATTTCATTCTCTTAAAATACAATGTTCTTGATAGCTTTTTTAAACAATAACATATTGGATAATCCCACTTTTTATTTATTTATTCCAATCTAATGGCTACATATTGACGAACATACATAAAATAGGATATAGCCTACTGTTGGTGGACATCTATCTAGTGGAGAAGATACATTCTTACTGTGACAAGGCTTTCCACATGCCTTGAATATATTGACAATCCAAGAAGCGGCTGACAGAATAAAAAAAGTGGACGGAGTTGTATAATTTGGAAATACCCCTCAGTGGTGCTTTTTCTCCATCACCACAGCTCCCTTTTTCCACAGCATGGGCAACACTCTTAACGTGTCTGTTTTACATCAAAGACAACAAAGACGAAAAGGTGACATTGATTAATGCAACCAAAACATCCCATCCTCTACATGTCGCATCTCCTTTTAAAAGACTACATGGAGCAGAAGATAAGACACATGTAGACAGTGTCCCTTCCCCGCTACCACTCCACTCCTTCTCCGTTCATTGAGCTCCCTCTGTTGGACAAAACATCAACTCGAACTGGTCTAATACAGTAACATGCCACCCTCTGATCCTAGTTATAATTTCATTTGGTGGCAACTTGATTGATCAGAAGGTAGCCTATATGATACCAATGTTTAAAGGGTCAAAGGGGGATTTATATTCCCTATGAAATAAATGGCGATTGAATTATCTGAATGGCACTGCTTTATAGGTGTTTGAAGAAAGGTGTCAGATATACGTGCAAGCAGTCACCCCTGATATAAGTGCAGGCAGCTCACCCGTGATACAAGTCAGTATTCAACATCCATCCATATCTGAGGATGTCGGGAGATGACTTGGAAACCGGCCACTAGGGGCAAGAGAGAGCGCTGTTACCTTCAAGTACATTTCGTAGGCATCCTCGACTGGTTTCAAAGGTTGCACGTTCGAATCCCGTTATAGAAAGTTGTGTTGATATATATATTTTTTACGCCTATCCCAAACCATAACAGTTACTTTAACCAGTTGTAGTTAGTGCCTAACCTTAAGAATTCGGAGTTGATGCCTAAACTTAACCCTAACAAACATTCTGAGTTAATGCCTAAACTTAACCTTAAACACTTCGAAACTGGACATTTGGAACAACTTCGAAATGTGATGTTTGAGAAACATGAGAATGTAAGAGCTTGTTGATAAGTGCCTAGGCACTTATAACTCCTCATAGTCAGGAACTGACACTTTTAAATACTCAATGAGTTGCATGATAAATGATGTTTTTTCAAACTTCTTGACAACGGTCTACACGACCTCAAGGCAAAGAGATACAATGCATATCATTACAACATTGCCACATTCAGTACACATCATTAACCCAACACTCTCAGAAGAGGGCAGTGGTTGGCTCTACACAATATTCTCATGAACACCAAATGGATTCATGGGTCAATATGATAAGACATAAATAGATAACAAAACATATGTATAGCCAAATGAGTCATATCATCATACAGGCTAGGCTACTACGATTCAATGACATTCCCTAAAAATCCACAACTATTTTTATGCTCAACATCCCACTGGACACACCATGTCATTTCAACGTGGATAAGTGAGAAGCAAAACGATTGTTGAATTTCCAATGTGTTATCACTATGCTTTCATCTAAAATCACAACCAAATTCCAATGCAAAAACAGATTTTTGGTTTATACAAGAGATGAATGTGTTATCACCGTGCTTCATCTAATAGCAGAACCAAATGACCTTGATGGATTGCAGTTGAGATTACATTAAAATAAAGAGTGCAAGTGATCAATGACGTCCGAGAAATTGTGCAGATTATTACAGCAATTGTAAGATCTCCACAGACCCCTGATGACCTATGCATGTTATCTTGAACATGCACGCTTTATATGATTACATAAGAAGACATTAATAGTTATAGTCACCTCAAAATGTGGCCATGGATGTGTTACTAATTTTAATGTTGAATGTTACATTTGTTTGCAAGACAGCCTTAGCATTAGTCTATTTACTGCAAAAGTCCTATTGAATTGTGTTAGGTTTACAAGCAACCAAAAACCAACATTTAATTGAGATGTATCTACTGGTTGGATAGCTCCATCTGAGCCACTGGCTTAATCCACTCTTTAACTTTTATTTTTGGTTGAGTTGGAGATATGAATCCAATATATCATTTTTTAAACTTGTAGACAAGTTCATAGGCTATTTGTTGTATTTCAAAAGTGATATTGAATTGTGTTTGGTTGTCAATGCAACCAAACATCTAAATTTGAAGGAAATGTATCTTCTGCTTGGATAGTTCCATCTGTGCCACTGACTTACGCTGGATTTAATTTCAGTTTGTCTACAAATTAAAATATGTTGGATTCACATCTCCATCTCAACCAAAAATCTATGTTCAAGAATATGACTAAATCTAATCAAATCTAACTTGAAATGCACTTGAAATAAAGTTTTGATTTAGTCCTGTTCTTTAACGTTTGGTTGAGATGGAGACGTGAATTCAACATATTAATGATTAACTTAATAGATTAGGTTTAAAATCAACCAAACCTTGAAACCATAGGCCTATAAGTATTGTGCATTGTCTATTTTAGGTTTTACCCTGGGTTGAATTGAAACAATAGCTGTAACTCTGTTAAACCTACCCGTTGGAATGATTTCGATAGCAACAGTGAATTTAGTTATTAAGAGATCTCTCAATAATCATTCTCACAATAGAAGATTGTTAGTAGTCACTGACAAATATCATTGCTAAAATGGGCTTGGTTAAAACCCAGTATTGGAGACCAAATGACTAGCTGTAGATAGATCAACTCTCCAGTAGGAAGTGCTGCTCGGCCTATAGTTTTTTAAATAATAGTGGCTATAACTTTGAAGATCTGACTTTGTTTCAAAGGTACAAATTCAACATATATAATACCATGTTTGTATATGTTGAAACTTCGTTACAATGATGGCAAAATCCTGTGGTTGAAATTCCATCCTTAAAACAACAGTTTACATTGATTACTTTTTTCAAATCCAATGTATTTTCCACATAGATTCCACACCACAATACTTGAAAATTTGCGTTAAAACGTTGATTCAACCAGTTTGTGCCCAGTGGGATATTTTCCACATTTTAAATATTTAATTATCATCAACCATTTAATTAAAACTTAAAAGAATGACTTTGTTGATAGAAAATAGACAAGTAGTGAGTAAATGCACACTGTCTACATTCGCGCGTATAAATGCGCACTGCCCACGTTCAGTCAGTTGCTGACCATTGGAGTCATTATTGACCAATCAAACACTTATTGACCAATAAAGCACCTAGATCCAAATAGTGCATCCCTGGCGGTAGCGGTGGGGATGGGAGACAGTTTCATGGAAGAAAAAGATTAACAGGTCAACACGCGTAGTAGGATACTAAGGGAAGGAGGGGTTATATCCTGAACTACCGGAGAGACGCTCATGTTCACGCTCACACTACTCGTCAACTGTCTGTCCTGACAAGAGTGAGACATCAGATGTCCGCGGGAAATATGGACCATGAGAGGAAAAGAAAAATGAAGGAGCAATGTGCCCTGAGGAAGGACATCATCAAAGAGTTCCTGGCAGAATTTCTGGGGATATTCGTATTAATAGTAAGTACATTGACACTTTCCCTCATCACCCGACTGTCATTTAATAGCCTGCTTTAAAGCTGCAACAATATGGTAATAAGGTGTCAAATTGTTCTCAGGGGACTTGATCTGTCAACAGGGATATCATGTTTTGATATGTTTAGGTGCTGACTAATATATCCTGATAATGTGGCTTCTCTTTGATGTGCTCATCCATAATTCTGGTCTGAGAAACTCCTTGGGAGATAATTAACACATCTAGAGAATGTTGTAATGGCAAGTTTGACAGGTGGAGGATAGGAGGGGGAGAATTAATGGGATGCTTGGTATTTTCAGACATAAAGAAAAACATGATCAAACACAATAAACCTTTACTGTAATGCACCATGCACCATGCACTATGCACCATGCACCATGCACCATTCCATATGATGTATGATCATCACAGTGATTTGACATTCACGTTTCTTTAGAATGTATCTAATCTGTGAATAGACCCAATTTATGTAGCATACTGTACACCTTTATATTTCCGCAAAGCTTCATTATTTGATTAACCAGGCTACCTTATATGTTGCTTGTAGGCTGAAAATCATCATATGACAGCATCAATAGTTAATACACTTTTAAAGCATATCCCCCTATCAATTACAATCAACTTGTAAATTAATACAGTGATTTGAAATAGAATGAGAATAGATCTATATTACACTGAAGACAGAGAAGCCATTAGCATAAGATAGACCACCTGGTCCAATTCACTGTTCCTTTTCCCCCTTAACAGACATACACACTCTCTCTCTCTCTCTCTGCATTATTACTGTGGTAAAAACACACACATTTCCCCATCATCACCAAGTTTGGAGGGAAACACTGTTTACTGAGGTGAAATCTACAGGGGTCCTTAATAATCTGACCTGTCCTTTGCCTTCCACCTGTCCCCTCTAGGTTCACCTCCCCGTCCTGTCCTGTCTGTCTGAGTGGCACAGCTCAGTGGCTGGGCTTACTGAAGCTCAGTCTCAGTGGGCTCAGTGAGTCAGTGGTCATCTAGGTCAGCGGCACAGCATCAATGAACTAATCCACTCCTCACAACAGAAACAGCTATTTTTGGACGGCATCCTTCTTTCAACACTTTTGTTTTGATTTACTTGTCCTTCTAATTAATCAATGAAAGGATGAATGATAATTTCCCATGCTTCAAATGGGACATCTTCTATGGCATTCTTCTTACAGAGTTCAGGAGGAACACACTGATCTAAAAGGCCATCTAATTAGAAATGAAGGCTGTAGAACAAGAGGACTAGTCTTTTGTGCATAATTGGAAATTAAAAAACAACATGTTTTTGCTTGTGTTTTTTTGTCTCTGTCTCCGTCTCAGCTATTTGGATGTGGCTCGGTGGCCCAGACGGTGCTGAGTAAGGGAGCTCTGGGAGAACCCCTGACCATCCACATCGGCTTCACTCTGGGGGTGATGATGGCCGTCTACGTGGCTGGGGGAGTTTCAGGTGAATACCATGCCTCCTTTACATAACTTTGCATTCTCAACATTCATTTCTAAAGTCCACTCGGCACATAGCCAACATACATTGTTCTAACATCCCAAATAGTTGATTTTGCAGTATGATTGAAAATGCAACACAACATGTGTGTTTAGTGTTGAGACTTTTCAGTTGGTCAGCACCTCATTTTATAAATCACACCTTTTTATGTCATTATATCCTCTTTTGTTTGTAACATGAAACTATAAAAGGAGAGACTGAGATACTGACAGATGTAGTATAGTGTCATTACTATAAAAAACACAAGATGAACACTGAGAGAAAGAATGATACTTTGCACTCAGTCACCTCTATCCACAAACAACTTGTCCAATTACAAAAGTGGTGGCACGTATCCTAGCGGTTAGAGAGGCAAGCCAGCATCAGGAGGGTTGGTGGTATCAAATCCTAAATTCCATTGCCTACACTCATATAAAAAAAAGGTTCCAAAAGGTTTCTTCAGCTGTCCCAATAGGCAAACCCATTTTGTTTCCAGGTAGAACCCTTTTGGGTTCCATGTAGAACTTTCTGTACAAAGAAATAGTTATTTAAAGCATACTCCTATGGGGACAGCCGAAGAACCCTTTAAGGTTCTAGATAGCACCTTTTCTTCTAAGAGTGTACTGTTGCCCTTGAGCAAGGCACTTAACCCCCCACAACAACAGCTCACAGGGTGCCCAGTGTGGCAGCCCCCTGCACCTCTCCAAAAACCTGCTCATGTGTGTCTCAGAGGGGTTAAAAGCAGAAGTCAAATTTTGTGCAATTGACAAATTAAAGGATCTTAATATTAAAAAAGCCTTTTGGGTTAAAATATGTGAGCAGGACTCAAAGGTCACCAATGGTTGTTTGTCTTTGATGAAAAGGCTTTACTTTGCCATGAACTTTGACCATGGATGTCTGGCTCTCTTTGCTCTCAGGTACTAAACTCTTAAAGGACAACATGTACTTCCCACATGTCTGGGTAACTGTGTGTTATGGCTCCATGGATGTCCTCACATCCACATGTTCACGTGTTCATTGTTTGAGAAAGGGGGAGAAGATGTCCATCCCTATTGTCAGGTAGATCACAGGAGAGAAAGTAAAGTGTACAGCCATGGATCACTAACACTCTCTGACTTGTGTCCTGGGGAAAAGTCCACATACAGTAACAGAAATGGACTGTGGAGATCTAGGTCATCACTAGAGACTCAGCAACATGGCGAAATGATGCAGAGAACATCATCTTAGTATTCCATAGCAGTCTGGACTCAACGTGGGTACCATTTAGTATTACCCTAACCGGGAGAGAGGCACAGAGGAAATGGAAGAAATATGTAATAGCTCGATTACCCATTCCTAATGCCTGGCTGCTTCTTGATGTCAGAGGATGAAGTGTGCCGGCTAGATTTACAAGGCTGGAGTTGTGTGTCCTCATGTCCAGGGGAACTTTATTGGGTACATTCCATAGAGATTAAAGCAAGGATAGCCCTCTCCTTCTCGCTTCGGCAGCAATAATGGCACAGAGGGATAACATTAGGGGGAATTACTTTTTAAAAGTCACGCTGCCTTAGATGAGCTTGCTGAGCAAGGTGGAGAGCGCTTTTTAATCAGCAATCAAGGGTTTCATTATGTCTCAGCGAGGCTTTACGTAATGGGGGATGATGAGTTGTAATTTGAAATTGCCGTGGTAATTTCCATCACAATTGGGACATAAAAGAGCAACGATGTGATTAGAGCTTTTAATGCCCACCCCCGGGATAATATGAACACTGTAGCATATGAGCTAATATGAGTGTTATATGAGCCATACTCAATGTGCTTTCATCTTAGAAAATCCAGTGTTGGCAGAGTGTGAGCTTAGTCTTTGTACTGTATCTCTAAAGCTCAACTCATGACCACCCCTCATCCTCAATGCCTGGTTTACAGCTACAGCACATCAGACCAGAGTGTTGGGAAGCCAACATTTATGCCATGTTTGAATGAATGTGGATGAATCATTAATTGAGGAGCTTCCTTGAGCGAAAATGAATTCAGGAAGAATGGAGTGTGTAGTAGGCTACAGTATAGGAACCTTTACTGCATGATTGGGCCATTCAACCCTGGGGCCCATGTGTGGATGAGAAGCCTTCACGCTGTTAGGTGACATCTCTGATGATGATCACAGGTATTGGACTAATGAGCTTTACTGGGGCATGGGTCTCCAGCCTTCCCAGCCAGGCTAGCCTCTCCAAGTGGAACACAACACACTTCTGTTTCCCCCCACTCCTTTTCACTCCTATGTTGGCGATGCTAATTTACAGGCAGAGTAAACCAGAACCCTTGTTAGCGGAGGTGTGTCATGGCCGGGTCCTTCCAACGACATGCAGTTTGCGCGAGCCTTAAGCAGATTCAGGCAGATTATGTCAGACCCAATTCCGATCGGATGTTTCAGCCGGCTGTTGTGGCCACAGTAAGGGAACAGGGCTGGGGATTAGTGTTTGGGGCGCTCTGAAACCCCCAGCAGTGTTGCCCCGCTGAGGTCACCCAGAGCCTCAGTCCCCGCCTTGGGCCCCGCCTAGTGTTGTGCCGTAATTGTGTCTATGACTGAATCCACTAGATAAGGATAGTGGTTACATTCATTTGTATCTCAGACTTCCTACAAAAGCTTGAACCTTGTTTTGAATTCCAGTTTTGACCTTTGTTCCAGGGGCCCATGTGAACCCAGCAGTCTCCCTGGCCATGGTGGTCCTGGGCAAGCTGCCAATAAAGAAGTTCCCTGTCTACGTGGCAGCACAGTTCCTGGGTGCCTTTGCTGGATCTTGTGCTGTCTATGGGTTGTATTATGGTAGATGTTACTGTCATCATGTCCATCACCATGATCATAATCATCATCATTATGATCATACACATTAATGCAGAGATTCTAAATGGAACCCATATTCATAGCATTTAGCCAGTGTGATATTTGAATGGAAAGGTATTGATCATTATTGGAGTGGGAACATTATAGGTTATTACTAACACTAACATTATTGGGAAAACTCAATGGCTAATTCTACTATTCTCTTTTCCATAGATGCCTTAATGGAACACACAGGAGGAGTTATGCAAGTTACTGGCGTCAATGCCACAGCTAATATATGGGCTTCCTACCCTGCCAAGCACATCTCAGTCCTTGGAGGATTCGTAGACCAGGTGAGAGATGCACCATCAATGGTTATCTAACCATATCCTAATACTCTTTGTTACTGAATGATATGAGCCGCACAGGCACACACCCTGATTTATGTTTGACGTCCCTGAGCTAGAGCATGTCAGTACATGTGTAATAGTATGTATATAAGTGAATGTGCACGTGAGCATTAATGTATTTAACCAGGCAAATCAGTTAAGAACACATTTTTATTTACAATGACGGCCTATCACGGCCAAACTAACCCTAACATGGACGACGCTGGGCCAATTGTGCACCGCCCTATGGGACTCCTGATCATGGCCGGTTGTGATACTGCCCAAGATTGAAACCGGGTCTGTAGTTACGCCTCTAGCACTGCGATACAGTGCCTTAGAGCACTGCGCCCCTCGGTCCCCTAAATGCATTTAGATCAGTCATGTGAAGTGTAAGTAACTAAGCGGACATGATGAACAGTATGTGTCAAATCAAATCAAATGCTAGCTGTCACATGGTTCGTAACCAACAGGTGTAGACGAAGAGTGAAATGCTTACTTACGGGCCCTTCCCAACAACGCAGAGAGAGAGAAAATAGAGAAATAATAGAAAAGTAATAACACATAATAGAAGTAATAATAAATACACAATGAGTAACGATAACTTGGCTATGTACACGGGGTACCAGTACCGAGTCGATAGGTATGAGGTAATTGAGGTAGATATGTACATATAGCTAGGAATAAAGTGACTAAACAACAAGATATATAATAAACAGTAGCAGCAGCAGATGTCATGAGTAAAGAAGGTTAGTGCAAAAAAGGTCAATGCAGATCGTCCGGGTAGCTAATTAGTAAACTGTTTAACTTACTATTTAGCAGTCTAGTGGCTTGGGGGTAGAAACTGTTCAGGGTCCTGTTGGTTCCAGACTTGGTGCATCAGTACCGCTTGCCATGCAGTAGTAGAGAGAACAGTCTATGACTTGGGTGTCTGGAATCTTTGACATTTTTCAGGGCCTTCTTCTGACACCGCCTGGAGTAGAAGTCCTGGATGTCAGGAAGCTTAGCCCCAGTGATGAACTGGGCCGTACGCACTACCCTCTGTACCGCCTTGTGGTTTGATGCCAAGCAGTTGCCATACCAAGCGGTGATGCAGCCAGTCAAGATGCTCTCAGTGGTGCAACAGTATAACTTTTGGGGGATCTGAGGGCCCATGCCAAATCTTTTCAGCCTCCTGAAGGGGAAGAGGAGTTGTCGTGCCCTCTTCAAGACTGTGTTGGTGTGTGTGGACCATGATAGATCCTTAGTGATATGGACACTGATGAACTTGAAAGTCTCGACCCCCTCCACTACAGCCCCGCCAAAGTGAATGGGAGCCTGCTCGGCCCTCTGTTTCCTGTAGTCCATGATCTGCTCCTTAGTCTTGCTGACGTTGAAGGAGAGTTTGTTGTCCTGGTCCTGACAGGTCTCTGACCCCCGTGTTGAGGGTCAGCATGGCGGATGTGTTGTTGCCTACCCTCACCACCTAGGTTTGGCCGTCAGGAAGTCCAGGATCCAGTTTCAGAGGGAGGTGTTCAGTCCCAGGGTCCTTAGCTTAGTGATGAGCTAGAGGGCACTATGGTGTTGAACGCTGAGCTGAGTCATTGAACAGCATTCTCACATAGATGTTCCTCTTGTCCAGGTAGGAGAGGGCAGTGTGGATGCAATAGAGATTGCATCATCTGTGGATCTGTTGGGGCGGGATGCGAATTGGAGTGAGTCCAGGGTGTCTGGGATGATGTTGATTTGAACCATGACCAGCATTTCAAAGCATTTCATGGCTACAGATGTGATACGGGGTATGGGGTGATAGTCATTTACAGGTTACCTTGGCGTTCTTGGACACAGGGACTATGGTGGGCTGCTTGAAACATGTAGGTATTACAGACTGTGTCAGGGAGAGGTTGAATATGTCAGTGAAGACACTTGCCAGCTGGTCAGCTCATGCTCTGAGTAGGCATCCTGGTAATCCTTGTGAATGTTAACCTGTTTTAAAGTTCTTACTCAAATCGGGCAACGGAGAGCATGATCACATAGTCGTCCGGAACAGCTGTTGCTCTCATACATATTGTGAGCAATACTGGCTGAGCAAAAACAACCATCTGTGTTGAATACCCAAGAGCTGAGTGTGCACATACAGGTTTGGTTTCGAATTGAAGGCAGTGAAATTTACAGTAAATTAAGGATTTTTAAAAACTTTTGATTTAAGTAGCTTTACTTTTCAGTTTATTGAGAAGTCTTTGAAAATACATGCAATTTTTTTCAATGATCTAATTGTAGTTTACTTCCTAAATTGACTGCCTTCAATTCGAATTCAGCCCAACACTGGTGTGTGTGTGTGTGTGTGTGTGTGTGTGTGTGTGTGTGTGTGTGTGTGTGTGTGTGTGTGTGTGTATATGTGTGTGTGTGTGTGGTTATGTGGTTTGGTTTGTGTCTGTGTGTGTGTGCGTGTGTGTGTGTGTGTGTGTGTGTGTGTGGTGTGTGTGTGTGTGTGTGTGTGTGTGTGCGCGTGTGTGTGCGCGTGTGTGTGTGTGTGTGTGTGTGTGTGTGTGTGTGTGTGTGTGTGTGTGTGTGTGGTTATGTGGTTATGTGGTTAGGTGTGTGTGTGGGTAGGGGGTCAAAATATAATCAGAAAACAATCATTAACTGGCTAATAGAAGCAAACATTCAAGCAGTCGTTTTCCCCTCTAGGAACAGTAATTAATGCAATTGTTGAGTTGTTGACTATTTTTATCCCTAGATAACATTTGCTCCTAATATCTAACCATATGGATACTGTTCAAAAGACTTTAAAGCTGCCTCATCTATCCTTCATCCAGGGGAAAGGGGAAGCCCCATTATAGGCTTAGGCAAAAGAATAGACGGCCACAGGTCATCACAGCAAATTAGTCCTGCTGGCCACAGACAGTCATTATAAAACCCAGACCATAACAACAAGCCATTCTCCCTCTGTCACTGTCTGGTATCCAACTCCTATTATCATCTACCATTACATAAAAATCTACACAGAATACCACTGTTATGCTATTATGAGAGGCTGTCTTTTCTATATTGGTGGAGGCATCACAGTGACAGCATGAGCAGTAGCTACAGATGGTTAATTTTGTAGCGGTGATGAATATACTGAATACAGATGTAGGATCTTAATTTGATCACTCTTTTGCGGCTGCAAATTTTTCTGCACAGCAGGAAAGTGTATTGCAGTGTATTCAATTTTTAATTAGGCTGTTAGCACTTGTAAACAATGACAGACACTGCCAGGGAATCTAAACCAAAGCATGGACTGCTGTCATACCTTGTCCATAGACTACTTACAGGTTGAGTAAACCAATATGTAATTTTGTAATTTGAGCAAACTATCCCTTTAATTGTAATCTACACAATAATTCATATTTCCTGATGCTGCAGGATTATTTTCCTGCTGTAGCAAATTGGTTCAAATTAAGATCCTACATCTGTATGTCTGTCAATTTTCTGTTTTGATCATTGCTATCGCAAACTCATGGCTGATGCCTTGTCTCCAGGTAATAGGAACAGCTGCCTTGATCCTGTGCATTCTGGCCATTATTGATGGGAAGAACATTGGAGCTCCTAAAGGGATGGAGCCACTGTGCATTGGCCTGATCATCATGGCCATCGGAGTGTCCATGGGACTCAACTGTGGCTATCCCATCAACCCTGCTAGAGACCTGGGCCCAAGGCTCTTCACTGCTGTGGCCGGTTGGGGCATGGAGGTGTTCCGGTAATTTCCAACAATGCTTATACTAGAGAGAAGACAAGTCCCACAAATGAGAGCTGGATGGCCTCCATAAGTACAGTAGCATTTCACAAACATTGTTAGATGCCTTTTGCCCTGAAACCCTTTGAAATTGAAAATGAGCTTTCGTCTCCTAAAAAAATCACTTTACAGTAGAACATTGAAAGATTCACGAAGACACAAAAACAGAGTATGTGTGTGTGTGTGACAGGGAAGCCCCTCTCTGATCTGAGCGTGCCAAGCGGAGCTGCAGGCACATTATGCTGCTTTTCAGTCATCCTCCCCGGCAGTGGCTGGGATTTAGGCACACAGTGTGAGAAACATGGGAGTGAATGCCAGTGGCCTGGCCTCCTTCTCTCCTTCAGGAAGAGCAGGAGTATGCGGCTCTATCGCTATATCTGCTCTTCTGACAATCTCTATCAATATTTCCAGCAACCTCTTGTATCTCCTGCATTTTCAAAAAGGCTTGGAGACGTGAGCGGGCAGAGTAAGATTATTTCTCCGCACATAAATATTCCATGCTTCATATAACAGAAAAATGGCACCATTGTGTGTCCTACTGTCAGAGGCAGACTCCCTCTCTCTGCCATCACTCCTCAAAGCTGTCCCTGGTCTTTGGGTGTTTATTTACACTAGATAAGCGAAGCGGTCATCGGCTGCAATGTCTGTACTTTGCCATGCAAACTTCCATAGTCCCTAGAGAAAGCTGGGTGAAGCAATTCACAAGCAGTTATTCAACAATGAGAGCTGGGCTAAAGAAGAGTTACATAAGATAAATGTGAAGGATATGAGGAACCTCTCTGCCAGTGCACTATAGACTTCTCTTCAGAAGAGGGCGCTGTCTGTTCTAATGGCCAAAGTCAACAGTTTCCCAACCTGCACTTTGGGGAGCCCCGCCATTGCACATATTTGTTCTATTCCAGCACTAGCACAGTACACCTGATTCATCGGGAATGGGCTGGTCGGTTAAATCTCAAGCTGAATCAGAAGTGCTGGAGCTGGAATAGAACAATTGTGTGCAATGGCTGGGGGTCCCCTACTGGGGTGGGAAACGTTAACGTACAGTATTTGACCCTCTACTTTATACCGTGTTCACACTACATCTTACCAGATGTTCTGCATACAGATGTAGGATCTTAATTTGATCACCCTGTTATAGGAGAACTCTCCTGCAATGCAGGACATTAAAAACTTGTAGTGTATTTGAAGTTTTAAAAGGTTTCTAAAGTTTGTAATTTCCACTTTGAGATTAAAGACTTGATTTTCCCTTACGAAAAATGTATGAACCCCTACAAAAATGTCCATGAATTATAATTTCCTGTTGCTGCAGGATTCCTTTCCTGCTGTAGCAAGCTGACTCAAATTAAGATCCTATGTCTATATGAAATTATCCATACACGTATACATTTAAGATTAGTTCTCGCTAATGCGCACATAAACCTGCGGCCCTGAGATTTACATCACACTGTCAAATTTGACGTAATCTGCCCATTTGAAATATAGGTGTAAGTACATCCCTTAAATCTCAGCTGTTTTAGCAGCACACACAGCTGTAATCACGATGTTAAGATAGAGATGTATAAGGGTGATAGTAGGATATATAGCATACATTCCATCCACCATACATTACATCCACTGAATCTCTGTAAGGAAACTGAATGCAATAGGACCAGGTACAGTGGCACTTTCCTTTGACATCAGTAGGAAGAGCTGAGAGGGTGCCATGTCTACGAGACGTCATCGTGTGACCCCGTGTGTCTGTCCGTCATCAGGCCTGATCATGGGATATGGTTAGTCACCCTGGCTCTGCCCATGGATTACACACCCTAATCCACCAGCCATGTAGTCTGCATCCACCCCCTGGTAGTTTAGCAGCTAAACACAGCCTGTTCAGACACTGTCAGTTTTCCTACCTGGGCCTTGTCACGTCAGTGCTGGTCATTCAGTCCCTTTCACCCACAGGATCCAAATAGTCAGTACTAGCAGAGGGAGGCTAATCTCTATCAAGGAGTTGCCCTGAGGTGATCAAGCGCTCAGTTCAGGACAGAATCAGGACATGTACTACGTAGGCTACAGTAGCAAAGAGCTGTTTAAGTGAGAATTTGAGGGGTGATCTGGGGGTCATTGGAAATTGTTAGGCTTTTACTATTACCTGCTATTAAGATAACTGGCAAATCTGTAAAGCACAATTAGAATTAGGCATTAATAGAAACAGATTGGTGGGGAGTGGGAACAGATCAACTTTATGTATAGTTGGATCAATAGCTTAGCAGGCAGATCGAAACCTCTTAAGGATCCGCCCCTTTTTTTACATTTTCACCTAAAATGACATACCCAAATCTACCTGTAGCTCAGGCCCTGATGCAAGGATATAGTTTGTGGAAAAGTGAAAGGAATATAGGATATTATAACACAATAGATCTTGTAAAAGATAATACAAAGAAAAGCCAACCGTTCTTTTGTATTTTTTTTTTGTATCATCATCTTTGAAATGCAAGAGAAAGGCCATAATGTGTTATTCCGGCCCAGGTGCAATTTAGATTTTGGCCATTAGATGGCAGCAGTTTATGTGCACCGTTTAGACTGATCTGATGAACCATTGTATTTCTGTTAAAAATGTTGAATCAAGACTGCCCAAATGTGCCTAATTTGTTTATCAATAACGTTTCATGTTCAAAATTGTACACACTCCTCAAACAATAGCATGGTATTATTTCACTGTAATAGCTACTGTAAATTTGACTAACAAAGATTAACAAGAATTTAAGCTTTCTGCCAATATCAGATATGTCTATGTCCTGGGAAATTTTCCTGTTACTTACAACCTCATGCTAATCGCATTAGCCTACATTAGCTCAAGCGTCCCGTGGAAGGAACAATGATCCCGAAGATGTGAGAGAGTGTAGAGGAGTAGTGAGAGGTGGAGATTAGAGAGAGCCTATCCAGGGAGTCTTACTGTGTAAATTAACAAAAGGTAGTAGTGGAATCTGCTCCCAATGTACCAGTGGAGGCTGCTGAGGGGAGGACGGCTCATAATAATGGCTGGAACGGAGCAAATGGAATGGTTCGTGTGTTTGATGTATTTGATACCATTCCACTGATTCCGCTCCAGCCATTACCACAAGCCCATCCTCCCCAATTAAGGTGCCACCAACCTCCTGTGTAATGTACAGTAGCGTACCCCAGACCATGGCATGTTCCTGGGCCGCTTTAAAGCCCCATGCAGTGTCTTTTTCAATGTATTTTTAAATCATCACTGTATCACATGAAAATAACGACAAATATATTTTTATCATTTATTACCCTGAGCCTCCTTTTGCTATCGATTAGGATGTCTCATTGTGTGGGCGTGTTGATACAAATTTAAATATATTTTCATACACATCCCTGATTGGTGGATAGGATCATCCCTGCTTACTCCTTCAAATTAGGAACAAGACAACTGGTCATTGGTCTGAATAGTTAGATCAGATTATGATTTAATGCTGTTGGCCAAAAACTGCATCCCACCTGAACAGGCTGAAACTCCAAGCATTTTTTCAATAATCTCTTACTCTTAAAGGGCATTATAATATTTTTCACAATTTCAGAGTGTTTTTTACACCTCATAGTGTGGAGATATCATAAAATAAACAGGTAAATCATGTTTTTGACTGCACTGTCCCTTTAACACGGGTGACCACTATTTACCCTGTAGATAGTGTGCAAAACGTTACTGAGTTGCACCCCCTTTGGCTCTCAGAACAGCCTCAATTCATTGGGGCATGGACTCTACAAGGTGTCGAAAGCGTTCCACAGGGATGCTTGCCCATGTTGACGACAATGCTTCCCACAGTTGTGTCAACTTGGTTGGATGTCCTTTAAGTGGTGGACCATTCTTGATTCACACAGGAAACTTTTGAGCATGAAAAACCCAGCAGCGTTGCAGTTCTTGACACACTCAAACTGGTGCGCCTGGCACCTACTACCATACCCCGTTCAAAGACACTTAAATCTTTTGTCTTGCCCATTCACCCTCTGAATGGCACACATACACAAACCATGTTCTCTCAAGGCTTAAAAATCCTTCTTTAACCGATCTCTTCCCCTTCATCTATACTGATTGAAGTGGATTTAACAAGTGACATTATAAGGGATCATAGCTTTCACTTGGATTCACTTGGTCAATCTATGTCATGGATAAAGCAGGTGTTCCTAATGTTTTGTACACTCAGTGTATTTGGTATTAAATGTTTTATTTTAACTTACTCACTACAAAGTCAAATGTAAACTCCTAAACCCCTGCATGTATATCTCATCTGGTCTGTGCAGTGCTGGAGGCTGCTGGTGGTGGATCCCAGTAGTGGGGCCCATGGTGGGAGGAGTGGTGGGAGCCGCCGTTTACTTCCTGTTCATCGAGCTGCACCATGCCGAGCCTGAGAAACAGAGGGAGAACAACATCAAGGACAAATACGAGATGGTCACCCTGAGTTAGACAAAGAGGCCATGAGCACCAATGGTACTGAGGCTTGGCAGCTTCCTACCCCTTTAACCCTCAACAGGCTAAACATTCACCTCAATGAGGCCACACTTGACACAACCTTCTCCGCTTGCACTAGAGTAATTTCCTCTGTCTAAGGGACCTGAGGTCAGGTCTCAGTCTCTGCACTCTCATGGACAGGTCCGCTGAAAGAATGCCAGTTGAGCCAACACATAAAAAACACAAACAGTATGTAATGTTAAATTCACAATCACAAGCTGAGATCTCAGGCATGTTTACTAGCCCATGACATCATCATCAGGTGTTCAGACTATCCATTCTACTCTGAGGATAGTTCCTGAGTACAGTGATTTTTAAGAATTTACATTGCATTTCTTGTTTGTACTCTCTCTCTCGTGGAGCACAGAACTGTGTATCGTGACACGGCATCACTTCTAAATTATTTTTATCTGACTTTTATTTCCTCGTATATAACGTTCCTGCTGTCGTGTGCACACATTTTCATAGAAGCATGAGTAGGGAAGCCTAGTATCTACAGTACCATTGGACATGTTTTAATAAACAAAATACTGTATGAAGAGTCCAATGAGAGATAGTTTACCCCACTGGCCAATAGCCATATGGGAATGTATAAAAATTGTTTGTTTATCGTAATCAATACGTTATTCCTCCAATGATGTGACTAGGATTTAACCACTGAGGAACTCCTACACTATGACCTATAGTGAACTGGACAATAACAGATAACATCAGTGCAACTTCCAAGAATAGAGCCCTTCAACTCAGACAAAAACACTCAAATGAACCAAATGATGTTATTTAGCCATGGGTGGGCAGAGCAACATGGATGGGCAGAGGAACATGGGTGGACAGAGGAACATGGGTGGACAGAGGAACATGGGTGGACAGAGGAGCATGGGTGTGCAGAGGAACATGGGTGGGCAGAGGAACATGGGTGTGCAGAGGAACATGGGTGTGCAGAGGAACATGGGTGGGCAGAGGAACATGGGTGGGCAGAGGAACACTAGTTCCCTATTCCCAAAAGAGCCCTCACCAATGGAACACATAGCATTTTATAACCTGTATGTGGCTTACTACTGAACCAGATATAATTCGTAAGGAATAATAAAGCTCTTTAGAAATTATTTTCTATATTACTTAGTGGTTTAGTTGCTGTAGTTTCTTATTGTAGTTCATTTTTTGTTTAAAACAATTGCTACATGTACTTTGGATGACTACATGATGCTAGCTTGATTCTCCTGAGATTCAACCTTTGGATGACTACATGATGCTAGCTTGATTCTCCTGAGATTCAACCTTTGGATGACTACATGATGCTAGCTTGATTCTCCTGAGATTCAACCTTTGGATGACTACATGATGCTAGCTTGATTCTCCTGAGATTCAACCTTTGGATAACTACATGATGCTAGCATGATTCTCCTGAGATTCAACCTTTGGATGACTACATGATTCTAGCTTCATTCTCCTGAGATTCAACCTTTGGATGACTACATGATGCTAGCTTGATTCTCCCGAGATTCAACCATTGGAGGAGTACAATGTTTTATGGCTGTTGTTTTTTTGTTGCTTCACTTGGCTTAAGAAAAGATAAAAGGCACTTTTCCTCACACAATTTTTCTCAGATGCTATTTGATAAAAGTGACTTGTTTGTGAAGGTCATTTTGTAATTTATACAACTGTAATGTAGATTTGACAAAAATACATATTTCATGTGTATTTCTTTCTTACTTACTGTCTTGATCAATCAATCCACATGATTAATGGTCTACTGATTAAGGGAAGTAACAGACATTCAATGAGAAACTGTCACCAACCACTGTGGTCCACTAGCACTGGAATAAGTGCATTGGTAGTAACTGGAAGGTATTCAATATTACCCGTGTATGCAATCCTAAAAATAACAGGCCAGAAAACCGGTCACGATCACTAACTACAACCACTTAGTCACCCAGCGCAGTTTGGAGTGAATAAAACATTTTAAAAAGGCAGCAATCGGAAATGCTTATGTAATGTCATGAAGAATAGATAAGGCATGATTTCTCTCTCTCTCTCTATCTATCTCTTTAGGCCTGGTTTGTTGCCTCCCCTCTGCAGAGTTAATCTCACTGTATGTGTGAATAACAGACAAAGCACTAGGACACTCACAGTGGATCATGCCAGCTCACATACTGTACTCACAGAGAAAATAACTCTTTAAATTCAGTTTCAACTGGCAGCATCAGTCCCTACCTATACATCTCCCTTTAAATCACAAATACAGGTTTGAGTTTAGTTTGAGTTTATTTTATTTTTACAGGGACAGTGCACATTAATCAACTTTTCAATAAAAATGCTGGTTTTAGCCAGCCGGCTAATTTTCAACCGCAGTCCCTGGGCAGGTTATTAAAAACAATTACAATATAGACAATAGCAACATAGGACAAACAAGACATAGCAGACAGACAGAGCAACATAGGACAAGCAAGACGTAGCATACAGACATAGCAACATAGAACAAAAAGCAGCAAGACAAAGGGTTTTCCACACCTCACAAGCTACAGACAACAGACAACATGGAAAGTCGGCAACACACAGCTAGGGACCATGTTCACAAATCTGATTGACCTTTAGCCATGTCTTCAAGCATTTTGTGAAAGTGTTATATGTGGTGCAGTTAGGTGTGTCTGATGGCAGTGTATTTCAGACATGGGAAGCTCTCACAGAGAAAACGGATTAACTAAAGGTGCTTTTGCTTAAGGGAACTATACAGTCACCTCTCATGGCAGACCTTGTGGATCTGCTGCCATATGTTTGGGTTTTCTGTTTAACAAAAATACTGAGTGGAGGGGGAGCCAGGCCATTTAGGATCTTGAATACAAGACATGTATTGCACATTGGTGTATTGCACAAGATTTTCTGAGGATGTAACAGTGATGATGGCTATTGGGCTTCCTATAAAGCACTTTGAGAGCCTGTTTGTAGACAGACTGAAAAGGTCTTAATGTTGTACAGCAAGCTTGGGCCCAACTAGTCAAGCAGTATGTTAAGTGGGGGAGTATCATAGATTTGAAGTACAGTTTTGCTACCTCTGTCGTCAAACAATTTCGTATAAATCGGAAATTAGCTAGGTTGAATTTGGTTATTTGAATTACATTTTTCACGTGCTTTTTAAAAGAGAGGTTGGAATCAAGTATGATGCCAAGGTACTTAAAAACAGATACCACCTGGAGCTTCTCCCCTGACGCATAGACATCTGGCTCAGTAGCATCTGTTGCCCTCTTTGTGAAGAACATGCAAACAGTTTTTTTCACATTGAGATGCAAACACGAGTCACTGAGCCACTTTGTAACCTGGACCATTACAGTAGTGAGTTCTTGTGCAGCTTGTTGTTTGCTCTTTGCATGCACATACAGTGGGGCAAAAAAGTATTTAGTCAGCCACCAATTGTGCAAGTTCTTCCGCCTAAAAAGATGAGAGAGGCCTGTAATTTTCATAATTTTCGGTACCATCGATGTGTCAACTTCTGTTTGTAGTGTCCAAACCGTTTTGGCTACAAACTAATGTGACCCCACTGTGGAAAGGGGAGATTGTCACAAACACAAAGTTGGCACATCCACTGTAAGACGAATGCCAGTTGTGCTCTATGACCCCCACCAGTGCCACAGGACTGGTCTGAAGGTAACTGGTTTAAACAAATTAAGGGAAGTATGAAGGTAGTTTTGTGACTATCCACAAAAAGGGGTTAAATATGTGTTTATGAATATGCTATTGAATGTGTTTCTCTGGGCTATAGTAGTAAAAGCCAAATATAATATTTTATGAAATACTTGTAAAAAAATATATATATACAGTATATACCTAAAGGGTTCCTAAAATTCAAAATCAAATAGCTAAATGATTCATAGTATGACCATCTTAGAACAATTCCATATGTCAGCTCAGCAATATACTTTGTATCCCTCATTAACTCAGGTGTTTCCTTTATTTTGGCAGTTACCGGTACAATATACAGTGGGGCAAAAAAGTATTTAGTCAGCCACCAATTGTGCATGTTCTCCCACTTAAAAAGATGAGAGAGGCCTGTAATTTTCATCATAGGTACACTTCAACTATAACAGACAAAATTAGAAGAAAAAAAATCCAGATAATCACATTGTAGGATTTTTTATGAATTTATTTGCAGCCTGAGAGTTGTAGACTCCGTTTCATGCTACCACTAGAGTGAAAGCACCGCCAGCATTCAAAAGTGACCAAAACATCAGCCAGGAAGCATAGGAACTGAGAAGTGGTCTGTGGTCCCCACCTGCAGAACCACTCCTTTATTGGGGGTGTCTTGCTAATTGCCTATAATATCCACCTGTTGTCTATTCCATTTGCACAACAGCATGTGAAATTAATTGTCCATCAGTGTTGCTTCCTAAGTGGACAGTTTGATTTCACATAAGTGTGATTGACTTGGAGTTACATTGTGTTGTTTAAGTGTTCCCTTTATTTTTTGAGCAGTGTATAAACACCATGGGACCACGCAACCGTCATACCACTCAGGAAGGAGACGCGTTCTGTCTCCTAGAGATGAATGTACTTTGGTGCAAAAATTGCAAATCAATCCCAGAACAACAGCAAAGGACCTTGTGAAGATGCTGGAGGAAACAGGTACAAAAGTATCTATATCCACAGGAAAACGAGTCGTATGTCAACATAACCTGAAAGGCCGCTCAGCAAGGAAGAAGCCACTGCTCCAAAACCGCCATAAAAAAAGCCAGACTACGGTTTGCAACTGCACATGGGGACAAAGATCATACTTTTTGGAGAAATGTCCTCTGGTCTGATGAAACAAAAATAGAACTGTTTGGCCATAATGACCATCGTTATGTTTGGAGGAAAAATGGGGAGGCTTGCAAGCCGAAGAACACCATCCCAAACGTGAATCACGTGGGTGGCAGCATCATGTTGTGGGGGTGCTTTGCTGCAGGAGGGACTGGTGCACTTCACAAAATAGATGGCCTCATGAGGATAGGAAAATGATGTGGATATATTGAAGCAACATCAGTCAGGAAGTTAAAGCTTGGTCGCAAATGGGTCTTCCAAATGAACAATGACCCCAAGCAAACTCCCAAAGTTGTGGCAAAATGGCTTAAGGACAGCAAAGTCAAGGTATTGGAGTGGCCATCACAAAGCCCTGACCTCAATCCTATAGAAACAGAACAGAACTGAAAAGGCGCGTGCGAGCAAGAAGGCCTACAATCCTGACTCAGTTACACCAGCTCTGTCAGGAGCAATGGGTCAAAATTCACCCAATTTATTGTGAGAAGTTGTGGAAAGCTACCTGAAATGTTTGACCCAAGTTAAACAATTTCAAGGCAATGCTACCAAATATTAATTGAGTGTATGTAAACTTCTAACCACTGGGAATGTGATGAAAGAAATAAAAGCTGAAATAAATCATTCTCTCTACTATTATTCTGACATTTCACATTCGTTAAATAAAGTGGTGATCCTAACTGACCTATGACAGGGAATTTTTACTCTGATTAAATGTCAGGAATTGTAAAAAACTGAGTTTAAATGTATTTGGCTAAGGTGTATGTAAACTACCGACTTCAACTTTATACAAACCCTGGATTGCTGATGCTGTGTATTGGCCATTGAGAGGCTTTGAAGCCACCGGTTGGCCATATTGACACTCCCCAGTATGAGCAGTCCTCCATAGGAATTAATGTAATTCTACAGTATTTTAATTACATGTTTCAAGGACAAAATTACATGTATTTAAGTATTTTTGTTGTAGTGGGGATTGTAACATTAGTAATCTAAACAATTCATTTATGATTATTTTGTTTAGGTCAAATTATGTAATTTCAAAGTATGCATTAAGGTGTCTGTATTAGAATGAATGTGGCAAAAAACGAATGTAAATATGAATATAGCTTCCAAAATGTTATTTTACTGTGGTGGGGAAGTGCCAAGATGGACGCACGGCGGCGTCAATACAGTACCCCTGTTAGTCATCTAGAGTTGTGAAATTGTTAGATATTACTTGTTAGATATTGCTGCACTGTCAGAACTAGAAGTACCAGTATTTCTCTACACCTGCAATAACATCTGCTAAACATGTGTATGTGACCAATACATTTTGATTTAGTGTACATTATGTTAAAGTTTGGAGTCACTTAGAAATGTACTTGTTTTTGAAAGAAAAGCACATTTTCCGTCCATTAAAATAACATAAAATAGATCAGAAATACAGTGTAGACATTGTTAATGTTGTAAATGACTATTGTAGTTGAAAACGGCAGATTTTTTATTGAATGTCTACATAGGCGTACAGAGGCCCATTATCAGCAACCATCACTCCTGTGTTCCAATGACACGTTGTGTTAGCTAATCCAAGTTAATCATTTTAAAAGGCTAATTGATCATTAGAAAACCCCTTTGCAATTTTGTTAGCACAGCTGAAAACTTTTGTGCTGATTTTTTTTTTTAAACTGGTCAACTTTAGACTAGTTGAGTACCTGGAGCATCAGCATTTGTAGTTTCGATTACAGGCTCAAAATGGCCAGAAACAAATAACTTCATTCTGAAACTCGTCAGTCTATTCTTGTTCTTAGAAATGAAGGCTATTCCATGCGAGAAATTGCCAAGAAACTGAAGATCTCATGCAACGCTGTGTACTACTCCGTTCACAGAACAGCGCAAACTGTCTCTAACCAGAATAGAAAGAGGAGTGGGAAGCGCCGGTGCACAACTGAGCAAGAGGACAAGTACATTAGAGTGTCTAGTTTGAGAAACAGACGCCTCACAAGTCCTCAACTGGCAGCTTCATTAAATAGCAAAACACCAGTCTCAACGTCAACAGCTAAGAGGCGACTCTGGGATGCTGGCCTTCTAGGCAGATTTCCTCTGTCCAGTGTCTGTGTTCTTTTGCCCATCTTAATCTTTCCTTTTTATTGGCCAGTCTGAGATATGTTTTTTTCTTTGCAACTCTGCCTAGAAGGCCAGCATCCCGGGGGTCGCGTCTTCACTGTTGATGTTGAGATTGTTGTTTAACTAACATAACGCTAACACAAATTAGCTAACACAACGTGCCATTGGAACACAGAAGTGATGGTTGCTGATAATGGGCCTCTGTACGCCTATGTAGATATTCCATAATAATATGGATATTCTGCCGTTTCCAGCTCCAATAGTAATTTACAACATTAACAATGTCTACACTGTATTTCTGATCAATTTGATGTTATTTTTAATGGACAATTAATGTGCTTTTCTTTAAAAAACAAGGACATTTGTAAGTGACCCCAAACTTTTGAACGGTAGTGCATATTTCAATCATTGGTGACTGTAAAATGACCAATTCTGATAGTAAAGATACTAACAGTGCTAGTTAGATGTAAAATAGATTACTGTTGTGAAGGATCTACTACAATACTATCATTGTTGTGGCTGAAATGACAACAATGTGGAGGGAGAGTTAGTCTAGTGTCCACTTATGGTCAAACTAGACAAGGAATACACAGATTCTAGTCACAAGTTAACACTTACCAGAACAAAAAATCAATGCAGTGGGTGAGTGGACAGGGGAATCAATTCCTAAATCAATGAGTTTGAACCCTGTGCTGTTCAATAATCAGGTATGTATGAAATGCACATGCATGACAATGCTTGTTCTACCACTCTATACACAATAATCTGCTGTTGTACTTCAAAACACATTAATGTCAAATATAAAATCCTAAAACATTATACCTTTTTTCCTCTGTTATTACTCTGCATTGACCATGTTTGTTTTTTTGAAACATTTGTAATGGACCCGAACCCTGTCCTGAGAATGAAGATGCCTCACATTACCAGCACAGTCTTCAAGCTCTACTCTGATGGTGCTAAAGACATGGAGGACTGGTGCACGGTGGAGGCTTTCAGACCTCATACTCAGACCTCCTGTGGTTTCAACAGCAGTCATCCACTCATTATCATCACCCACGGATGGTCGGTACGACCTGTTCTCTCCACTCCTCCTGGCTCAACTAGTGATGACACGTACACAACATGGCCATTGGCTCCTATGAAAAAACATCACAAATGGACGGTAGATGATATACAGTGGAGGGCCAGATATAATTTGGTGGCAGTTCTCCTTATTTTACTCAGTTGTTGTTCTGCACTTCAGATGCAGGCCGGTAAATGTGATGGAAACTGTAGTAAGTTGGGGGGAATGAAGTTATATAGATTTGCTATGGTCCCTTACAACAACACGTGAGCCAAATGAGTAGGGTTGCAAAGCTACAGGTGAATTACAAAGTTACCGGAATCTTCTATCATTTTGGTAATGAACAGGTAATATATGGTAACTTTTGTAATTTACACATTAATAACTTTTATAAATGTATTCATATATAGAATACATGTTTTATATTTGTGTCCATATTATCCATGAGTTTCAAGAATGATAAAAAATAAAAATAAAAAATATGAAAAAAGCATCTAATCAGCAATGACATTATTTTTCAATTAACTCTGCAACTCTTCCAACTATTTATTTTTTCACAACTGCTACCAGTTTGGCGACAAAATACATATTGACATATTTAAGTAAATAAAAGTGTGTAAAAAAATAAATAAAATTATATTTCATGCTGAAACACCAATGGTATTCACTAAGTTGATGGTTTAAATGTTTGATAATGTTTAACAGGGTTGTATTTTAAAACTATGTTATTTGATTATTTGATATATTTGACATGTGATAAGGCCACATAGAGGGACATAAATAATTATGTACACCTGTGATAATCTGGAGTACCCAAAAAGGCCACTAGATGTCATCTGATAAAATTCCCCCCAAAAACCTTGAAAGTTACCAAAATTCTGTGAGTTTACTGGTAAACGTAGAAGGATTCCAGTAAGATACCCTCCCTTTGCAACCCTACAAATGAGACTAAAACCCATTTCTAATTTTCCAAGATAAACGCTCTGATAGAGAGCTGGGTGCCCGTTCTTGCTTCTGCTCTGAAGACCAGTCTACCCTAACGCAGCCAAGAACACTAGGGCAGTTGGGAAAGACAGCATTCCTGCTACAGTGGCTGCAGGTGAGAGTCAGGAAAGTGTTCAACGTGTTCAACAAGGACTGTCATTGCAAAGTACTGTTTGTGTGACAGAAATGTGAAGACAAGTTCTTTAGGAGATATAATGTCTCCTACAAAAGACAATAATGCCACATCACCTCCTTTTCACATCAACACTAAAATAGTGATCTTTGTGTGTCAGGAGTTTTACTAGTTTCCTGCAGAGAAAGTTCATCTGATTGGATACAGTCTTGGTGCTCACATCTCTGGATTTGCTGGAAGCTACCTGGGAGGACCTGGAAAGATTGGACGAATCACCGGTGAGACTTTCTACTCTCTGTAAATATTTTGTCACACCATTTCCTGGCTAAATAATGCATTAGAGTACAATTCGTATAGAAGTATCCAAGTCTAATGTCACTCTGGTGAAAAGCCTGAGATCCTTTGTGTTTCTTTGTCCAGGTCTGGATCCAGCAGGTCCCCTGTTTGAGGGCAAGGCAGCATCAGACAGACCTACACTCAAGAACGCATGGGGCTGAGTGTGGTAATCAAGCAGCCTGTGGCACATGTTGACTTCTACCCCAACGGGGGTGACTTCCAACCAGGATGCCACCCTTTCCAGAGCTTAATGGAACACATCGCCTTGCATGGAATCAATGGCGAGTCTGTCACAGTGGTGGAGTGGGGAAGGGAGAGTCATTTGGCATATATAAAAATATTGGTAGGGTATATTAAGGGGAAGAGCTATTTTTGATCAAAGTAAACCATTACCATTTACCTTGAAGAGAGGCACAAACTAAAATAATAAAGCAGTATTGTGTGAAAGCAGTGCCTCATCTTATATTCACGCTGCTGTGCTGAATATGAATAGAATTCCCAATAGTCCGAAATAAGTGGTGGTGGGATTTCAGGGGATTCAATCAAAACGTTTTTTTCTTACATGAAAGACAGAAGCACATTAAAGCACCTGTCATCCTCATGAGTTAATTAGCCAAATACGTCTCCCTCAGCCCTGTCCATCTACTCTGCATTCTGCCTCCAGGCTATGATGAGAACTCCTCAAGAGAAGCAGGCCCGAAGACAGGTCTCAGATCAGTCAGCTCACAGACATAAAGAGGTAGACAGGCCTTTTTACCCAGAGAAGTGACAGGACATCATCTGCTTTCGGGATAATGACCAATCCCCAAATAATGACCAACTAAAAAGTATAATCAGGATCTTGTTAAGGCGTAGTCTGTCTTCTGAGGAGAGGAAAAGATTGAAGGCTGGAACAGATACACTTCTGAATAGCCTCAGTCCCAGTTCGTTTAACCAGGGCTAGAATGATGCAGTGACCTGATCACAAAAGGAAACATTTGAGTCCAAAGTTTGAATGTTCAATTCATATGTGTTACAGTCTTATTACCTGCCCCCTTTTAAAATTCCACTCACATTTCCACTCTTTCTCTCCTAGGTTTTGAGCAGACAGTGAAATGTGCCCATGAGCGTTCAGTCTACCTGTTCATCGACTCCCTTCTGAACAAAGACAAGCAGATCCTGGCCTACAGATGATGTGATGACAATGCCTTTGAGAAGGGTACCTGCCTGGACTACCGCAAGAACAAATGCAACACACTGGGCTATAACGTCAGGAGGGTGCGCAGTGTCGCCGGCAAGAAGCTCTACCACAAGACCCGCTCTCACATGCCCTACAAACGTAAGTGCACACAATGGTGTCCCATGTCCCTTACAGACAAAACCCACTCTTCCATGTACTTAGGAAATACTGTAGAATGTCAGAACTTAACAAGCAGGAAAGCGTGTAGTTGGCACAGGCAGGAGCCTAGAGTAATACATGTTAAATTCATGGCATTGTACTGTACTGTACAAAACCAGGAATAACATTTTGCATAAGAGCTTTCTGGAACATGAGTCCATGGTCAATCACTTTTAAAGTCTCATGGGAAGAGACAAGCAGGGAATTGTAGGCATGTTACATTGTTTGATGCAAGACCATATTAGTTTGATGCAAAGACCATATTAGTTGGAACACACTTTGGTCAATATATGCCATGACAAGGTCTCACTAGGAAATAAGGTTCTAGGGTCTATTTCAGATCAAGGGGACAGTTTTTGGTATCTGTATAAGCACTTTGTGACATCTGCTGATGTAAAAAGGGCTTTATAAAATACACTTGATTGATTGATATGATGAGGTAAAGTCTCTGGAACTTTGGTAAGGGTGTAGTGACAGGAGCTTAGAAATCTGAGACTGTGGCTTTATTGAAAAATACTTAATCTGCAGTGAAGCACAGCCAATAAGAGCCACTTTAAAGTTTCTCCTCTGAAGCCAATGAGGCAGTTAAAGTCCTATCCCAGTCTCCTTTTCAACCTTTATTTAACTAGGTAAGTTAGTTAAGATGAAATTCTTATTTACAATGACAGCCTACCAGAGAACAGTGGGTTAACTATCTTGTTCAGGAGCAGAACGACAAATGTTTACCTTATCAGCTCGGTGATTCGATCCAACAACCTTTTTGGTTACTGGCCCAACGCTCAAACTACTAGGCAACCTGCCGCTGACATCAACACCATCCTGACACCAACAACATCCTGACACCAACACCATCCTGACACCAACACCATCCTGACATCAACACCAACCAAACACCAACAACATCCTGACACCAACACCATCCTGACATCAACACCAACCTAACACCAACAACATCCTGACACCAACAACATCCTGACATCAACACCAACCTGACGACAACACCATCCTGACAACAACACCATCCTGACATTAACATCAACCTGACAACAACACCATCCTGACAACAACACCATCCTGACACCAACACCATCCTGACAACAACACCATCCTGACATTAACATCAACCTGACAACAACACCATCCTGACAACAACACCATCCTGACACCAACAACATCCTGACACCAACACCATCCTGACACCAACAACATCCTGACACCAGCAACATCCTGACACCAACACCATCCTGACATCAACACCAACCTGACACCAACACCATCCTGACACCAACAACATTCTGATATCAACACCATCCTGACACCAACACCATCCTGACAACAACACCATCCTGACACCAACACCATCCTGACATCAACACCAACCTAACACCAACAACATCCTGACACCAACAACATCCTGACATCAACAACAACCTGACGACAACACCATCCTGACAACAACACCATCCTGACAACAACACCATCCTGACACCAACAACATTCTGACACCAACAACATCCTGACATCAACACCATCCTGACAACAACACCATCCTGACAACAACACCATCCTGACATCAACACCAACCTGACAACAACACCATCCTGACACCAACCACAAGCTTCGGGGTCTGGAAAGTGTTGCTACAGCATATTTCAACACTGCACTCATCTCTATCACACACATAGACAGACACTACCTAACGGTGAGATGCATGCGTGTGTACAGCAGGCTTTGCAGGTATGTGTGGAGTTTGTGTGCGTGTGTGTGTGAGAGGGCATGTGTGTGTGAGCAGAAGGTGAGTCTGTAACAGTAGCTGGTGTGTGTTATGTCAGGGTGTGTGTCGGTCTGTGTGTAGGTGTGTGTGTTGGGTGGTGTGTCAGTGTGTGTGTAGGGTGTGTAGGTGTGTGTTATGTCAGGGTGTGTGTAGGTGTGTGTGTTGGGTGGTGTGTCAGTGTGTGTTATGTCAGGGTGTGTGTAGGTGTGTAGGTGTGTGTTATGTCAGGGTGTGTGTAGGTGTGTAGGTGTGTGTTATGTCAGGGTGTGTGTAGGTGTGTGTGTAGGGTGTGTAGGTGTGTGTTATGTCAGGGTGTGTGTAGGTGTGTGTGTTGGGTGTGTAGGTGTGTGTGTTGGGTGGTGTGTGTAGGTGTGTGTGTTGGGTGTGTAGGTGTGTGTGTTGGGTGGTGTGTGTAGGTGTGTGTGTTGGGTGTGTAGGTGTGTGTTATGTCAGGGTGTATGTAGGTGTGTGTTGGGTGTGTAGGTGTCTATAAGTGTAACATTCTCTACCGTCTCTCTACTGGCCTCTCTCATTAGAGCATGAAACTCTGCCTCCTGCCAGTCTGGCCCCACCCAGAAGCTGATTTCATAAACAAAGCTCTGTGGAAAAAGGGAGAATGGATGGAACGGTTGCTCTGGCAATGGGCAGAAAGGGGTTGAGGAAGCGGGGGTCAGGTGACCAGAGCAGGCGCCAGTCAGGCAGGGAGTAGACCAGTGACTCCAGGAGGTCAAGGTTCAGACACACACTGACATCATCAGTGAGGTCATCAGCCCACAGCCAGTCTAGCTGTCTCATTGGCTCGGCCGCCAGCCACAGAGACCCCTGCTCCTCAGCCAGGGAAAGCCCGTAGGGGGTCAGCAGATGCTCCAGACTCCACCCCAGGTCAGGGATTGACTGAGAGGCTTTGAGCCATGCTCCCCAGAGGAGGAGCTGGTGGAAGGCAGGCGGGGACCAGGGACTGATGTGAACTCTCTGAAAGAAAAGGCCGCTCACACCATGCAGAACCTCCTCTCTCTGTATTCTCTCTCCTCTCTCAGTATCTCCATCTGAGGCAGTAGAGAAGGACACAGAACGTGGATCCCCCAACACCTACACACTCCTCTCCCTCACCGACACACTCCTTTCCACGGCTGCTACAGTCTCTCTCCCTTCCCTCATCCTCTGAGTCGTAGGTTATGTGTGTGTCTGCCAGTAGGTCCACTAGTGTCTATGTGTTCGTGATCATCCGAGGGTGTGTGTGTGTGTGGTGTGTGTGTGTGGGGTGTAGCCAGTAGCAATGTGTGTGTGTGTCTTGTATCTCAGGGCAACAGGCATTTAGTCTCTGGGGGGAGGAGTGTATGAGCAGGGGGGGCTATGTAACCATGGAGACAGGCCACTCCCTCTCCAGGGCCTGAACCAGAAAGTCCTGAACCAACCTGACGGGATGATTAGAACTAGGAGGAGAGAAAATCCCTATGTATGTAATGTGATAGTTCAGTAGGTATGTGGTAGGTCAGTGTGTGTCCTCCCAGAATGCGCTTCATTTATCACCTGATTTACTTAATAAAAGGCACATCTTAATATGTGGTCCAAGTATCCTCATGACATGGCAAAAGTTGGGGTGTGGGCCTTTCGTATTTTGTTCTCTATTACTCCTCTATTGTTCCCTCAAGTAAGGGGGAGGCCGATGACACCAGCGTGCACCATCAGACCAACTCCTTGAATGGCCTACTCCTTGAAGTTTGCAGTTTTGTCTAGAAAACACTATTTTGCTTAAAACATAATTTGTTTACCCTTAAGTGATTACTGTATTTATAAGTGGGATATTATTTTTCAACAGGAAATTTTTTTAAATATCTGGAGTGCGTCTTTAAGTATTGTAGCTGTGGCCCTGATATGAGCTGAGTTTTCATGCAGACAGTACACTGGGGCTAAAGTGTTCAAGTCTCTACATGCAGTGCCAAGTGAATGTCTACACACCCCCTGCACAGTCTTCAAATTTTGCTGCCTTAAAATGACATCTAAAAAGTGATTAAATTCGATTTTTTTCCCTTAAGATGTACTCCACATTTTCAAAGTGAAAGAATATTTAAGGACATTTTCCAAATTAATAAAAAAATATAAAAAATGAAGATGCCTTGATTGTGTATGTCTTCACATCCCAGAGTTATACTTGGTGGAAACACCTTTGGCAGCCATCACAGCTGTTAATAATTTTGAATAAGATTCTACCAACTTTGCACAACTCTTAGGGCAACATACATCCATTGTTTTTGACAGAACTGCTCAAACTCAGTAAACTTGTTTGGGAATCATTGATGGACAGAAATATTTAAACTTTGTCTCTGATTTTCAAGCAAATTTAAGTTAGAACGTAGACTGGACAAGGAACGTTCAACACCTCTGGAAAATCAATTTGGTGTGTCTTTGGCATTAACATTTGTGTAACATTTGTGTGTTATATATTCAGAAAACTGACACAGGGTTTCCGCTAACTTTTTATCTGGGCTTTGCTGCTTTCATATGTCTTTTGATCCTGACAAACTCCCCAGTCCCTGCAGGTGACAAACATACCCATAACATGATGCTGCCAAATATATATTGGGTGTTCCTGAATGGTCCAGTCTCAGCCCTGACTTAAATCTGCTTGAAAATCAGAGACAAGGTTTAAGTATTTCTGCACATCAATGATTCCCATCCTAATTTACTGAGCTTGAGCAATTTTGACAAAATAACTATATGATGCCATAGGAGCTGTGCAAGGTTGGTAGAATCTTATTAAAAATTATTCACAGCTGTAGCGGCTGTCAAAGGTGCTTCAACCAAGTAATAACTCTGGGGTGTGAAGACAATCAATGCATCTTAATTTTGTTTTACTAATTTATAAGATTTTCTAGAATTAGATTGTGTAGCTTCATCTAATTGAATCCCTTTTTAGATTGAATTTTAAGTCTGTTAAATGTGAAAACTGTGCAAGGGGTCTGTAGATGTTCACTAGAGACTGCATCCAGTCAGCTCTCACTCTGCCCCTGTACAATGTAGAGCTTCCCCATGGGTAGCAATAATGGCAGTAGCAGTAATAGCAGTAATAGCAGTAGGGTAGGGCCTCCCAGTTGGCGCAGTGGTTAAGGGCCAGCTGTGCCATCAGAGACTCTGGGTTCGCGCCCAGGCTCTGTCGTAACCGGCCGCGACTGAGATTTCGTGGTGTCCAATTGTTGTAGTAGCTACTATCTTGTCTCATCGCTACAACTCCCATACGGGCTCGGGAGAGACGAAGGTTGAAAGTCATGGGGGTAAAAAAAAAAAAAAAATTTAAAATAAAATAGCAGTAGGGTAGCAGTAATGGAAGTACATGGAAACAGCTCATACCTCTGAATGAAATAGGACTATAATTGATCAATAATTGATCTGTGTGTGCATCACAAAGGAACACTCTATCCTAATGGGTATACACAGGCAGAGACAGGCTTGTGGGACATAGTGGAGTCTTGGCATAGTGCCGCCGTTCTGGAAAATACACTGTATGCTACATGAGAGAGGATTTCCATGTCATGTTACATTTTAAATTCACTCATGCAAGAGCACATTATAAATATTAAAGGTTAAGGCTGTATAGGCACCACTGCATGTGCAGTATCCATTCCACCCCTCAGATGATGTGCTATAAATATAAATCTTTCGAACAAGCACAATATACAAAATACCACAATAATCATGTATACTATGAGTTGATCAATATCAGCAGTGTACTGAACCACACAGTACAAGCATTTTTGTCTGTTTGAGGCCTACAGTACAGTACTTCCAAAAAGTACTATTTCAAAGGCAATTGACGCCCTCTAGTGTCTGAAATATGAAAGATACCTATAGTTGATATTATTTTCTTCTCACCTTGTGCTGATAGTTTTTTAGAAGCATGTTACAGTTTTGGACATTGATTCCGCCTAATCCGAACTGTTGATGTTGCATATAGAACACGTTGAAAAAGTGTCGCTGATTTTCAAATCTCACTCAAAATCAGCAAACTTTCCAGGAGTTGAACCGGAAATCTTCTAATCTGTAGTCTGACGAGTTTTCCATTGCGCCACAAATCCTATAATTAAGTCACACTGTAATTGGTCAATTCCGGATACTTGGTAGAGGACCGTAATATGATTGGTTATTATGGTTATTAGGCGCATCAGATTTGCAGACATTGAGGGGATTCAAATCATCTGGGCCAGGCGCCCGGTTAGGGTGTTTGGCACCGGGTGAAATTTGGAATCGAACTGCTTCCCGGGCGTGAGCACCGTTCAAAGCCCACGGCGAAAGTCGGCTCAAAACAAAAGTGACGTAATTATGTATGTCGAGTAATGAGTAGGATTCACTGATTTCACCTGCAAAAGTGATTGTTTTATTTGTTGAAAACGCGTTATCGGCCTTCCCAATGAAAACGACTTAGAAAATTCGAACATATATTTCATGGAAAAGTTATGTTGAATGTTTCTGGAACACACACTATGCTGCCTTGTTGACAACATGATCGAGCGGTGAGGGCCCTCCTCGCCAATAAAGCGTAACAAACTTAACATTTATAAATATTTGTATGAACATGCCAAGATTGAACAACTGAGACATAAACTGAACAAGTTCCACAGACATGTGACTAACATAAATGGAATAACGTGTCCCTGAACAAAGGGGGGTCAAAATCAAAAGTAACAGTCAGTATCTGGTGTGGCCACCAGCTGCATTAAGAACTGCAGTGCATCTCCTCCTCATGGACTGCACCAGATTTGCCAGTTCTTGCAAGTTCCCAGACATTTCTGGGGGAAATGGCCCTAGCCCTCACCCTCCGATCCAACATGTCCCAGACGTGCTCAATGGGATTGAGATGCGGGTTCTTCGCTGGCCATGGCAGAACACTGACATTCCTGTCTTGCAGGAAATCACACACAGAACGAGCAGTATGGCTGGTGGCATTGTCATGCTGGAGGGTCACGTCAGGATGAGCCTGCAGGAAGGGTACCACATGAGGGGGGAGAATGTCTTCCTTGTAACACACAGCATTGAGATTGCCTGCAATGACAAGCTCAGTCTGATGATGCTGTGACACACCGCCTCAGACCAGGACATACCCTCCACCTCCATCCCGCTCCAGAGTACAGGCCTCGGTGTAACACTCATTCCTTCGACAATAAACGCATATCCGACCATCAACCCTGGTGAGATAAAACCGCAACTCGTCAATGAAGAGCACTTTTTGACAGTCCTGTCTGGTCCAGCAAAGGTGGGTTTGTGCCCACGCAGATGAGCAGGGACCCTGTGCATCTTTCTTTTGGTGTTTTTGAGAGTCAGTAGAAAGGCCTCTTTAGTGTCCTAAGTTTTCAAAACTTCTTAATTGCCTACCATCTGTAAGCTGTTAGTGTCTTAATGATGTTCCACATATGCATGTTCATTAATTGTTTATGGTTCATTGAACACGCATGGGAAACAGTGTTTAATCCCATTAAAATGAAGATCTGTGAAGTTATTTGTATTTTTATGAATTATCTTTGAAAGACAAGGTCCTGAAAAAGGGAAGTTTCTTTTTTTGATGGGTTTATGGGGTATACGTTAATGGCGCATGTAGGCAAAGACACTCAGCACAAATTGAAAAGACACCGCTCATTTCCAAATCTCACTCAGACATAGACTAAATGCACGAGCTTGCCAGGAGTTGAACCTAGAATCTTCTGATCCGTAGTCAAACACGTTATCCATTGCGCCACAAGCCCAATGCTAAATTCACCCTAACTCTTCTCTAATTGGTCAATTCTGGATACTTGGTAGCGGACGGTAATATGATTGGTTATTAAGGTTATTAGGCGCATCAGATTTGCGGACATTGAGGGGATTCAAATCATCTGGGCCAGGCGCCCGGTTAGGGTGTTTGGCACCGGGTGAAATTTGGAATCGAACTGCTTCCCGGGCGTGAGCACCGTTCAAAGCCCACGGCGAAATTCGGCTCAAAACAAAAGTGACGTAATTATGTATGTCGAGTAATGAGTAGGATTCACTGATTTCACCTGCAAAAGTGATTGTTTTATTTGTTGAAAACGCGTTATCGGCCTTTCCAATGAAAACGACTTGGAACATTCAAACATATATTTCATGGAAAAGTTATGTTGAATGTTTCTGGAACACGCACTATGCTGCCTTGTTGACAACATGATCGAGCGGTGAGGGCCCTCCTCGCCGATAAAGCGTAACAAACTTAACATTTCTAAATATTTGTATGAACATGCCAAGATTAAACAACTGAGACATAAACTGAACAAGTTCCACAGACATGTGACTAACATAAATGGAATAACATGTCCCTGAACAAAGGGGGGTCAAAATCAAAAGTAACAGTCAGTATCTGGTGTGGCCACCAGCTGCATTAAGAATTGCAGTGCATCTCCTCCTCATGGACTGCACCAGATTTGCCGGTTCTTGCTGTGAGATGTTACCCCACTCTTCCACCAAGGCAACTGCAAGTTCCCGGACATTTCTGGGGGGAATGGCCCTAGCCCTCACCCTCCGATCCAACAGGTCCCAGGCGTGCTCAAAGGGCTGAGATGCGGGTTCTTCGCTGGCCATGGCAGAACACTGACATTCCTGTCTTGCAGGAAATCACACACAGAATGAGCAGTATGGCTGGTGGCATTGTCATGCTGGAGGGTCACGTCAGGATGAGCCTGCAGGAAGGCTACCACATGAGGGGGGAGGATGTCTTCCTTGTAACACACAGCATTGAGATTGCCTGCAATGACAAGCTCAGTCTGATGATGCTGTGACACACCGCCCCAGACCAGGACGTACCCCCCACCTCCATCCCGCTTCAGAGTACAGGCCTCGGTGTAACACTCATTCCTTCGACAATAAACGCATATCCGACGATCACCCCTGGTGAGACAAAACCGCAACTCGTCAATGAAGAGCACTTTTTGACAGTCCTGTCTGGTCCAGCAAAGGTGGGTTTGTGCCCACGCAGATGAGCAGGGACCCTGGGCATCTTTCTTTTTGTGTTTTTCAGAGTCAGTAGAAAGGCCTCTTTAGTATCCTAAGTTTTCAAAACTTCTTAATTGCCTACCATCTGTAAGCTGTTAGTGTCTTAATGATGTTCCACATATGCATGTTCATTAATTGTTTATGGTTCATTGAACACGCATGGGAAACAGTGTTTAATCCCATTAAAATGAAGATCTGTGAAGTTATTTGTACTTTTACGAATTATCTTTGAATGACAAGGTCCTGAAAAAGGGAAGTTTCTTTTTTTGATGGGTTTATGAGGTATGCATTAATGGCGCATGTAGGCAAAGACACTCAGCACAAATTGAAAAGAGATCGCTCATTTCCAAATCTCACTCAGACATAGACTAAATGCACCAGCTTGCCAGGAGTAGAACCTAGAATCTTCTGATCCGTAGTCAGACGCGTTATCCATTGCGCCACAAGCCCGATGCTAAATTCACCCTAACTCTTCTCTAATTGGTCAATTCTGGATACTTGGTAGCGGACGGTAATAGAGGGGATTCAAATCATCTGGGCCAGGCGCCCGGTTAGGGTGTTTGGCACCGGGTGAAATTTGGAATCGAACTGCTTCCCGGGCGTGAGCACCGTTCAAAGCCCACTGCGAAAGTCGGCTCAAAACAAAAGTGACGAAATTATGTATGTCGAGTAATGAGTAGGATTCAGTGTTTTCACCTGCAAAAGTGATTGTTTTATTTGTTGAAAACGCTTTATCGGCCTTTCCAATGAAAACGACTTAGAACATTCAAACATATATTTCATGGAAAAGTTATGTTGAATGTTTCTGGAACATTGAACACGCATGGGAAACAGTGTTTAATCCCAATAAAATGAAGATCTGTGAAGTTATTTGTATTTTTACGAATTATCTTTGAAAGACAAGGTCCTGAAAAAGGGAAGTTTCTTTTTTTGATGGGTTTATGGGGTTAATGGCGCATGTAGGCAAAGACACTCAGCACAAATTGAAAAGACACCTCTCATTTCCAAATCTCACTCAGACTAAATGCACGAGCTTGCCAGGAGTCGAACCTAGAATCTTCTGATCCGTAGTCAGACGCGTTATCCATTGCGCCACAAGCCCGATGCCAAATTCTCTAATTGGTCAATTCTGGATACTTGGTAGCGGACGGTAATATGATTGGTTATTATGGTTATTAGGCGCATCAGATTTGCGGACATGAGGGGATTCAAATCATCTGGGCCAGGCGCCCGGTTAGGGTGTTTGGCACCGGGTGAAATTTGGAATCGAACTGCTTCCCGGGCGTGAGCACCGTTCAAAGCCCACGGCGAAATTCGGCTCAAAACAAAAGTGACGTAATTATGTATGTCGAGTAATGAGTAGGATTCACTGATTTCACCTGCAAAAGTGATTGTTTTATTTGTTGAAAACGCGTTATCGGCCTTTCCAATGAAAACGACTTAGAACATTCAAACATATATTTCATGGAAAAGTTATGTTGAATGTTTCTGGAACACGCACTATGCTGCCTTGTTGACAACATGATCGAGCGGTGAGGGCCCTCCTCGCCGATAAAGCGTAACAAACTTAACATTTCTAAATATTTGTATGAACATGTCAAGATTAAACAACTGAGACATAAACTGAACAAGTTCCACAGACATGTGACTAACATAAATGGAATAACATGTCCCTGAACAAAGGAGGGTCAAAATCAAAAGTAACAGTCAGTATCTGGTGTGGCCACCAGCTGCATTAAGAATTGCAGTGCATCTCCTCCTCATGGACTGCACCAGATTTGCCAGTTCTTGCTGTGAGATGTTACCCCACTCTTCCACCAAGGCAACTGCAAGTTCCCGGACATTTCTGGGGGGAATGGCCCTAGCCCTCACCCTCCGATCCAACAGGTCCCAGACGTGCTCAAAGGGCTGAGATGCAGGTTCTTCGCTGGCCATGGCAGAACACTGACATTCCTGTCTTGCAGGAAATCACACACAGAATGAGCAGTATGGCTGGTGGCATTGTCATGCTGGAGGGTCACGTCAGGATGAGCCTGCAGGAAGGGTACCACATGAGGGGGGAGGATGTCTTCCTTGTAACACACAGCATTGAGATTGCCTGCAATGACAAGCTCAGTCTGATGATGCTGTGACACACCGCCCCAGACCAGGACGTACCCCCCACCTCCATCCCGCTTCAGAGTACAGGCCTCGGTGTAACACTCATTCCTTCGACAATAAACGCATATCCGACCATCACCCCTGGTGAGACAAAACCGCAACTCGTCAATGAAGAGCACTTTTTGACAGTCCTGTCTGGTCCAGCAAAGGTGGGTTTGTGCCCACGCAGATGAGCAGGGACCCTGGGCATCTTTCTTTTTGTGTTTTTCAGAGTCAGTAGAAAGGCCTCTTTAGTATCCTAAGTTTTCAAAACTTCTTAATTGCCTACCATCTGTAAGCTGTTAGTGTCTTAATGATGTTCCACATATGCATGTTCATTAATTGTTTATTGTTCATTGAACACGCATGGGAAACAGTGTTTAATCCCATTAAAATGAAGATCTGTGAAGTTATTTGTACTTTTACGAATTATCTTTGAATGACAAGGTCCTGAAAAAGGGAAGTTTATTTTTTTGATGCGTTTATGAGGTATGCATTAATGGCGCATGTAGGCAAAGACACTCAGCACAAATTGAAAAGACATCGCTCATTTCCAAATCTCACTCAGACATAGACTAAATGCACGAGCTTGCCAGGAGTCGAACCTAGAATCTTCTGATCCGTAGTCAGACGCTTTATCCATTGCGCCACAAGCCCGATGCTAAATTCACCCTAACTCTTCTCTAATTGGTCAATTCTGGATACTTGGTAGCGGACGGTAATAGAGGGGATTCAAATCATCTGGGCCAGGCGCCCGGTTAGGGTGTTTGGCACCGGGTGAAATTTGGAATCGAACTGCTTCCCGGGCGTGAGCACCATTCAAAGCCCACGGCGAAATTCGGCTCAAAACAAAAGTGACGTAATTATGTATGTCGAGTAATGAGTAGGATTCACTGATTTCACCTGCAAAAGTGATTGTTTTATTTGTTGAAAACGCGTTATCGGCCTTTCCAATGAAAACGACTTAGAACATTCAAACATATATTTCATGGAAAAGTTATGTTGAATGTTTCTGGAACACGCACTATGCTGCCTTGTTGACAACATGATCGAGCGGTGAGGGCCCTCCTCGCCGATAAAGCGTAACAAACTTAACATTTCTAAATATTTGTATGAACATGCCAAGATTAAACAACTGAGACATAAACTGAACAAGTTCCACAGACATGTGACTAACATAAATGGAATAACATGTCCCTGAACAAAGGAGGGTCAAAATCAAAAGTAACAGTCAGTATCTGGTGTGGCCACCAGCTGCATTAAGAATTGCAGTGCATCTCCTCCTCATGGACTGCACCAGATTTGCCAGTTCTTGCTGTGAGATGTTACCCCACTCTTCCACCAAGGCAACTGCAAGTTCCCGGACATTTCTGGGGGGAATGGCCCTAGCCCTCACCCTCCGATCCAACAGGTCCCAGGCGTGCTCAAAGGGCTGAGATGCGGGTTCTTCGCTGGCCATGGCAGAACACTGACATTCCTGTCTTGCAGGAAATCACACACAGAATGAGCAGTATGGCTGGTGGCATTGTCATGCTGGAGGGTCACGTCAGGATGAGCCTGCAGGAAGGGTACCACATGAGGGGGGAGGATGTCTTCCTTGTAACACACAGCATTGAGATTGCCTGCAATGACAAGCTCAGTCTGATGATGCTGTGACACACCGCCCCAGACCAGGACGTACCCCCCACCTCCATCCCGCTTCAGAGTACAGGCCTCGGTGTAACACTCATTCCTTCGACAATAAACGCATATCCGACCATCACCCCTGGTGAGACAAAACCGCAACTCGTCAATGAAGAGCACTTTTTGACAGTCCTGTCTGGTCCAGCAAAGGTGGGTTTGTGCCCACGCAGATGAGCAGGGACCCTGGGCATCTTTCTTTTTGTGTTTTTCAGAGTCAGTAGAAAGGCCTCTTTAGTATCCTAAGTTTTCAAAACTTCTTAATTGCCTACCATCTGTAAGCTGTTAGTGTCTTAATGATGTTCCACATATGCATGTTCATTAATTGTTTATGGTTCATTGAACACGCATGGGAAACAGTGTTTAATCCCATTAAAATGAAGATCTGTGAAGTTATTTGTATTTTTACGAATTATCTTTGAAAGACAAGGTCCTGAAAAAGGGAAGTTTCTTTTTTTGATGGGTTTATGGGGTATACGTTAATGGCGCATGTAGGCAAAGACACTCAGCACAAATTGAAAAGACACCACTCATTTCCAAATCTCACTCAGACATAGCCTAAATGCACGAGCTTGCCAGGAGTCGAACCTAGAATCTTCTGATTCGTAGTCAGACGCGATATCCATTGCGCCACTAGCCCGATGCTAAATTCACCCTAACTCTTCTCTAATTGTTCAATTCTGGATACTTGGTAGCGGACGGTAGGTAATATGATTGGTTATTATGGTTATTAGGCGCATCAGATTTGCGGACATTGAGGGGATTCAAATCATCTGGGCCAGGCGCCCGGTTAGGGTGTTTGGCACCGGGTGAAATTTGGAATCGAACTGCTTCCCGGGCGTGAGCACCGTTCAAAGCCCACGGCGAAATTCGGGTCAAAACAAAAGTGACGTAATTATGTATGTCGAGTAATGAGTAGGATTCACTGATTTCACCTGCAAAAGTGATTGTTTTATTTGTTGAAAACGCGTTATCGGCCTTTCCAATGAAAACGACTTAGAACATTCAAACAGATATTTCATGGAAAAGTTATGTTGAATGTTTCTGGAACACGCACTATGCTGCCTTGTTGACAACATGATCGAGCGGTGAGGGCCCTCCTCGCCGATAAAGCGTAACAAACTTAACATTTCTAAATATTTGTATGAACATGCCAAGATTAAACAACTGAGACATAAACTGAACAAGTTCCACAGACATGTGACTAACATAAATGGAATAACATGTCCCTGAACAAAAGGGGGTCAAAATCAAAAGTAACAGTCAGTATCTGGTGTGGCCACCAGCTGCATTAAGAATTGCAGTGCATCTCCTCCTCATGGACTGCACCAGATTTGCCAGTTCTTGCTGTGAGATGTTACCCCACTCTTCCACCAAGGCAACTGCAAGTTCCCGGACATTTCTGGGGGGAATGGCCCTAGCCCTCACCCTCCGATCCAACAGGTCCCAGACGTGCTCAAAGGGATTGAGATGCGGGTTCTTCGCTGGCCATGGCAGAACACTGACATTCCTGTCTTGCAGGAAATCACACACAGAATGAGCAGTATGGCTGGTGGCATTGTCATGCTGGAGGGTCACGTCAGGATGAGCCTGCAGGAAGGGTACCACATGAGGGGGGAGGATGTCTTCCTTGTAACACACAGCATTGAGATTGCCTGCAATGACAAGCTCAGTCTGATGATGCTGTGACACACCGCCCCAGACCAGGACGTACCCCCCACCTCCATCCCGCTTCAGAGTACAGGCCTCGGTGTAACACTCATTCCTTCGACAATAAACGCATATCCGACCATCACCCCTGGTGAGACAAAACCGCAACTTGTCAATGAAGAGCACTTTTTGACAGTCCTGTCTGGTCCAGCAAAGGTGGGTTTGTGCCCACGCAGATGAGCAGGGACCCTGGGCATCTTTCTTTTTGTGTTTTTCAGAGTCAGTAGAAAGGCCTCTTTAGTATCCTAAGTTTGCAAAACTTCTTAATTGCCTACCATCTGTAAGCTGTTAGTGTCTTAATGATGTTCCACATATGCATGTTCATTAATTGTTTATGGTTCATTGAACACGCATGGGAAACAGTGTTTAATCCCATTAAAATGAAGATCTGTGAAGTTATTTGTACTTTTACGAATTATCTTTGAATGACAAGGTCCTGAAAAAGGGAAGTTTCTTTTTTTGATGGGTTTATGAGGTATGCATTAATGGCGCATGTAGGCAAAGACACTCAGCACAAATTGAAAAGACATCGCTCATTTCCAAATCTCACTCAGACATAGACTAAATGCACGAGCTTGCCAGGAGTCGAACCTAGAATCTTCTGATCCGTAGTCAGACGCGTTATCCATTGCGCCACAAGCCCGATGCTAAATTCACCCTAACTCTTCTCTAATTGGTCAATTCTGGATACTTGGTAGCGGACGGTAATAGAGGGGATTCAAATCATCTGGGCCAGGCGCCCGGTTAGGGTGTTTGGCACCGGGTGAAATTTGGAATCGAACTGCTTCCCGGGCGTGAGCACCGTTCAAAGCCCACGGCGAAATTCGGGTCAAAACAAAAGTGACGTAATTATGTATGCCGAGTAATGAGTAGGATTCACTGATTTCACCTGCAAAAGTGATTGTTTTATTTGTTGAAAACGCGTTATCGGCCTTTCCAATGAAAACGACTTAGAACATTCAAACAGATATTTAATGGAAAAGTTATGTTGAATGTTTCTGGAACACGCACTATGCTGCCTTGTTGACAACATGATCGAGCGGTGAGGGCCCTCCTCGCCGATAAAGCGTAACAAACTTAACATTTCTAAATATTTGTATGAACATGCCAAGATTAAACAACTGAGACATAAACTGAACAAGTTCCACAGACATGTGACTAACATAAATGGAATAACATGTCCCTGAACAAAAGGGGGTCAAAATCAAAAGTAACAGTCAGTATCTGGTGTGGCCACCAGCTGCATTAAGAATTGCAGTGCATCTCCTCCTCATGGACTGCACCAGATTTGCCAGTTCTTGCTGTGAGATGTTACCCCACTCTTCCACCAAGGCAACTGCAAGTTCCCGGACATTTCTGGGGGGAATGGCCCTAGCCCTCACCCTCCGATCCAACAGGTCCCAGACGTGCTCAAAGGGATTGAGATGCGGGTTCTTCGCTGGCCATGGCAGAACACTGACATTCCTGTCTTGCAGGAAATCACACACAGAATGAGCAGTATGGCTGGTGGCATTGTCATGCTGGAGGGTCACGTCAGGATGAGCCTGCAGGAAGGGTACCACATGAGGGGGGAGGATGTCTTCCTTGTAACACACAGCATTGAGATTGCCTGCAATGACAAGCTCAGTCTGATGATGCTGTGACACACCGCCCCAGACCAGGACGTACCCCCCACCTCCATCCCGCTTCAGAGTACAGGCCTCGGTGTAACACTCATTCCTTCGACAATAAACGCATATCCGACCATCACCCCTGGTGAGACAAAACCGCAACTTGTCAATGAAGAGCACTTTTTGACAGTCCTGTCTGGTCCAGCAAAGGTGGGTTTGTGCCCACGCAGATGAGCAGGGACCCTGGGCATCTTTCTTTTTGTGTTTTTCAGAGTCAGTAGAAAGGCCTCTTTAGTATCCTAAGTTTTCAAAACTTCTTAATTGCCTACCATCTGTAAGCTGTTAGTGTCTTAATGATGTTCCACATATGCATGTTCATTAATTGTTTATGGTTCATTGAACACGCATGGGAAACAGTGTTTAATCCCATTAAAATGAAGATCTGTGAAGTTATTTGTACTTTTACGAATTATCTTTGAATGACAAGGTCCTGAAAAAGGGAAGTTTCTTTTTTTGATGGGTTTATGAGGTATGCATTAATGGCGCATGTAGGCAAAGACACTCAGCACAAATTGAAAAGACATCGCTCATTTCCAAATCTCACTCAGACATAGACTAAATGCACGAGCTTGCCAGGAGTCGAACCTAGAATCTTCTGATCCGTAGTCAGACGCGTTATCCATTGCGCCACAAGCCCGATGCTAAATTCACCCTAACTCTTCTCTAATTGGTCAATTCTGGATACTTGGTAGCGGACGGTAATAGAGGGGATTCAAATCATCTGGGCCAGGCGCCCGGTTAGGGTGTTTGGCACCGGGTGAAATTTGGAATCGAACTGCTTCCCGGGCGTGAGCACCGTTCAAAGCCCACGGCGAAATTCGGGTCAAAACAAAAGTGACGTAATTATGTATGCCGAGTAATGAGTAGGATTCACTGATTTCACCTGCAAAAGTGATTGTTTTATTTGTTGAAAACGCGTTATCGGCCTTTCCAATGAAAACGACTTAGAACATTCAAACAGATATTTAATGGAAAAGTTATGTTGAATGTTTCTGGAACACGCACTATGCTGCCTTGTTGACAACATGATCGAGCGGTGAGGGCCCTCCTCGCCGATAAAGCGTAACAAACTTAACATTTCTAAATATTTGTATGAACATGCCAAGATTAAACAACTGAGACATAAACTGAACAAGTTCCACAGACATGTGACTAACATAAATGGAATAACATGTCCCTGAACAAAAGGGGGTCAAAATCAAAAGTAACAGTCAGTATCTGGTGTGGCCACCAGCTGCATTAAGAATTGCAGTGCATCTCCTCCTCATGGACTGCACCAGATTTGCCAGTTCTTGCTGTGAGATGTTACCCCACTCTTCCACCAAGGCAACTGCAAGTTCCCGGACATTTCTGGGGGGAATGGCCCTAGCCCTCACCCTCCGATCCAACAGGTCCCAGACGTGCTCAAAGGGATTGAGATGCGGGTTCTTCGCTGGCCATGGCAGAACACTGACATTCCTGTCTTGCAGGAAATCACACACAGAATGAGCAGTATGGCTGGTGGCATTGTCATGCTGGAGGGTCACGTCAGGATGAGCCTGCAGGAAGGGTACCACATGAGGGGGGAGGATGTCTTCCTTGTAACACACAGCATTGAGATTGCCTGCAATGACAAGCTCAGTCTGATGATGCTGTGACACACCGCCCCAGACCAGGACGTACCCCCCACCTCCATCCCGCTTCAGAGTACAGGCCTCGGTGTAACACTCATTCCTTCGACAATAAACGCATATCCGACCATCACCCCTGGTGAGACAAAACCGCAACTTGTCAATGAAGAGCACTTTTTGACAGTCCTGTCTGGTCCAGCAAAGGTGGGTTTGTGCCCACGCAGATGAGCAGGGACCCTGGGCATCTTTCTTTTTGTGTTTTTCAGAGTCAGTAGAAAGGCCTCTTTAGTATCCTAAGTTTTCAAAACTTCTTAATTGCCTACCATCTGTAAGCTGTTAGTGTCTTAATGATGTTCCACATATGCATGTTCATTAATTGTTTATGGTTCATTGAACACGCATGGGAAACAGTGTTTAATCCCATTAAAATGAAGATCTGTGAAGTTATTTGTATTTTTACGAATTATCTTTGAAAGACAAGGTCCTGAAAAAGGGAAGTTTCTTTTTTTGATGGGTTTATGGGGTTAATGGCGCATGTAGGCAAAGACACTCAGCACAAATTGAAAAGACACCGCTCATTTCCAAATCTCACTCAGACATAGACTAAATGCACGAGCTTGCCAGGAGTCGAACCTAGTCAGACGCGTTATCCATTGCGCCACAAGCCCGATGCTAAATTCACCCTAACTGTTCTCTAATTGGTCAATTCTGGATACTTGGTAGCGGACGGTAATATGATTGGTTATTATGGTTATTAGGCGCATCAGATTTGCGGACATGAGGGGATTCAAATCATCTGGGCCAGGCGCCCGGTTAGGGTGTTTGGCACCGGGTGAAATTTGGAATCGAACTGCTTCCCGGGCGTGAGCACCGTTCAAAGCCCACGGCGAAAGTCGGCTCAAAACAAAAGTGACGAAATTATGTATGTCGAGTAATGAGTAGGATTCAGTGTTTTCACCTGCAAAAGTGATTGTTTTATTTGTTGAAAACGCTTTATCGGCCTTTCCAATGAAAACGACTTAGAACATTCAAACATATATTTCATGGAAAAGTTATGTTGAATGTTTCTGGAACATTGAACACGCATGGGAAACAGTGTTTAATCCCAATAAAATGAAGATCTGTGAAGTTATTTGTATTTTTACGAATTATCTTTGAAAGACAAGGTCCTGAAAAAGGGAAGTTTCTTTTTTTGATGGGTTTATGGGGTATACGTTAATGGCGCATGTAGGCAAAGACACTCAGCACAAATTGAAAAGACACCACTCATTTCCAAATCTCACTCAGACATAGCCTAAATGCACGAGCTTGCCAGGAGTCGAACCTAGAATCTTCTGATTCGTAGTCAGACGCGATATCCATTGCGCCACTAGCCCGATGCTAAATTCACCCTAACTCTTCTCTAATTGTTCAATTCTGGATACTTGGTAGCGGACGGTAGGTAATTTGATTGGTTATTATGGTTATTAGGCGCATCAGATTTGCGGACATTGAGGGGATTCAAATCATCTGGGCCAGGCGCCCGGTTAGGGTGTTTGGCACCGGGTGAAATTTGGAATCGAACTGCTTCCCGGGCGTGAGCACCGTTCAAAGCCCACGGCGAAATTCGGCTCAAAACAAAAGTGACGTAATTATGTATGTCGAGTAATGAGTAGGATTCACTGATTTCACCTGCAAAAGTGATTGTTTTATTTGTTGAAAACGCGTTATCGGCCTTTCCAATGAAAACGACTTAGAACATTCAAACATATATTTAATGGAAAAGTTATGTTGAATGTTTCTGGAACACGCACTATGCTGCCTTGTTGACAACATGATCGAGCGGTGAGGGCCCTCCTCGCCGATAAAGCGTAACAAACTTAACATTTCTAAATATTTGTATGAACATGCCAAGATTAAACAACTGAGACATAAACTGAACAAGTTCCACAGACATGTGACTAACATAAATGGAATAACATGTCCCTGAACAAAAGGGGGTCAAAATCAAAAGTAACAGTCAGTATCTGGTGTGGCCACCAGCTGCATTAAGAATTGCAGTGCATCTCCTCCTCATGGACTGCACCAGATTTGCCAGTTCTTGCTGTGAGATGTTACCCCACTCTTCCACCAAGGCAACTGCAAGTTCCCGGACATTTCTGGGGGGAATGGCCCTAGCCCTCACCCTCCGATCCAACAGGTCCCAGACGTGCTCAAAGGGATTGAGATGCGGGTTCTTCGCTGGCCATGGCAGAACACTGACATTCCTGTCTTGCAGGAAATCACACACAGAATGAGCAGTATGGCTGGTGGCATTGTCATGCTGGAGGGTCACGTCAGGATGAGCCTGCAGGAAGGGTACCACATGAGGGGGGAGGATGTCTTCCTTGTAACACACAGCATTGAGATTGCCTGCAATGACAAGCTCAGTCTGATGATGCTGTGACACACCGCCCCAGACCAGGACGTACCCCCCACCTCCATCCCGCTTCAGAGTACAGGCCTCGGTGTAACACTCATTCCTTCGACAATAAACGCATATCCGACCATCACCCCTGGTGAGACAAAACCGCAACTTGTCAATGAAGAGCACTTTTTGACAGTCCTGTCTGGTCCAGCAAAGGTGGGTTTGTGCCCACGCAGATGAGCAGGGACCCTGGGCATCTTTCTTTTTGTGTTTTTCAGAGTCAGTAGAAAGGCCTCTTTAGTATCCTAAGTTTTCAAAACTTCTTAATTGCCTACCATCTGTAAGCTGTTAGTGTCTTAATGATGTTCCACATATGCATGTTCATTAATTGTTTATGGTTCATTGAACACGCATGGGAAACAGTGTTTAATCCCATTAAAATGAAGATCTGTGAAGTTATTTGTATTTTTACGAATTATCTTTGAAAGACAAGGTCCTGAAAAAGGGAAGTTTCTTTTTTTGATGGGTTTATGGGGTTAATGGCGCATGTAGGCAAAGACACTCAGCACAAATTGAAAAGACACCGCTCATTTCCAAATCTCACTCAGACATAGACTAAATGCACGAGCTTGCCAGGAGTCGAACCTAGTCAGACGCGTTATCCATTGCGCCACAAGCCCGATGCTAAATTCACCCTAACTGTTCTCTAATTGGTCAATTCTGGATACTTGGTAGCGGACGGTAATATGATTGGTTATTATGGTTATTAGGCGCATCAGATTTGCGGACATGAGGGGATTCAAATCATCTGGGCCAGGCGCCCGGTTAGGGTGTTTGGCACCGGGTGAAATTTGGAATCGAACTGCTTCCCGGGCGTGAGCACCGTTCAAAGCCCACGGCGAAAGTCGGCTCAAAACAAAAGTGACGAAATTATGTATGTCGAGTAATGAGTAGGATTCAGTGTTTTCACCTGCAAAAGTGATTGTTTTATTTGTTGAAAACGCTTTATCGGCCTTTCCAATGAAAACGACTTAGAACATTCAAACATATATTTCATGGAAAAGTTATGTTGAATGTTTCTGGAACATTGAACACGCATGGGAAACAGTGTTTAATCCCAATAAAATGAAGATCTGTGAAGTTATTTGTATTTTTACGAATTATCTTTGAAAGACAAGGTCCTGAAAAAGGGAAGTTTCTTTTTTTGATGGGTTTATGGGGTATACGTTAATGGCGCATGTAGGCAAAGACACTCAGCACAAATTGAAAAGACACCACTCATTTCCAAATCTCACTCAGACATAGCCTAAATGCACGAGCTTGCCAGGAGTCGAACCTAGAATCTTCTGATTCGTAGTCAGACGCGATATCCATTGCGCCACTAGCCCGATGCTAAATTCACCCTAACTCTTCTCTAATTGGTCAATTCTGGATACTTGGTAGAGGGGATTCAAATCATCTGGGCCAGGCGCCCGGTTAGGGTGTTTGGCACCGGGTGAAATTTGGAATCGAACTGCTTCCCGGGCGTGAGCACCGTTCAAAGCCCACGGCGAAATTCGGGTCAAAACAAAAGTGACGTAATTATGTATGCCGAGTAATGAGTAGGATTCACTGATTTCACCTGCAAAAGTGATTGTTTTATTTGTTGAAAACGCGTTATCGGCCTTTCCAATGAAAACGACTTAGAACATTCAAACATATATTTAATGGAAAAGTTATGTTGAATGTTTCTGGAACACGCACTATGCTGCCTTGTTGACAACATGATCGAGCGGTGAGGGCCCTCCTCGCCGATAAAGCGTAACAAACTTAACATTTCTAAATATTTGTATGAACATGCCAAGATTAAACAACTGAGACATAAACTGAACAAGTTCCACAGACATGTGACTAACATAAATGGAATAACATGTCCCTGAACAAAAGGGGGTCAAAATCAAAAGTAACAGTCAGTATCTGGTGTGGCCACCAGCTGCATTAAGAATTGCAGTGCATCTCCTCCTCATGGACTGCACCAGATTTGCCAGTTCTTGCTGTGAGATGTTACCCCACTCTTCCACCAAGGCAACTGCAAGTTCCCGGACATTTCTGGGGGGAATGGCCCTAGCCCTCACCCTCCGATCCAACAGGTCCCAGACGTGCTCAAAGGGATTGAGATGCGGGTTCTTCGCTGGCCATGGCAGAACACTGACATTCCTGTCTTGCAGGAAATCACACACAGAATGAGCAGTATGGCTGGTGGCATTGTCATGCTGGAGGGTCACGTCAGGATGAGCCTGCAGGAAGGGTACCACATGAGGGGGGAGGATGTCTTCCTTGTAACACACAGCATTGAGATTGCCTGCAATGACAAGCTCAGTCTGATGATGCTGTGACACACCGCCCCAGACCAGGACGTACCCCCCACCTCCATCCCGCTTCAGAGTACAGGCCTCGGTGTAACACTCATTCCTTCGACAATAAACGCATATCCGACCATCACCCCTGGTGAGACAAAACCGCAACTTGTCAATGAAGAGCACTTTTTGACAGTCCTGTCTGGTCCAGCAAAGGTGGGTTTGTGCCCACGCAGATGAGCAGGGACCCTGGGCATCTTTCTTTTTGTGTTTTTCAGAGTCAGTAGAAAGGCCTCTTTAGTATCCTAAGTTTTCAAAACTTCTTAATTGCCTACCATCTGTAAGCTGTTAGTGTCTTAATGATGTTCCACATATGCATGTTCATTAATTGTTTATGGTTCATTGAACACGCATGGGAAACAGTGTTTAATCCCATTAAAATGAAGATCTGTGAAGTTATTTGTACTTTTACGAATTATCTTTGAATGACAAGGTCCTGAAAAAGGGAAGTTTCTTTTTTTGATGGGTTTATGAGGTATGCATTAATGGCGCATGTAGGCAAAGACACTCAGCACAAATTGAAAAGACATCGCTCATTTCCAAATCTCACTCAGACATAGACTAAATGCACGAGCTTGCCAGGAGTCGAACCTAGAATCTTCTGATCCGTAGTCAGACGCGTTATCCATTGCGCCACAAGCCCGATGCTAAATTCACCCTAACTCTTCTCTAATTGGTCAATTCTGGATACTTGGTAGCGGACGGTAATAGAGGGGATTCAAATCATCTGGGCCAGGCGCCCGGTTAGGGTGTTTGGCACCGGGTGAAATTTGGAATCGAACTGCTTCCCGGGCGTGAGCACCGTTCAAAGCCCACGGCGAAATTCGGGTCAAAACAAAAGTGACGTAATTATGTATGCCGAGTAATGAGTAGGATTCACTGATTTCACCTGCAAAAGTGATTGTTTTATTTGTTGAAAACGCGTTATCGGCCTTTCCAATGAAAACGACTTAGAACATTCAAACAGATATTTAATGGAAAAGTTATGTTGAATGTTTCTGGAACACGCACTATGCTGCCTTGTTGACAACATGATCGAGCGGTGAGGGCCCTCCTCGCCGATAAAGCGTAACAAACTTAACATTTCTAAATATTTGTATGAACATGCCAAGATTAAACAACTGAGACATAAACTGAACAAGTTCCACAGACATGTGACTAACATAAATGGAATAACATGTCCCTGAACAAAAGGGGGTCAAAATCAAAAGTAACAGTCAGTATCTGGTGTGGCCACCAGCTGCATTAAGAATTGCAGTGCATCTCCTCCTCATGGACTGCACCAGATTTGCCAGTTCTTGCTGTGAGATGTTACCCCACTCTTCCACCAAGGCAACTGCAAGTTCCCGGACATTTCTGGGGGGAATGGCCCTAGCCCTCACCCTCCGATCCAACAGGTCCCAGACGTGCTCAAAGGGATTGAGATGCGGGTTCTTCGCTGGCCATGGCAGAACACTGACATTCCTGTCTTGCAGGAAATCACACACAGAATGAGCAGTATGGCTGGTGGCATTGTCATGCTGGAGGGTCACGTCAGGATGAGCCTGCAGGAAGGGTACCACATGAGGGGGGAGGATGTCTTCCTTGTAACACACAGCATTGAGATTGCCTGCAATGACAAGCTCAGTCTGATGATGCTGTGACACACCGCCCCAGACCAGGACGTACCCCCCACCTCCATCCCGCTTCAGAGTACAGGCCTCGGTGTAACACTCATTCCTTCGACAATAAACGCATATCCGACCATCACCCCTGGTGAGACAAAACCGCAACTTGTCAATGAAGAGCACTTTTTGACAGTCCTGTCTGGTCCAGCAAAGGTGGGTTTGTGCCCACGCAGATGAGCAGGGACCCTGGGCATCTTTCTTTTTGTGTTTTTCAGAGTCAGTAGAAAGGCCTCTTTAGTATCCTAAGTTTTCAAAACTTCTTAATTGCCTACCATCTGTAAGCTGTTAGTGTCTTAATGATGTTCCACATATGCATGTTCATTAATTGTTTATGGTTCATTGAACACGCATGGGAAACAGTGTTTAATCCCATTAAAATGAAGATCTGTGAAGTTATTTGTATTTTTACGAATTATCTTTGAAAGACAAGGTCCTGAAAAAGGGAAGTTTCTTTTTTTGATGGGTTTATGGGGTTAATGGCGCATGTAGGCAAAGACACTCAGCACAAATTGAAAAGACACCGCTCATTTCCAAATCTCACTCAGACATAGACTAAATGCACGAGCTTGCCAGGAGTCGAACCTAGTCAGACGCGTTATCCATTGCGCCACAAGCCCGATGCTAAATTCACCCTAACTGTTCTCTAATTGGTCAATTCTGGATACTTGGTAGCGGACGGTAATATGATTGGTTATTATGGTTATTAGGCGCATCAGATTTGCGGACATGAGGGGATTCAAATCATCTGGGCCAGGCGCCCGGTTAGGGTGTTTGGCACCGGGTGAAATTTGGAATCGAACTGCTTCCCGGGCGTGAGCACCGTTCAAAGCCCACGGCGAAAGTCGGCTCAAAACAAAAGTGACGAAATTATGTATGTCGAGTAATGAGTAGGATTCAGTGTTTTCACCTGCAAAAGTGATTGTTTTATTTGTTGAAAACGCTTTATCGGCCTTTCCAATGAAAACGACTTAGAACATTCAAACATATATTTCATGGAAAAGTTATGTTGAATGTTTCTGGAACATTGAACACGCATGGGAAACAGTGTTTAATCCCAATAAAATGAAGATCTGTGAAGTTATTTGTATTTTTACGAATTATCTTTGAAAGACAAGGTCCTGAAAAAGGGAAGTTTCTTTTTTTGATGGGTTTATGGGGTTAATGGCGCAAAGACACTCAGCACAAATTGAAAAGACACCTCTCATTTCCAAATCTCACTCAGACTAAATGCACGAGCTTGCCAGGAGTCGAACCTAGAATCTTCTGATCCGTAGTCAGACGCGTTATCCATTGCGCCACAAGCCCGATGCCAAATTCTCTAATTGGTCAATTCTGGATACTTGGTAGCGGACGGTAATATGATTGGTTATTATGGTTATTAGGCGCATCAGATTTGCGGACATGAGGGGATTCAAATCATCTGGGCCAGGCGCCCGGTTAGGGTGTTTGGCACCGGGTGAAATTTGGAATCGAACTGCTTCCCGGGCGTGAGCACCGTTCAAAGCCCACGGCGAAATTCGGCTCAAAACAAAAGTGACGTAATTATGTATGTCGAGTAATGAGTAGGATTCACTGATTTCACCTGCAAAAGTGATTGTTTTATTTGTTGAAAACGCGTTATCGGCCTTTCCAATGAAAACGACTTAGAACATTCAAACATATATTTCATGGAAAAGTTATGTTGAATGTTTCTGGAACACGCACTATGCTGCCTTGTTGACAACATGATCGAGCTGTGAGGGCCCTCCTCGCCGATAAAGCGTAACAAACTTAACATTTCTAAATATTTGTATGAACATGTCAAGATTAAACAACTGAGACATAAACTGAACAAGTTCCACAGACATGTGACTAACATAAATGGAATAACATGTCCCTGAACAAAGGAGGGTCAAAATCAAAAGTAACAGTCAGTATCTGGTGTGGCCACCAGCTGCATTAAGAATTGCAGTGCATCTCCTCCTCATGGACTGCACCAGATTTGCCAGTTCTTGCTGTGAGATGTTACCCCACTCTTCCACCAAGGCAACTGCAAGTTCCCGGACATTTCTGGGGGGAATGGCCCTAGCCCTCACCCTCCGATCCAACAGGTCCCAGACGTGCTCAAAGGGCTGAGATGCAGGTTCTTCGCTGGCCATGGCAGAACACTGACATTCCTGTCTTGCAGGAAATCACACACAGAATGAGCAGTATGGCTGGTGGCATTGTCATGCTGGAGGGTCACGTCAGGATGAGCCTGCAGGAAGGGTACCACATGAGGGGGGAGGATGTCTTCCTTGTAACACACAGCATTGAGATTGCCTGCAATGACAAGCTCAGTCTGATGATGCTGTGACACACCGCCCCAGACCAGGACGTACCCCCCACCTCCATCCCGCTTCAGAGTACAGGCCTCGGTGTAACACTCATTCCTTCGACAATAAACGCATATCCGACCATCACCCCTGGTGAGACAAAACCGCAACTCGTCAATGAAGAGCACTTTTTGACAGTCCTGTCTGGTCCAGCAAAGGTGGGTTTGTGCCCACGCAGATGAGCAGGGACCCTGGGCATCTTTCTTTTTGTGTTTTTCAGAGTCAGTAGAAAGGCCTCTTTAGTATCCTAAGTTTTCAAAACTTCTTAATTGCCTACCATCTGTAAGCTGTTAGTGTCTTAATGATGTTCCACATATGCATGTTCATTAATTGTTTATTGTTCATTGAACACGCATGGGAAACAGTGTTTAATCCCATTAAAATGAAGATCTGTGAAGTTATTTGTACTTTTACGAATTATCTTTGAATGACAAGGTCCTGAAAAAGGGAAGTTTATTTTTTTGATGCGTTTATGAGGTATGCATTAATGGCGCATGTAGGCAACGACACTCAGCACAAATTGAAAAGACATCGCTCATTTCCAAATCTCACTCAGACATAGACTAAATGCACGAGCTTGCCAGGAGTCGAACCTAGAATCTTCTGATCCGTAGTCAGACGCTTTATCCATTGCGCCACAAGCCCGATGCTAAATTCACCCTAACTCTTCTCTAATTGGTCAATTCTGGATACTTGGTAGCGGACGGTAATAGAGGGGATTCAAATCATCTGGGCCAGGCGCCCGGTTAGGGTGTTTGGCACCGGGTGAAATTTGGAATCGAACTGCTTCCCGGGCGTGAGCACCGTTCAAAGCCCACGGCGAAATTCGGCTCAAAACAAAAGTGACGTAATTATGTATGTCGAGTAATGAGTAGGATTCACTGATTTCACCTGCAAAAGTGATTGTTTTATTTGTTGAAAACGCGTTATCGGCCTTTCCAATGAAAACGACTTAGAACATTCAAACATATATTTCATGGAAAAGTTATGTTGAATGTTTCTGGAACACGCACTATGCTGCCTTGTTGACAACATGATCGAGCGGTGAGGGCCCTCCTCGCCGATAAAGCGTAACAAACTTAACATTTCTAAATATTTGTATGAACATGCCAAGATTAAACAACTGAGACATAAACTGAACAAGTTCCACAGACATGTGACTAACATAAATGGAATAACATGTCCCTGAACAAAGGAGGGTCAAAATCAAAAGTAACAGTCAGTATCTGGTGTGGCCACCAGCTGCATTAAGAATTGCAGTGCATCTCCTCCTCATGGACTGCACCAGATTTGCCAGTTCTTGCTGTGAGATGTTACCCCACTCTTCCACCAAGGCAACTGCAAGTTCCCGGACATTTCTGGGGGGAATGGCCCTAGCCCTCACCCTCCGATCCAACAGGTCCCAGGCGTGCTCAAAGGGCTGAGATGCGGGTTCTTCGCTGGCCATGGCAGAACACTGACATTCCTGTCTTGCAGGAAATCACACACAGAATGAGCAGTATGGCTGGTGGCATTGTCATGCTGGAGGGTCACGTCAGGATGAGCCTGCAGGAAGGGTACCACATGAGGGGGGAGGATGTCTTCCTTGTAACACACAGCATTGAGATTGCCTGCAATGACAAGCTCAGTCTGATGATGCTGTGACACACCGCCCCAGACCAGGACGTACCCCCCACCTCCATCCCGCTTCAGAGTACAGGCCTCGGTGTAACACTCATTCCTTCGACAATAAACGCATATCCGACCATCACCCCTGGTGAGACAAAACCGCAACTCGTCAATGAAGAGCACTTTTTGACAGTCCTGTCTGGTCCAGCAAAGGTGGGTTTGTGCCCACGCAGATGAGCAGGGACCCTGGGCATCTTTCTTTTTGTGTTTTTCAGAGTCAGTAGAAAGGCCTCTTTAGTATCCTAAGTTTTCAAAACTTCTTAATTGCCTACCATCTGTAAGCTGTTAGTGTCTTAATGATGTTCCACATATGCATGTTCATTAATTGTTTATGGTTCATTGAACACGCATGGGAAACAGTGTTTAATCCCATTAAAATGAAGATCTGTGAAGTTATTTGTATTTTTACGAATTATCTTTGAATGACAAGGTCCTGAAAAAGGGAAGTTTCTTTTTTTGATGGGTTTATGGGGTATACGTTAATGGCGCATGTAGGCAAAGACACTCAGCACAAATTGAAAAGACACCACTCATTTCCAAATCTCACTCAGACATAGCCTAAATGCACGAGCTTGCCAGGAGTCGAACCTAGAATCTTCTGATTCGTAGTCAGACGCGATATCCATTGCGCCACTAGCCCGATGCTAAATTCACCCTAACTCTTCTCTAATTGTTCAATTCTGGATACTTGGTAGCGGACGGTAGGTAATATGATTGGTTATTATGGTTATTAGGCGCATCAGATTTGCGGACATTGAGGGGATTCAAATCATCTGGGCCAGGCGCCCGGTTAGGGTGTTTGGCACCGGGTGAAATTTGGAATCGAACTGCTTCCCGGGCGTGAGCACCGTTCAAAGCCCACGGCGAAATTCGGCTCAAAACAAAAGTGACGTAATTATGTATGTCGAGTAATGAGTAGGATTCACTGATTTCACCTGCAAAAGTGATTGTTTTATTTGTTGAAAACGCGTTATCGGCCTTTCCAATGAAAACGACTTAGAACATTCAAACATATATTTCATGGAAAAGTTATGTTGAATGTTTCTGGAACACGCACTATGCTGCCTTGTTGACAACATGATCGAGCGGTGAGGGCCCTCCTCGCCGATAAAGCGTAACAAACTTAACATTTCTAAATATTTGTATGAACATGCCAAGATTAAACAACTGAGACATAAACTGAACAAGTTCCACAGACATGTGACTAACATAAATGGAATAACATGTCCCTGAACAAAGGAGGGTCAAAATCAAAAGTAACAGTCAGTATCTGGTGTGGCCACCAGCTGCATTAAGAATTGCAGTGCATCTCCTCCTCATGGACTGCACCAGATTTGCCAGTTCTTGCTGTGAGATGTTACCCCACTCTTCCACCAAGGCAACTGCAAGTTCCCGGACATTTCTGGGGGGAATGGCCCTAGCCCTCACCCTCCGATCCAACAGGTCCCAGGCGTGCTCAAAGGGCTGAGATGCGGGTTCTTCGCTGGCCATGGCAGAACACTGACATTCCTGTCTTGCAGGAAATCACACACAGAATGAGCAGTATGGCTGGTGGCATTGTCATGCTGGAGGGTCACGTCAGGATGAGCCTGCAGGAAGGGTACCACATGAGGGGGGAGGATGTCTTCCTTGTAACACACAGCATTGAGATTGCCTGCAATGACAAGCTCAGTCTGATGATGCTGTGACACACCGCCCCAGACCAGGACGTACCCCCCACCTCCATCCCGCTTCAGAGTACAGGCCTCGGTGTAACACTCATTCCTTCGACAATAAACGCATATCCGACCATCACCCCTGGTGAGACAAAACCGCAACTCGTCAATGAAGAGCACTTTTTGACAGTCCTGTCTGGTCCAGCAAAGGTGGGTTTGTGCCCACGCAGATGAGCAGGGACCCTGGGCATCTTTCTTTTTGTGTTTTTCAGAGTCAGTAGAAAGGCCTCTTTAGTATCCTAAGTTTTCAAAACTTCTTAATTGCCTACCATCTGTAAGCTGTTAGTGTCTTAATGATGTTCCACATATGCATGTTCATTAATTGTTTATGGTTCATTGAACACGCATGGGAAACAGTGTTTAATCCCATTAAAATGAAGATCTGTGAAGTTATTTGTATTTTTACGAATTATCTTTGAAAGACAAGGTCCTGAAAAAGGGAAGTTTCTTTTTTTGATGGGTTTATGGGGTATACGTTAATGGCGCATGTAGGCAAAGACACTCAGCACAAATTGAAAAGACACCACTCATTTCCAAATCTCACTCAGACATAGCCTAAATGCACGAGCTTGCCAGGAGTCGAACCTAGAATCTTCTGATTCGTAGTCAGACGCGATATCCATTGCGCCACTAGCCCGATGCTAAATTCACCCTAACTCTTCTCTAATTGTTCAATTCTGGATACTTGGTAGCGGACGGTAGGTAATATGATTGGTTATTATGGTTATTAGGCGCATCAGATTTGCGGACATTGAGGGGATTCAAATCATCTGGGCCAGGCGCCCGGTTAGGGTGTTTGGCACCGGGTGAAATTTGGAATCGAACTGCTTCCCGGGCGTGAGCACCGTTCAAAGCCCACGGCGAAATTCGGGTCAAAACAAAAGTGACGTAATTATGTATGTCGAGTAATGAGTAGGATTCACTGATTTCACCTGCAAAAGTGATTGTTTTATTTGTTGAAAACGCGTTATCGGCCTTTCCAATGAAAACGACTTAGAACATTCAAACATATATTTCATGGAAAAGTTATGTTGAATGTTTCTGGAACACGCACTATGCTGCCTTGTTGACAACATGATCGAGCGGTGAGGGCCCTCCTCGCCGATAAAGCGTAACAAACTTAACATTTCTAAATATTTGTATGAACATGCCAAGATTAAACAACTGAGACATAAACTGAACAAGTTCCACAGACATGTGACTAACATAAATGGAATAACATGTCCCTGAACAAAAGGGGGTCAAAATCAAAAGTAACAGTCAGTATCTGGTGTGGCCACCAGCTGCATTAAGAATTGCAGTGCATCTCCTCCTCATGGACTGCACCAGATTTGCCAGTTCTTGCTGTGAGATGTTACCCCACTCTTCCACCAAGGCAACTGCAAGTTCCCGGACATTTCTGGGGGGAATGGCCCTAGCCCTCACCCTCCGATCCAACAGGTCCCAGACGTGCTCAAAGGGCTGAGATGCGGGTTCTTCGCTGGCCATGGCAGAACACTGACATTCCTGTCTTGCAGGAAATCACACACAGAATGAGCAGTATGGCTGGTGGCATTGTCATGCTGGAGGGTCACGTCAGGATGAGCCTGCAGGAAGGGTACCACATGAGGGGGGAGGATGTCTTCCTTGTAACACACAGCATTGAGATTGCCTGCAATGACAAGCTCAGTCTGATGATGCTGTGACACACCGCCCCAGACCAGGACGTACCCCCCACCTCCATCCCGCTTCAGAGTACAGGCCTCGGTGTAACACTCATTCCTTCGACAATAAACGCATATCCGACCATCACCCCTGGTGAGACAAAACCGCAACTTGTCAATGAAGAGCACTTTTTGACAGTCCTGTCTGGTCCAGCAAAGGTGGGTTTGTGCCCACGCAGATGAGCAGGGACCCTGGGCATCTTTCTTTTTGTGTTTTTCAGAGTCAGTAGAAAGGCCTCTTTAGTATCCTAAGTTTTCAAAACTTCTTAATTGCCTACCATCTGTAAGCTGTTAGTGTCTTAATGATGTTCCACATATGTATGTTCATTAGTTGTTTATGGTTCATTGAACACGCATGGGAAACAGTGTTTAATCCCATTAAAATGAAGATCTGTGAAGTTATTTGTATTTTTACGAATTATCTTTGAATGACAAGGTCCTGAAAAAGGGAAGTTTATTTTTTTGATGGGTTTATGAGGTATGCATTAATGGCGCATGTAGGCAAAGACACTCAGCACAAATTGAAAAGACATCGCTCATTTCCAAATCTCACTCAGACATAGACTAAATGCACAAGCTTGCCAGGAGTCGAACCTAGAATCTTCTGATCCGTAGTCAGACGCGTTATCCATTGCGCCACAAGCCCGATGCTAAATTCACCCTAACTCTTCTCTAATTGGTCAATTCTGGATACTTGGTAGCGGACGGTAATAGAGGGGATTCAAATCATCTGGGCCAGGCGCCCGGTTAGGGTGTTTGGCACCGGGTGAAATTTGGAATCGAACTGCTTCCCGGGCGTGAGCACCGTTCAAAGCCCACGGCGAAATTCGGGTCAAAACAAAAGTGACGTAATTATGTATGCCGAGTAATGAGTAGGATTCACTGATTTCACCTGCAAAAGTGATTGTTTTATTTGTTGAAAACGCGTTATCGGCCTTTCCAATGAAAACGACTTAGAACATTCAAACAGATATTTAATGGAAAAGTTATGTTGAATGTTTCTGGAACACGCACTATGCTGCCTTGTTGACAACATGATCGAGCGGTGAGGGCCCTCCTCGCCGATAAAGCGTAACAAACTTAACATTTCTAAATATTTGTATGAACATGCCAAGATTAAACAACTGAGACATAAACTGAACAAGTTCCACAGACATGTGACTGACATAAATGGAATAACATGTCCCTGAACAAAAGGGGGTCAAAATCAAAAGTAACAGTCAGTATCTGGTGTGGCCACCAGCTGCATTAAGAATTGCAGTGCATCTCCTCCTCATGGACTGCACCAGATTTGCCAGTTCTTGCTGTGAGATGTTACCCCACTCTTCCACCAAGGCAACTGCAAGTTCCCGGACATTTCTGGGGGGAATGGCCCTAGCCCTCACCCTCCGATCCAACAGGTCCCAGACGTGCTCAAAGGGATTGAGATGCGGGTTCTTCGCTGGCCATGGCAGAACACTGACATTCCTGTCTTGCAGGAAATCACACACAGAATGAGCAGTATGGCTGGTGGCATTGTCATGCTGGAGGGTCACGTCAGGATGAGCCTGCAGGAAGGGTACCACATGAGGGGGGAGGATGTCTTCCTTGTAACACACAGCATTGAGATTGCCTGCAATGACAAGCTCAGTCTGATGATGCTGTGACACACCGCCCCAGACCAGGACGTACCCCCCACCTCCATCCCGCTTCAGAGTACAGGCCTCGGTGTAACACTCATTCCTTCGACAATAAACGCATATCCGACCATCACCCCTGGTGAGACAAAACCGCAACTTGTCAATGAAGAGCACTTTTTGACAGTCCTGTCTGGTCCAGCAAAGGTGGGTTTGTGCCCACGCAGATGAGCAGGGACCCTGGGCATCTTTCTTTTTGTGTTTTTCAGAGTCAGTAGAAAGGCCTCTTTAGTATCCTAAGTTTTCAAAACTTCTTAATTGCCTACCATCTGTAAGCTGTTAGTGTCTTAATGATGTTCCACATATGCATGTTCATTAATTGTTTATGGTTCATTGAACACGCATGGGAAACAGTGTTTAATCCCATTAAAATGAAGATCTGTGAAGTTATTTGTATTTTTACGAATTATCTTTGAATGACAAGGTCCTGAAAAAGGGAAGTTTATTTTTTTGATGGGTTTATGAGGTATGCATTAATGGCGCATGTAGGCAAAGACACTCAGCACAAATTGAAAAGACATCGCTCATTTCCAAATCTCACTCAGACATAGACTAAATGCACGAGCTTGCCAGGAGTCGAACCTAGAATCTTCTGATCCGTAGTCAGACGCGTTATCCATTGCGCCACAAGCCCGATGCTAAATTCACCCTAACTCTTCTCTAATTGGTCAATTCTGGATACTTGGTAGCGGACGGTAATAGAGGGGATTCAAATCATCTGGGCCAGGCGCCCGGTTAGGGTGTTTGGCACCGGGTGAAATTTGGAATCGAACTGCTTCCCGGGCGTGAGCACCGTTCAAAGCCCACGGCGAAATTCGGGTCAAAACAAAAGTGACGTAATTATGTATGTCGAGTAATGAGTAGGATTCACTGATTTCACCTGCAACAGTGATTGTTTTATTTGTTGAAAACGCGTTATCGGCCTTTCCAATGAAAACGACTTAGAACATTCAAACATATATTTCATGGAAAAGTTATGTTGAATGTTTCTGGAACACGCACTATGCTGCCTTGTTGACAACATGATCGAGCGGTGAGGGCCCTCCTCGCCGATAAAGCGTAACAAACTTAACATTTCTAAATATTTGTATGAACATGCCAAGATTAAACAACTGAGACATAAACTGAACAAGTTCCACAGACATGTGACTAACATAAATGGAATAACATGTCCCTGAACAAAGGGGGGTCAAAATCAAAAGTAACAGTCAGTATCTGGTGTGGCCACCAGCTGCATTAAGAATTGCAGTGCATCTCCTCCTCATGGACTGCACCAGATTTGCCAGTTCTTGCTGTGAGATGTTACCCCACTCTTCCACCAAGGCAACTGCAAGTTCCCGGACATTTCTGGGGGGAATGGCCCTAGCCCTCACCCTCCGATCCAACAGGTCCCAGGCGTGCTCAAAGGGCTGAGATGCGGGTTCTTCGCTGGCCATGGCAGAACACTGACATTCCTGTCTTGCAGGAAATCACACACAGAATGAGCAGTATGACTGGTGGCATTGTCATGCTGGAGGGTCACGTCAGGATGAGCCTGCAGGAAGGGTACCACATGAGGGGGGAGGATGTCTTCCTTGTAACACACAGCATTGAGATTGCCTGCAATGACAAGCTCAGTCTGATGATGCTGTGACACACCGCCCCAGACCAGGACGTACCCCCCACCTCCATCCCGCTTCAGAGTACAGGCCTCGGTGTAACACTCATTCCTTCGACAATAAACGCATATCCGACCATCACCCCTGGTGAGACAAAACCGCAACTCGTCAATGAAGAGCACTTTTTGACAGTCCTGTCTGGTCCAGCAAAGGTGGGTTTGTGCCCACGCAGATGAGCAGGGACCCTGGGCATCTTTCTTTTTGTGTTTTTCAGAGTCAGTAGAAAGGCCTCTTTAGTATCCTAAGTTTTCAAAACTTCTTAATTGCCTACCATCTGTAAGCTGTTAGTGTCTTAATGATGTTCCACATATGCATGTTCATTAATTGTTTATTGTTCATTGAACACGCATGGGAAACAGTGTTTAATCCCATTAAAATGAAGATCTGTGAAGTTATTTGTATTTTTACGAATTATCTTTGAATGACAAGGTCCTGAAAAAGGGAAGTTTATTTTTTTGATGGGTTTATGAGGTATGCATTAATGGCGCATGTAGGCAAAGACACTCAGCACAAATTGAAAAGACATCGCTCATTTCCAAATCTCACTCAGACATAGACTAAATGCACGAGCTTGCCAGGAGTCGAACCTAGAATCTTCTGATCCGTAGTCAGACGCGTTATCCATTGCGCCACAAGCCCGATGCTAAATTCACCCTAACTCTTCTCTAATTGGTCAATTCTGGATACTTGGTAGCGGACGGTAATATGATTGGTTATTATGGTTATTAGGCGCATCAGATTTGCGGACATGAGGGGATTAAAATCATCTGGGCCAGGCGCCCGGTTAGGGTGTTTGCACCGGGTGAAATTTGGAATCGAACTGCTTCCCGGGCGTGAGCACCGTTCAAAGCCCACGGCGAAAGTCGGCTCAAAACAAAAGTGACGAAATTATGTATGTCGAGTAATGAGTAGGATTCAGTGTTTTCACCTGCAAAAGTGATTGTTTTATTTGTTGAAAACGCGTTATCGGCCTTTCCAATGAAAACGACTTAGAACATTCAAACATATATTTCATGGAAAAGTTATGTTGAATGTTTCTGGAACACGCACTATGCTGCCTTGTTGACAACATGATCGAGCGGTGAGGGCCCTCCTCGCCGATAAAGCGTAACAAACTTAACATTTCTAAATATTTGTATGAACATGCCAAGATTAAACAACTGAGACATAAACTGAACAAGTTCCACAGACATGTGACTAACATAAATGGAATAACATGTCCCTGAACAAAGGAGGGTCAAAATCAAAAGTAACAGTCAGTATCTGGTGTGGCCACCAGCTGCATTAAGAATTGCAGTGCATCTCCTCCTCATGGACTGCACCAGATTTGCCAGTTCTTGCTGTGAGATGTTACCCCACTCTTCCACCAAGGCAACTGCAAGTTCCCGGACATTTCTGGGGGGAATGGCCCTAGCCCTCACCCTCCGATCCAACAGGTCCCAGACGTGCTCAAAGGGCTGAGATGCGGGTTCTTCGCTGGCCATGGCAGAACACTGACATTCCTGTCTTGCAGGAAATCACACACAGAATGAGCAGTATGGCTGGTGGCATTGTCATGCTGGAGGGTCACGTCAGGATGAGCCTGCAGGAAGGGTACCACATGAGGGGGGAGGATGTCTTCCTTGTAACACACAGCATTGAGATTGCCTGCAATGACAAGCTCAGTCTGATGATGCTGTGACACACCGCCCCAGACCAGGACGTACCCCCCACCTCCATCCCGCTTCAGAGTACAGGCCTCGGTGTAACACTCATTCCTTCGACAATAAACGCATATCCGACCATCACCCCTGGTGAGACAAAACCGCAACTTGTCAATGAAGAGCACTTTTTGACAGTCCTGTCTGGTCCAGCAAAGGTGGGTTTGTGCCCACGCAGATGAGCAGGGACCCTGGGCATCTTTCTTTTTGTGTTTTTCAGAGTCAGTAGAAAGGCCTCTTTAGTATCCTAAGTTTTCAAAACTTCTTAATTGCCTACCATCTGTAAGCTATTAGTGTCTTAATGATGTTCCACATATGCATGTTCATTAATTGTTTATGGTTCATTGAACACGCATGGGAAACAGTGTTTAATCCCATTAAAATGAAGATCTGTGAAGTTATTTGTATTTTTACGAATTATCTTTGAAAGACAAGGTCCTGAAGAAGGGAAGTTTCTTTTTTTGATGGGTTTATGGGGTATACGTTAATGGCGCATGTAGGCAAAGACACTCAGCACAAATTGAAAAGACACCGCTCATTTCCAAATCTCACTCAGACATAGACTAAATGCACAAGCTTGCCAGGAGTCGAACCTAGAATCTTCTGATCCGTAGTCAGACGCGTTATCCATTGCGCCACAAGCCCGATGCCAAATTCACCCTAACTCTTCTCTAATTGGTCAATTCTGGATACTTGGTAGCGGACGGTAATATGATTGGTTATTATGGTTATTAGGCGCATCAGATTTGCGGACATGAGGGGATTCAAATCATCTGGGCCAGGCGCCCGGTTAGGGTGTTTGGCACCGGGTGAAATTTGGAATCGAACTGCTTCCCGGGCGTGAGCACCGTTCAAAGCCCACGGCGAAATTCGGCTCAAAACAAAAGTGACGTAATTATGTATGTCGAGTAATGAGTAGGATTCACTGATTTCACCTGCAAAAGTGATTGTTTTATTTGTTGAAAACGCGTTATCGGCCTTTCCAATGAAAACGACTTAGAACATTCAAACATATATTTCATGGAAAAGTTATGTTGAATGTTTCTGAAACACGCACTATGCTGCCTTGTTGACAACATGATCAAGCGGTGAGGGCCCTCCTCGCCGATAAAGCGTAACAAACTTAACATTTCTAAATATTTGTATGAACATGCCAAGATTAAACAACTGAGACATAAACTGAACAAGTTCCACAGACATGTGACTAACATAAATGGAATAACATGTCCCTGAACAAAGGAGGGTCAAAATCAAAAGTAACAGTCAGTATCTGGTGTGGCCACCAGCTGCATTAAGAATTGCAGTGCATCTCCTCCTCATGGACTGCACCAGATTTGCCAGTTCTTGCTGTGAGATGTTACCCCACTCTTCCACCAAGGCAACTGCAAGTTCCCGGACATTTCTGGGGGGAATGGCCCTAGCCCTCACCCTCCGATCCAACAGGTCCCAGGCGTGCTCAAAGGGCTGAGATGCGGGTTCTTCGCTGGCCATGGCAGAACACTGACATTCCTGTCTTGCAGGAAATCACACACAGAATGAGCAGTATGGCTGGTGGCATTGTCATGCTGGAGGGTCACGTCAGGATGAGCCTGCAGGAAGGGTACCACATGAGGGGGGAGGATGTCTTCCTTGTAACACACAGCATTGAGATTGCCTGCAATGACAAGCTCAGTCTGATGATGCTGTGACACACCGCCCCAGACCAGGACGTACCCCCCACCTCCATCCCGCTTCAGAGTACAGGCCTCGGTGTAACACTCATTCCTTCGACAATAAACGCATATCCGACCATCACCCCTGGTGAGACAAAACCGCAACTCGTCAATGAAGAGCACTTTTTGACAGTCCTGTCTGGTCCAGCAAAGGTGGGTTTGTGCCCACGCAGATGAGCAGGGACCCTGGGCATCTTTCTTTTTGTGTTTTTCAGAGTCAGTAGAAAGGCCTCTTTAGTATCCTAAGTTTTCAAAACTTCTTAATTGCCTACCATCTGTAAGCTGTTAGTGTCTTAATGATGTTCCACATATGCATGTTCATTAATTGTTTATGGTTCATTGAACACGCATGGGAAACAGTGTTTAATCCCATTAAAATGAAGATCTGTGAAGTTATTTGTATTTTTACGAATTATCTTTGAATGACAAGGTCCTGAAAAAGGGAAGTTTATTTTTTTGATGGGTTTATGAGGTATGCATTAATGGCGCATGTAGGCAAAGACACTCAGCACAAATTGAAAAGACACTGCTCATTTCCAAATCTCACTCAGACATAGACTAAATGCACGAGCTTGCCAGGAGTCGAACCTAGAATCTTCTGATCCGTAGTCAGACGCGTTATCCATTGCGCCACAAGCCCGATGCTAAATTCATCCTAACTCTTCTCTAATTGGTCAATTCTGGATACTTGGTAGCGGACGGTAATAGAGGGGATTCAAATCATCTGGGCCAGGCGCCCGGTTAGGGTGTTTGGCACCGGGCGAAATTTGGAATCGAACTGCTTCCCGGGCGTGAGCACCGTTCAAAGCCCACGGCGAAATTCGGCTCAAAACAAAAGTGACGTAATTATGTATGTCGAGTAATGAGTAGGATTCACCGATTTCACCTGCAAAAGTGATTGTTTTATTTGTTGAAAACGCGTTATCGGCCTTTCCAATGAAAACGACTTAGAACATTCAAACATATATTTCATGGAAAAGTTATGTTGAATGTTTCTGGAACACGCACTATGCTGCCTTGTTGACAACATGATCGAGCGGTGAGGGCCCTCCTCGCCGATAAAGCGTAACAAACTTAACATTTCTAAATATTTGTATGAACATGCCAAGATTAAACAACTGAGACATAAACTGAACAAGTTCCACAGACATGTGACTAACATAAATGGAATAACATGTCCCTGAACAAAGGGGGGTCAAAATCAAAAGTAACAGTCAGTATCTGGTGTGGCCACCAGCTGCATTAAGAATTGCAGTGCATCTCCTCCTCATGGACTGCACCAGATTTGCCAGTTCTTGCTGTGAGATGTTACCCCACTCTTCCACCAAGGCAACTGCAAGTTCCCGGACATTTCTGGGGGGAATGGCCCTAGCCCTCACCCTCCGATCCAACAGGTCCCAGGCGTGCTCAAAGGGCTGAGATGCGGGTTCTTCGCTGGCCATGGCAGAACACTGACATTCCTGTCTTGCAGGAAATCACACACAGAATGAGCAGTATGGCTGGTGGCATTGTCATGCTGGAGGGTCACGTCAGGATGAGCCTGCAGGAAGGGTACCACATGAGGGGGGAGGATGTCTTCCTTGTAACACACAGCATTGAGATTGCCTGCAATGACAAGCTCAGTCTGATGATGCTGTGACACACCGCCCCAGACCAGGACGTACCCCCCACCTCCATCCCGCTTCAGAGTACAGGCCTCGGTGTAACACTCATTCCTTCGACAATAAACGCATATCCGACCATCACCCCTGGTGAGACAAAACCGCAACTCGTCAATGAAGAGCACTTTTTGACAGTCCTGTCTGGTCCAGCAAAGGTGGGTTTGTGCCCACGCAGATGAGCAGGGACCCTGGGCATCTTTCTTTTTGTGTTTTTCAGAGTCAGTAGAAAGGCCTCTTTAGTATCCTAAGTTTTCAAAACTTCTTAATTGCCTACCATCTGTAAGCTGTTAGTGTCTTAATGATGTTCCACATATGCATGTTCATTAATTGTTTATGGTTCATTTAACACGCATGGGAAACAGTGTTTAATCCCATTAAAATGAAGATCTGTGAAGTTATTTGTATTTTTACGAATTATCTTTGAAAGACAAGGTCCTGAAAAAGGGAAGTTTCTTTTTTTGATGGGTTTATGGGGTATACGTTAATGGCGCATGTAGGCAAAGACACTCAGCACAAATTGAAAAGACACCACTCATTTCCAAATCTCACTCAGACATAGACTAAATGCACGAGCTTGCCAGGAGTCGAACCTAGAATCTTCTGATCCGTAGTCAGACGCGTTATCCATTGCGCCACAAGCCCGATGCTAAATTCACCCTAACTCTTCTCTAATTGGTCAATTCTGGATACTTGGTAGCGGACGGTAATATGATTGGTTATTATGGTTATTAGGCGCATCAGATTTGCGGACATGAGGGGATTCAAATCATCTGGGCCAGGCGCCCGGTTAGGGTGTTTGGCACCGGGTGAAATTTGGAATCGAACTGCTTCCCGGGCGTGAGCACCGTTCAAAGCCCACGGCGAAATTCGGCTCAAAACAAAAGTGACGTAATTATGTATGTCGAGTAATGAGTAGGATTCACTGATTTCACCTGCAAAAGTGATTGTTTTATTTGTTGAAAACGCGTTATCGGCCTTTCCAATGAAAACGACTTAGAACATTCAAACATATATTTCATGGAAAAGTTATGTTGAATGTTTCTGGAACACGCACTATGCTGCCTTGTTGACAACATGATCGAGCGGTGAGGGCCCTCCTCGCCGATAAAGCGTAACAAACTTAACATTTCTAAATATTTGTATGAACATGCCAAGATTAAACAACTGAGACATAAACTGAACAAGTTCCACAGACATGTGACTAACATAAATGGAATAACATGTCCCTGAACAAAGGGGGGTCAAAATCAAAAGTAACAGTCAGTATCTGGTGTGGCCACCAGCTGCATTAAGAATTGCAGTGCATCTCCTCCTCATGGACTGCACCAGATTTGCCAGTTCTTGCTGTGAGATGTTACCCCACTCTTCCACCAAGGCAACTGCAAGTTCCCGGACATTTCTGGGGGGAATGGCCCTAGCCCTCACCCTCCGATCCAACAGGTCCCAGGCGTGCTCAAAGGGCTGAGATGCGGGTTCTTCGCTGGCCATGGCAGAACACTGACATTCCTGTCTTGCAGGAAATCACACACAGAATGAGCAGTATGGCTGGTGGCATTGTCATGCTGGAGGGTCACGTCAGGATGAGCCTGCAGGAAGGGTACCACATGAGGGGGGAGGATGTCTTCCTTGTAACACACAGCATTGAGATTGCCTGCAATGACAAGCTCAGTCTGATGATGCTGTGACACACCGCCCCAGACCAGGACGTACCCCCCACCTCCATCCCGCTTCAGAGTACAGGCCTCGGTGTAACACTCATTCCTTCGACAATAAACGCATATCCGACCATCACCCCTGGTGAGACAAAACCGCAACTCGTCAATGAAGAGCACTTTTTGACAGTCCTGTCTGGTCCAGCAAAGGTGGGTTTGTGCCCACGCAGATGAGCAGGGACCCTGGGCATCTTTCTTTTTGTGTTTTTCAGAGTCAGTAGAAAGGCCTCTTTAGTATCCTAAGTTTTCAAAACTTCTTAATTGCCTACCATCTGTAAGCTGTTAGTGTCTTAATGATGTTCCACATATGCATGTTCATTAATTGTTTATGGTTCATTGAACACGCATGGGAAACAGTGTTTAATCCCATTAAAATGAAGATCTGTGAAGTTATTTGTATTTTTACGAATTATCTTTGAATGACAAGGTCCTGAAAAAGGGAAGTTTATTTTTTTGATGGGTTTATGAGGTATGCATTAATGGCGCATGTAGGCAAAGACACTCAGCACAAATTGAAAAGACACTGCTCATTTCCAAATCTCACTCAGACATAGACTAAATGCACGAGCTTGCCAGGAGTCGAACCTAGAATCTTCTGATCCGTAGTCAGACGCGTTATCCATTGCGCCACAAGCCCGATGCTAAATTCATCCTAACTCTTCTCTAATTGGTCAATTCTGGATACTTGGTAGCGGACGGTAATAGAGGGGATTCAAATCATCTGGGCCAGGCGCCCGGTTAGGGTGTTTGGCACCGGGCGAAATTTGGAATCGAACTGCTTCCCGGGCGTGAGCACCGTTCAAAGCCCACGGCGAAATTCGGCTCAAAACAAAAGTGACGTAATTATGTATGTCGAGTAATGAGTAGGATTCACTGATTTCACCTGCAAAAGTGATTGTTTTATTTGTTGAAAACGCGTTATCGGCCTTTCCAATGAAAACGACTTAGAACATTCAAACATATATTTCATGGAAAAGTTATGTTGAATGTTTCTGGAACACGCACTATGCTGCCTTGTTGACAACATGATCGAGCGGTGAAGGCCCTCCTCGCCGATAAAGCGTAACAAACTTAACATTTCTAAATATTTGTATGAACATGCCAAGATTAAACAACTGAGACATAAACTGAACAAGTTCCACAGACATGTGACTAACATAAATGGAATAACATGTCCCTGAACAAAGGGGGGTCAAAATCAAAAGTAACAGTCAGTATCTGGTGTGGCCACCAGCTGCATTAAGAATTGCAGTGCATCTCCTCCTCATGGACTGCACCAGATTTGCCAGTTCTTGCTGTGAGATGTTACCCCACTCTTCCACCAAGGCAACTGCAAGTTCCCGGACATTTCTGGGGGGAATGGCCCTAGCCCTCACCCTCCGATCCAACAGGTCCCAGGCGTGCTCAAAGGGCTGAGATGCGGGTTCTTCGCTGGCCATGGCAGAACACTGACATTCCTGTCTTGCAGGAAATCACACACAGAATGAGCAGTATGGCTGGTGGCATTGTCATGCTGGAGGGTCACGTCAGGATGAGCCTGCAGGAAGGGTACCACATGAGGGGGGAGGATGTCTTCCTTGTAACACACAGCATTGAGATTGCCTGCAATGACAAGCTCAGTCTGATGATGCTGTGACACACCGCCCCAGACCAGGACGTACCCCCCACCTCCATCCCGCTTCAGAGTACAGGCCTCGGTGTAACACTCATTCCTTCGACAATAAACACATATCCGACCATCACCCCTGGTGAGACAAAACCGCAACTCGTCAATGAAGAGCACTTTTTGACAGTCCTGTCTGGTCCAGCAAAGGTGGGTTTGTGCCCACGCAGATGAGCAGGGACCCTGGGCATCTTTCTTTTTGTGTTTTTCAGAGTCAGTAGAAAGGCCTCTTTAGTATCCTAAGTTTTCAAAACTTCTTAATTGCCTACCATCTGTAAGCTGTTAGTGTCTTAATGATGTTCCACATATGCATGTTCATTAATTGTTTATGGTTCATTGAACACGCATGGGAAACAGTGTTTAATCCCATTAAAATGAAGATCTGTGAAGTTATTTGTATTTTTACGAATTATCTTTGAAAGACAAGGTCCTGAAAAAGGGAAGTTTCTTTTTTTGATGGGTTTATGGGGTATACGTTAATGGCGCATGTAGGCAAAGACACTCAGCACAAATTGAAAAGACACCGCTCATTTCCAAATCTCACTCAGACATAGACTAAATGCACGAGCTTGCCAGGAGTCGAACCTAGAATCTTCTGATCCGTAGTCAGACGCATTATCCATTGCGCCACAAGCCCAATGCTAAACTCACCCTAAAATTCTCTAATTGGTCAATTCTGGATACTTGGTAGCGGACGGTAATATGATTGGTTATTATGGTTATTAGGCGCATCAGATTTGCGGACATGAGGGGATTCAAATCATCTGGGCCAGGCGCCCGGTTAGGGTGTTTGGCACCGGGTGAAATTTGGAATCGAACTGCTTCCCGGGCGTGAGCACCGTTCAAAGCCCACGGCGAAATTCGTCTCAAAACAAAAGTGACGTAATTATGTATGTCGAGTAATGAGTAGGATTCACCGATTTCACCTGCAAAAGTGATTGTTTTATTTGTTGAAAACGCGTTATCGGCCTTTCCAATGAAAACGACTTAGAACATTCAAACATATATTTCATGGAAAAGTTATGTTGAATGTTTCTGGAACACGCACTATGCTGCCTTGTTGACAACATGATCGAGCGGTGAGGGCCCTCCTCGCCGATAAAGCGTAACAAACTTAACATTTCTAAATATTTGTATGAACATGCCAAGATTAAACAACTGAGACATAAACTGAACAAGTTCCACAGACATGTGACTAACATAAATGGAATAACATGTCCCTGAACAAAGGGGGGTCAAAATCAAAAGTAACAATCAGTATCTGGTGTGGCCACCAGCTGCATTAAGAATTGCAGTGCATCTCCTCCTCATGGACTGCACCAGATTTGCCAGTTCTTGCTGTGAGATGTTACCCCACTCTTCCACCAAGGCAACTGCAAGTTCCCGGACATTTCTGGGGGGAATGGCCCTAGCCCTCACCCTCCGATCCAACAGGTCCCAGGCGTGCTCAAAGGGCTGAGATGCGGGTTCTTCGCTGGCCATGGCAGAACACTGACATTCCTGTCTTGCAGGAAATCACACACAGAATGAGCAGTATGGCTGGTGGCATTGTCATGCTGGAGGGTCACGTCAGGATGAGCCTGCAGGAAGGGTACCACATGAGGGGGGAGGATGTCTTCCTTGTAACACACAGCATTGAGATTGCCTGCAATGACAAGCTCAGTCTGATGATGCTGTGACACACCGCCCCAGACCAGGACGTACCCCCCACCTCCATCCCGCTTCAGAGTACAGGCCTCGGTGTAACACTCATTCCTTCGACAATAAACGCATATCCGACCATCACCCCTGGTGAGACAAAACCGCAACTCGTCAATGAAGAGCACTTTTTGACAGTCCTGTCTGGTCCAGCAAAGGTGGGTTTGTGCCCACGCAGATGAGCAGGGACCCTGGGCATCTTTCTTTTTGTGTTTTTCAGAGTCAGTAGAAAGGCCTCTTTAGTATCCTAAGTTTTCAAAACTTCTTAATTGCCTACCATCTGTAAGCTGTTAGTGTCTTAATGATGTTCCACATATGCATGTTCATTAATTGTTTATGGTTCATTTAACACGCATGGGAAACAGTGTTTAATCCCATTAAAATGAAGATCTGTGAAGTTATTTGTATTTTTACGAATTATCTTTGAAAGACAAGGTCCTGAAAAAGGGAAGTTTCTTTTTTTGATGGGTTTATGGGGTATACGTTAATGGCGCATGTAGGCAAAGACACTCAGCACAAATTGAAAAGACATCGCTCATTTCCAAATCTCACTCAGACATAGACTAAATGCACGAGCTTGCCAGGAGTCGAACCTAGAATCTTCTGATCCGTAGTCAGACGCGTTATCCATTGCGCCACAAGCCCGATGCTAAATTCACCCTAAAATTCTCTAATTGGTCAATTCTGGATACTTGGTAGCGGACGGTAATATGATTGGTTATTATGGTTATTAGGCGCATCAGATTTGCGGACATGAGGGGATTCAAATCATCTGGGCCAGGCGCCCGGTTAGGGTGTTTGGCACCGGGTGAAATTTGGAATCGAACTGCTTCCCGGGCGTGAGCACCGTTCAAAGCCCACGGCGAAATTCGTCTCAAAACAAAAGTGACGTAATTATGTATGTCGAGTAATGAGTAGGATTCACCGATTTCACCTGCAAAAGTGATTGTTTTATTTGTTGAAAACGCGTTATCGGCCTTTCCAATGAAAACGACTTAGAACATTCAAACATATATTTCATGGAAAAGTTATGTTGAATGTTTCTAGAACACGCACTATGCTGCCTTGTTGACAACATGATCGAGCGGTGAGGGCCCTCCTCGCCGATAAAGCGTAACAAACTTAACATTTCTAAATATTTGTATGAACATGCCAAGATTAAACAACTGAGACATAAACTGAACAAGTTCCACAGACATGTGACTAACATAAATGGAATAACATGTCCCTGAACAAAGGGGGGTCAAAATCAAAAGTAACAGTCAGTATCTGGTGTGGCCACCAGCTGCATTAAGAATTGCAGTGCATCTCCTCCTCATGGACTGCACCAGATTTGCCAGTTCTTGCTGTGAGATGTTACCCCACTCTTCCACCAAGGCAACTGCAAGTTCCCGGACATTTCTGGGGGGAATGGCCCTAGCCCTCACCCTCCGATCCAACAGGTCCCAGGCGTGCTCAAAGGGCTGAGATGCGGGTTCTTCGCTGGCCATGGCAGAACACTGACATTCCTGTCTTGCAGGAAATCACACACAGAATGAGCAGTATGGCTGGTGGCATTGTCATGCTGGAGGGTCACGTCAGGATGAGCCTGCAGGAAGGGTACCACATGAGGGGGGAGGATGTCTTCCTTGTAACACACAGCATTGAGATTGCCTGCAATGACAAGCTCACTCTGATGATGCTGTGACACACCGCCCCAGACCAGGACGTACCCCCCACCTCCATCCCGCTTCAGAGTACAGGCCTCGGTGTAACACTCATTCCTTCGACAATAAACGCATATCCGACCATCACCCCTGGTGAGACAAAACCGCAACTCGTCAATGAAGAGCACTTTTTGACAGTCCTGTCTGGTCCAGCAAAGGTGGGTTTGTGCCCACGCAGATGAGCAGGGACCCTGGGCATCTTTCTTTTTGTGTTTTTCAGAGTCAGTAGAAAGGCCTCTTTAGTATCCTAAGTTTTCAAAACTTCTTAATTGCCTACCATCTGTAAGCTGTTAGTGTCTTAATGATGTTCCACATATGCATGTTCATTAATTGTTTATGGTTCATTGAACACGCATGGGAAACAGTGTTTAATCCCATTAAAATGAAGATCTGTGAAGTTATTTGTATTTTTACGAATTATCTTTGAAAGACAAGGTCCTGAAAAAGGGAAGTTTCTTTTTTTGATGGGTTTATGGGGTATACGTTAATGGCGCATGTAGGCAAAGACACTCAGCACAAATTGAAAAGACACCACTCATTTCCAAATCTCACTCAGACATAGACTAAATGCACGAGCTTGCCAGGAGTCGAACCTAGAATCTTCTGATCCGTAGTCAGACGCGTTATCCATTGCGCCACAAGCCCGATGCTAAATTCACCCTAACTCTTCTCTAATTGGTCAATTCTGGATACTTGGTAGCGGACGGTAATATGATTGGTTATTATGGTTATTAGGCGCATCAGATTTGCGGACATGAGGGGATTCAAATCATCTGGGCCAGGCGCCCGGTTAGGGTGTTTGGCACCGGGTGAAATTTGGAATCGAACTGCTTCCCGGGCGTGAGCACCGTTCAAAGCCCACGGCGAAATTCGGCTCAAAACAAAAGTGACGTAATTATGTATGTCGAGTAATGAGTAGGATTCACTGATTTCACCTGCAAAAGTGATTGTTTTATTTGTTGAAAACGCGTTATCGGCCTTTCCAATGAAAACGACTTAGAACATTCAAACATATATTTCATGGAAAAGTTATGTTGAATGTTTCTGGAACACGCACTATGCTGCCTTGTTGACAACATGATCGAGCGGTGAGGGCCCTCCTCGCCGATAAAGCGTAACAAACTTAACATTTCTAAATATTTGTATGAACATGCCAAGATTAAACAACTGAGACATAAACTGAACAAGTTCCACAGACATGTGACTAACATAAATGGAATAACATGTCCCTGAACAAAGGGGGGTCAAAATCAAAAGTAACAGTCAGTATCTGGTGTGGCCACCAGCTGCATTAAGAATTGCAGTGCATCTCCTCCTCATGGACTGCACCAGATTTGCCAGTTCTTGCTGTGAGATGTTACCCCACTCTTCCACCAAGGCAACTGCAAGTTCCCGGACATTTCTGGGGGGAATGGCCCTAGCCCTCACCCTCCGATCCAACAGGTCCCAGGCGTGCTCAAAGGGCTGAGATGCGGGTTCTTCGCTGGCCATGGCAGAACACTGACATTCCTGTCTTGCAGGAAATCACACACAGAATGAGCAGTATGGCTGGTGGCATTGTCATGCTGGAGGGTCACGTCAGGATGAGCCTGCAGGAAGGGTACCACATGAGGGGGGAGGATGTCTTCCTTGTAACACACAGCATTGAGATTGCCTGCAATGACAAGCTCAGTCTGATGATGCTGTGACACACCGCCCCAGACCAGGACGTACCCCCCACCTCCATCCCGCTTCAGAGTACAGGCCTCGGTGTAACACTCATTCCTTCGACAATAAACGCATATCCGACCATCACCCCTGGTGAGACAAAACCGCAACTCGTCAATGAAGAGCACTTTTTGACAGTCCTGTCTGGTCCAGCAAAGGTGGGTTTGTGCCCACGCAGATGAGCAGGGACCCTGGGCATCTTTCTTTTTGTGTTTTTCAGAGTCAGTAGAAAGGCCTCTTTAGTATCCTAAGTTTTCAAAACTTCTTAATTGCCTACCATCTGTAAGCTGTTAGTGTCTTAATGATGTTCCACATATGCATGTTCATTAATTGTTTATGGTTCATTGAACACGCATGGGAAACAGTGTTTAATCCCATTAAAATGAAGATCTGTGAAGTTATTTGTATTTTTACGAATTATCTTTGAAAGACAAGGTCCTGAAAAAGGGAAGTTTCTTTTTTTGATGGGTTTATGGGGTATACGTTAATGGCGCATGTAGGCAAAGACACTCAGCACAAATTGAAAAGACACCACTCATTTCCAAATCTCACTCAGACATAGACTAAATGCACGAGCTTGCCAGGAGTCGAACCTAGAATCTTCTGATCCGTAGTCAGACGCGTTATCCATTGCGCCACAAGCCCGATGCTAAATTCACCCTAACTCTTCTCTAATTGGTCAATTCTGGATACTTGGTAGCGGACGGTAATATGATTGGTTATTATGGTTATTAGGCGCATCAGATTTGCGGACATGAGGGGATTCAAATCATCTGGGCCAGGCGCCCGGTTAGGGTGTTTGGCACCGGGTGAAATTTGGAATCGAACTGCTTCCCGGGCGTGAGCACCGTTCAAAGCCCACGGCGAAATTCGGCTCAAAACAAAAGTGACGTAATTATGTATGTCGAGTAATGAGTAGGATTCACTGATTTCACCTGCAAAAGTGATTGTTTTATTTGTTGAAAACGCGTTATCGGCCTTTCCAATGAAAACGACTTAGAACATTCAAACATATATTTCATGGAAAAGTTATGTTGAATGTTTCTGGAACACGCACTATGCTGCCTTGTTGACAACATGATCGAGCGGTGAGGGCCCTCCTCGCCGATAAAGCGTAACAAACTTAACATTTCTAAATATTTGTATGAACATGCCAAGATTAAACAACTGAGACATAAACTGAACAAGTTCCACAGACATGTGACTAACATAAATGGAATAACATGTCCCTGAACAAAGGGGGGTCAAAATCAAAAGTAACAGTCAGTATCTGGTGTGGCCACCAGCTGCATTAAGAATTGCAGTGCATCTCCTCCTCATGGACTGCACCAGATTTGCCAGTTCTTGCTGTGAGATGTTACCCCACTCTTCCACCAAGGCAACTGCAAGTTCCCGGACATTTCTGGGGGGAATGGCCCTAGCCCTCACCCTCCGATCCAACAGGTCCCAGGCGTGCTCAAAGGGCTGAGATGCGGGTTCTTCGCTGGCCATGGCAGAACACTGACATTCCTGTCTTGCAGGAAATCACACACAGAATGAGCAGTATGGCTGGTGGCATTGTCATGCTGGAGGGTCACGTCAGGATGAGCCTGCAGGAAGGGTACCACATGAGGGGGGAGGATGTCTTCCTTGTAACACACAGCATTGAGATTGCCTGCAATGACAAGCTCAGTCTGATGATGCTGTGACACACCGCCCCAGACCAGGACGTACCCCCCACCTCCATCCCGCTTCAGAGTACAGGCCTCGGTGTAACACTCATTCCTTCGACAATAAACGCATATCCGACCATCACCCCTGGTGAGACAAAACCGCAACTCGTCAATGAAGAGCACTTTTTGACAGTCCTGTCTGGTCCAGCAAAGGTGGGTTTGTGCCCACGCAGATGAGCAGGGACCCTGGGCATCTTTCTTTTTGTGTTTTTCAGAGTCAGTAGAAAGGCCTCTTTAGTATCCTAAGTTTTCAAAACTTCTTAATTGCCTACCATCTGTAAGCTGTTAGTGTCTTAATGATGTTCCACATATGCATGTTCATTAATTGTTTATGGTTCATTGAACACGCATGGGAAACAGTGTTTAATCCCATTAAAATGAAGATCTGTGAAGTTATTTGTATTTTTACGAATTATCTTTGAAAGACAAGGTCCTGAAAAAGGGAAGTTTCTTTTTTTGATGGGTTTATGGGGTATACGTTAATGGCGCATGTAGGCAAAGACACTCAGCACAAATTGAAAAGACACCACTCATTTCCAAATCTCACTCAGACATAGACTAAATGCACGAGCTTGCCAGGAGTCGAACCTAGAATCTTCTGATCCGTAGTCAGACGCGTTATCCATTGCGCCACAAGCCCGATGCTAAATTCACCCTAACTCTTCTCTAATTGGTCAATTCTGGATACTTGGTAGCGGACGGTAATATGATTGGTTATTATGGTTATTAGGCGCATCAGATTTGCGGACATGAGGGGATTCAAATCATCTGGGCCAGGCGCCCGGTTAGGGTGTTTGGCACCGGGTGAAATTTGGAATCGAACTGCTTCCCGGGCGTGAGCACCGTTCAAAGCCCACGGCGAAATTCGGCTCAAAACAAAAGTGACGTAATTATGTATGTCGAGTAATGAGTAGGATTCACTGATTTCACCTGCAAAAGTGATTGTTTTATTTGTTGAAAACGCGTTATCGGCCTTTCCAATGAAAACGACTTAGAACATTCAAACATATATTTCATGGAAAAGTTATGTTGAATGTTTCTGGAACACGCACTATGCTGCCTTGTTGACAACATGATCGAGCGGTGAGGGCCCTCCTCGCCGATAAAGCGTAACAAACTTAACATTTCTAAATATTTGTATGAACATGCCAAGATTAAACAACTGAGACATAAACTGAACAAGTTCCACAGACATGTGACTAACATAAATGGAATAACATGTCCCTGAACAAAGGGGGGTCAAAATCAAAAGTAACAGTCAGTATCTGGTGTGGCCACCAGCTGCATTAAGAATTGCAGTGCATCTCCTCCTCATGGACTGCACCAGATTTGCCAGTTCTTGCTGTGAGATGTTACCCCACTCTTCCACCAAGGCAACTGCAAGTTCCCGGACATTTCTGGGGGGAATGGCCCTAGCCCTCACCCTCCGATCCAACAGGTCCCAGGCGTGCTCAAAGGGCTGAGATGCGGGTTCTTCGCTGGCCATGGCAGAACACTGACATTCCTGTCTTGCAGGAAATCACACACAGAATGAGCAGTATGGCTGGTGGCATTGTCATGCTGGAGGGTCACGTCAGGATGAGCCTGCAGGAAGGGTACCACATGAGGGGGGAGGATGTCTTCCTTGTAACACACAGCATTGAGATTGCCTGCAATGACAAGCTCAGTCTGATGATGCTGTGACACACCGCCCCAGACCAGGACGTACCCCCCACCTCCATCCCGCTTCAGAGTACAGGCCTCGGTGTAACACTCATTCCTTCGACAATAAACGCATATCCGACCATCACCCCTGGTGAGACAAAACCGCAACTCGTCAATGAAGAGCACTTTTTGACAGTCCTGTCTGGTCCAGCAAAGGTGGGTTTGTGCCCACGCAGATGAGCAGGGACCCTGGGCATCTTTCTTTTTGTGTTTTTCAGAGTCAGTAGAAAGGCCTCTTTAGTATCCTAAGTTTTCAAAACTTCTTAATTGCCTACCATCTGTAAGCTGTTAGTGTCTTAATGATGTTCCACATATGCATGTTCATTAATTGTTTATGGTTCATTGAACACGCATGGGAAACAGTGTTTAATCCCATTAAAATGAAGATCTGTGAAGTTATTTGTATTTTTACGAATTATCTTTGAAAGACAAGGTCCTGAAAAAGGGAAGTTTCTTTTTTTGATGGGTTTATGGGGTATACGTTAATGGCGCATGTAGGCAAAGACACTCAGCACAAATTGAAAAGACACCGCTCATTTCCAAATCTCACTCAGACATAGACTAAATGCACAAGCTTGCCAGGAGTTGAACCTAGAATCTTCTGATCCGTAGTCAGACGCGTTATCCATTGCGCCACAAGCCCAATGCTAAACTCACCCTAAAATTCTCTAATTGGTCAATTCTGGATACTTGGTAGCGGACGGTAATATGATTGGTTATTATGGTTATTAGGCGCATCAGATTTGCGGACATGAGGGGATTCAAATCATCTGGGCCAGGCGCCCGGTTAGGGTGTTTGGCACCGGGTGAAATTTGGAATCGAACTGCTTCCCGGGCGTGAGCACCGTTCAAAGCCCACGGCGAAATTCGGCTCAAAACAAAAGTGACGTAATTATGTATGTCGAGTAATGAGTAGGATTCACCGATTTCACCTGCAAAAGTGATTGTTTTATTTGTTGAAAACGCGTTATCGGCCTTTCCAATGAAAACGACTTAGAACATTCAAACATATATTTCATGGAAAAGTTATGTTGAATGTTTCTGGAACACGCACTATGCTGCCTTGTTGACAACATGATCGAGCGGTGAGGGCCCTCCTCGCCGATAAAGCGTAACAAACTTAACATTTCTAAATATTTGTATGAACATGCCAAGATTAAACAACTGAGACATAAACTGAACAAGTTCCACAGACATGTGACTAACATAAATGGAATAACATGTCCCTGAACAAAGGGGGGTCAAAATCAAAAGTAACAGTCAGTATCTGGTGTGGCCACCAGCTGCATTAAGAATTGCAGTGCATCTCCTCCTCATGGACTGCACCAGATTTGCCAGTTCTTGCTGTGAGATGTTACCCCACTCTTCCACCAAGGCAACTGCAAGTTCCCGGACATTTCTGGGGGGAATGGCCCTAGCCCTCACCCTCCGATCCAACAGGTCCCAGGCGTGCTCAAAGGGCTGAGATGCGGGTTCTTCGCTGGCCATGGCAGAACACTGACATTCCTGTCTTGCAGGAAATCACACACAGAATGAGCAGTATGGCTGGTGGCATTGTCATGCTGGAGGGTCACGTCAGGATGAGCCTGCAGGAAGGGTACCACATGAGGGGGGAGGATGTCTTCCTTGTAACACACAGCATTGAGATTGCCTGCAATGACAAGCTCAGTCTGATGATGCTGTGACACACCGCCCCAGACCAGGACGTACCCCCCACCTCCATCCCGCTTCAGAGTACAGGCCTCGGTGTAACACTCATTCCTTCGACAATAAACGCATATCCGACCATCACCCCTGGTGAGACAAAACCGCAACTCGTCAATGAAGAGCACTTTTTGACAGTCCTGTCTGGTCCAGCAAAGGTGGGTTTGTGCCCACGCAGATGAGCAGGGACCCTGGGCATCTTTCTTTTTGTGTTTTTCAGAGTCAGTAGAAAGGCCTCTTTAGTATCCTAAGTTTTCAAAACTTCTTAATTGCCTACCATCTGTAAGCTGTTAGTGTCTTAATGATGTTCCACATATGCATGTTCATTAATTGTTTATGGTTCATTGAACACGCATGGGAAACAGTGTTTAATCCCATTAAAATGAAGATCTGTGAAGTTATTTGTATTTTTACGAATTATCTTTGAAAGACAAGGTCCTGAAAAAGGGAAGTTTCTTTTTTTGATGGGTTTATGGGGTATACGTTAATGGCGCATGTAGGCAAAGACACTCAGCACAAATTGAAAAGACACCACTCATTTCCAAATCTCACTCAGACATAGACTAAATGCACGAGCTTGCCAGGAGTCGAACCTAGAATCTTCTGATCCGTAGTCAGACGCGTTATCCATTGCGCCACAAGCCCGATGCTAAATTCACCCTAACTCTTCTCTAATTGGTCAATTCTGGATACTTGGTAGCGGACGGTAATATGATTGGTTATTATGGTTATTAGGCGCATCAGATTTGCGGACATGAGGGGATTCAAATCATCTGGGCCAGGCGCCCGGTTAGGGTGTTTGGCACCGGGTGAAATTTGGAATCGAACTGCTTCCCGGGCGTGAGCACCGTTCAAAGCCCACGGCGAAATTCGGCTCAAAACAAAAGTGACGTAATTATGTATGTCGAGTAATGAGTAGGATTCACTGATTTCACCTGCAAAAGTGATTGTTTTATTTGTTGAAAACGCGTTATCGGCCTTTCCAATGAAAACGACTTAGAACATTCAAACATATATTTCATGGAAAAGTTATGTTGAATGTTTCTGGAACACGCACTATGCTGCCTTGTTGACAACATGATCGAGCGGTGAGGGCCCTCCTCGCCGATAAAGCGTAACAAACTTAACATTTCTAAATATTTGTATGAACATGCCAAGATTAAACAACTGAGACATAAACTGAACAAGTTCCACAGACATGTGACTAACATAAATGGAATAACATGTCCCTGAACAAAGGGGGGTCAAAATCAAAAGTAACAGTCAGTATCTGGTGTGGCCACCAGCTGCATTAAGAATTGCAGTGCATCTCCTCCTCATGGACTGCACCAGATTTGCCAGTTCTTGCTGTGAGATGTTACCCCACTCTTCCACCAAGGCAACTGCAAGTTCCCGGACATTTCTGGGGGGAATGGCCCTAGCCCTCACCCTCCGATCCAACAGGTCCCAGGCGTGCTCAAAGGGCTGAGATGCGGGTTCTTCGCTGGCCATGGCAGAACACTGACATTCCTGTCTTGCAGGAAATCACACACAGAATGAGCAGTATGGCTGGTGGCATTGTCATGCTGGAGGGTCACGTCAGGATGAGCCTGCAGGAAGGGTACCACATGAGGGGGGAGGATGTCTTCCTTGTAACACACAGCATTGAGATTGCCTGCAATGACAAGCTCAGTCTGATGATGCTGTGACACACCGCCCCAGACCAGGACGTACCCCCCACCTCCATCCCGCTTCAGAGTACAGGCCTCGGTGTAACACTCATTCCTTCGACAATAAACGCATATCCGACCATCACCCCTGGTGAGACAAAACCGCAACTCGTCAATGAAGAGCACTTTTTGACAGTCCTGTCTGGTCCAGCAAAGGTGGGTTTGTGCCCACGCAGATGAGCAGGGACCCTGGGCATCTTTCTTTTTGTGTTTTTCAGAGTCAGTAGAAAGGCCTCTTTAGTATCCTAAGTTTTCAAAACTTCTTAATTGCCTACCATCTGTAAGCTGTTAGTGTCTTAATGATGTTCCACATATGCATGTTCATTAATTGTTTATGGTTCATTGAACACGCATGGGAAACAGTGTTTAATCCCATTAAAATGAAGATCTGTGAAGTTATTTGTATTTTTACGAATTATCTTTGAATGACAAGGTCCTGAAAAAGGGAAGTTTATTTTTTTGATGGGTTTATGAGGTATGCATTAATGGCGCATGTAGGCAAAGACACTCAGCACAAATTGAAAAGACACTGCTCATTTCCAAATCTCACTCAGACATAGACTAAATGCACGAGCTTGCCAGGAGTCGAACCTAGAATCTTCTGATCCGTAGTCAGACGCGTTATCCATTGCGCCACAAGCCCGATGCTAAATTCATCCTAACTCTTCTCTAATTGGTCAATTCTGGATACTTGGTAGCGGACGGTAATAGAGGGGATTCAAATCATCTGGGCCAGGCGCCCGGTTAGGGTGTTTGGCACCGGGCGAAATTTGGAATCGAACTGCTTCCCGGGCGTGAGCACCGTTCAAAGCCCACGGCGAAATTCGGCTCAAAACAAAAGTGACGTAATTATGTATGTCGAGTAATGAGTAGGATTCACTGATTTCACCTGCAAAAGTGATTGTTTTATTTGTTGAAAACGCGTTATCGGCCTTTCCAATGAAAACGACTTAGAACATTCAAACATATATTTCATGGAAAAGTTATGTTGAATGTTTCTGGAACACGCACTATGCTGCCTTGTTGACAACATGATCGAGCGGTGAGGGCCCTCCTCGCCGATAAAGCGTAACAAACTTAACATTTCTAAATATTTGTATGAACATGCCAAGATTAAACAACTGAGACATAAACTGAACAAGTTCCACAGACATGTGACTAACATAAATGGAATAACATGTCCCTGAACAAAGGGGGGTCAAAATCAAAAGTAACAGTCAGTATCTGGTGTGGCCACCAGCTGCATTAAGAATTGCAGTGCATCTCCTCCTCATGGACTGCACCAGATTTGCCAGTTCTTGCTGTGAGATGTTACCCCACTCTTCCACCAAGGCAACTGCAAGTTCCCGGACATTTCTGGGGGGAATGGCCCTAGCCCTCACCCTCCGATCCAACAGGTCCCAGGCGTGCTCAAAGGGCTGAGATGCGGGTTCTTCGCTGGCCATGGCAGAACACTGACATTCCTGTCTTGCAGGAAATCACACACAGAATGAGCAGTATGGCTGGTGGCATTGTCATGCTGGAGGGTCACGTCAGGATGAGCCTGCAGGAAGGGTACCACATGAGGGGGGAGGATGTCTTCCTTGTAACACACAGCATTGAGATTGCCTGCAATGACAAGCTCAGTCTGATGATGCTGTGACACACCGCCCCAGACCAGGACGTACCCCCCACCTCCATCCCGCTTCAGAGTACAGGCCTCGGTGTAACACTCATTCCTTCGACAATAAACGCATATCCGACCATCACCCCTGGTGAGACAAAACCGCAACTCGTCAATGAAGAGCACTTTTTGACAGTCCTGTCTGGTCCAGCAAAGGTGGGTTTGTGCCCACGCAGATGAGCAGGGACCCTGGGCATCTTTCTTTTTGTGTTTTTCAGAGTCAGTAGAAAGGCCTCTTTAGTATCCTAAGTTTTCAAAACTTCTTAATTGCCTACCATCTGTAAGCTGTTAGTGTCTTAATGATGTTCCACATATGCATGTTCATTAATTGTTTATGGTTCATTGAACACGCATGGGAAACAGTGTTTAATCCCATTAAAATGAAGATCTGTGAAGTTATTTGTATTTTTACGAATTATCTTTGAAAGACAAGGTCCTGAAAAAGGGAAGTTTCTTTTTTTGATGGGTTTATGGGGTATACGTTAATGGCGCATGTAGGCAAAGACACTCAGCACAAATTGAAAAGACACCGCTCATTTCCAAATCTCACTCAGACATAGACTAAATGCACGAGCTTGCCAGGAGTCGAACCTAGAATCTTCTGATCCGTAGTCAGACGCGTTATCCATTGCGCCACAAGCCCAATGCTAAACTCACCCTAAAATTCTCTAATTGGTCAATTCTGGATACTTGGTAGCGGACGGTAATATGATTGGTTATTATGGTTATTAGGCGCATCAGATTTGCGGACATGAGGGGATTCAAATCATCTGGGCCAGGCGCCCGGTTAGGGTGTTTGGCACCGGGTGAAATTTGGAATCGAACTGCTTCCCGGGCGTGAGCACCGTTCAAAGCCCACGGCGAAATTCGGCTCAAAACAAAAGTGACGTAATTATGTATGTCGAGTAATGAGTAGGATTCACCGATTTCACCTGCAAAAGTGATTGTTTTATTTGTTGAAAACGCGTTATCGGCCTTTCCAATGAAAACGACTTAGAACATTCAAACATATATTTCATGGAAAAGTTATGTTGAATGTTTCTGGAACACGCACTATGCTGCCTTGTTGACAACATGATCGAGCGGTGAGGGCCCTCCTCGCCGATAAAGCGTAACAAACTTAACATTTCTAAATATTTGTATGAACATGCCAAGATTAAACAACTGAGACATAAACTGAACAAGTTCCACAGACATGTGACTAACATAAATGGAATAACATGTCCCTGAACAAAGGGGGGTCAAAATCAAAAGTAACAGTCAGTATCTGGTGTGGCCACCAGCTGCATTAAGAATTGCAGTGCATCTCCTCCTCATGGACTGCACCAGATTTGCCAGTTCTTGCTGTGAGATGTTACCCCACTCTTCCACCAAGGCAACTGCAAGTTCCCGGACATTTCTGGGGGGAATGGCCCTAGCCCTCACCCTCCGATCCAACAGGTCCCAGGCGTGCTCAAAGGGCTGAGATGCGGGTTCTTCGCTGGCCATGGCAGAACACTGACATTCCTGTCTTGCAGGAAATCACACACAGAATGAGCAGTATGGCTGGTGGCATTGTCATGCTGGAGGGTCACGTCAGGATGAGCCTGCAGGAAGGGTACCACATGAGGGGGGAGGATGTCTTCCTTGTAACACACAGCATTGAGATTGCCTGCAATGACAAGCTCAGTCTGATGATGCTGTGACACACCGCCCCAGACCAGGACGTACCCCCCACCTCCATCCCGCTTCAGAGTACAGGCCTCGGTGTAACACTCATTCCTTCGACAATAAACGCATATCCGACCATCACCCCTGGTGAGACAAAACCGCAACTCGTCAATGAAGAGCACTTTTTGACAGTCCTGTCTGGTCCAGCAAAGGTGGGTTTGTGCCCACGCAGATGAGCAGGGACCCTGGGCATCTTTCTTTTTGTGTTTTTCAGAGTCAGTAGAAAGGCCTCTTTAGTATCCTAAGTTTTCAAAACTTCTTAATTGCCTACCATCTGTAAGCTGTTAGTGTCTTAATGATGTTCCACATATGCATGTTCATTAATTGTTTATGGTTCATTTAACACGCATGGGAAACAGTGTTTAATCCCATTAAAATGAAGATCTGTGAAGTTATTTGTATTTTTACGAATTATCTTTGAAAGACAAGGTCCTGAAAAAGGGAAGTTTCTTTTTTTGATGGGTTTATGGGGTATACGTTAATGGCGCATGTAGGCAAAGACACTCAGCACAAATTGAAAAGACACCGCTCATTTCCAAATCTCACTCAGACATAGACTAAATGCACGAGCTTGCCAGGAGTCGAACCTAGAATCTTCTGATCCGTAGTCAGACGCGTTATCCATTGCGCCACAAGCCCGATGCTAAATTCACCCTAAATCTTCTCTAATTGGTCAATTCTGGATACTTGGTAGCGGACGGTAATATGATTGGTTATTATGGTTATTAGGCGCATCAGATTTGCGGACATGAGGGGATTCAAATCATCTGGGCCAGGCGCCCGGTTAGGGTGTTTGGCACCGGGTGAAATTTGGAATCGAACTGCTTCCCGGGCGTGAGCACCGTTCAAAGCCCACGGCGAAATTCGTCTCAAAACAAAAGTGACGTAATTATGTATGTCGAGTAATGAGTAGGATTCACCTGATTTCACCTGCAAAAGTGATTGTTTTATTTGTTGAAAACGCGTTATCGGCCTTTCCAATGAAAACGACTTAGAACATTCAAACATATATTTCATGGAAAAGTTATGTTGAATGTTTCTGGAACACGCACTATGCTGCCTTGTTGACAACATGATCGAGCGGTGAGGGCCCTCCTCGCCGATAAAGCGTAACAAACTTAACATTTCTAAATATTTGTATGAACATGCCAAGATTAAACAACTGAGACATAAACTGAACAAGTTCCACAGACATGTGACTAACATAAATGGAATAACATGTCCCTGAACAAAGGGGGGTCAAAATCAAAAGTAACAGTCAGTATCTGGTGTGGCCACCAGCTGCATTAAGAATTGCAGTGCATCTCCTCCTCATGGACTGCACCAGATTTGCCAGTTCTTGCTGTGAGATGTTACCCCACTCTTCCACCAAGGCAACTGCAAGTTCCCGGACATTTCTGGGGGGAATGGCCCTAGCCCTCACCCTCCGATCCAACAGGTCCCAGGCGTGCTCAAAGGGCTGAGATGCGGGTTCTTCGCTGGCCATGGCAGAACACTGACATTCCTGTCTTGCAGGAAATCACACACAGAATGAGCAGTATGGCTGGTGGCATTGTCATGCTGGAGGGTCACGTCAGGATGAGCCTGCAGGAAGGGTACCACATGAGGGGGGAGGATGTCTTCCTTGTAACACACAGCATTGAGATTGCCTGCAATGACAAGCTCAGTCTGATGATGCTGTGACACACCGCCCCAGACCAGGACGTACCCCCCACCTCCATCCCGCTTCAGAGTACAGGCCTCGGTGTAACACTCATTCCTTCGACAATAAACGCATATCCGACCATCACCCCTGGTGAGACAAAACCGCAACTCGTCAATGAAGAGCACTTTTTGACAGTCCTGTCTGGTCCAGCAAAGGTGGGTTTGTGCCCACGCAGATGAGCAGGGACCCTGGGCATCTTTCTTTTTGTGTTTTTCAGAGTCAGTAGAAAGGCCTCTTTAGTATCCTAAGTTTTCAAAACTTCTTAATTGCCTACCATCTGTAAGCTGTTAGTGTCTTAATGATGTTCCACATATGCATGTTCATTAATTGTTTATGGTTCATTGAACACGCATGGGAAACAGTGTTTAATCCCATTAAAATGAAGATCTGTGAAGTTATTTGTATTTTTACGAATTATCTTTGAAAGACAAGGTCCTGAAAAAGGGAAGTTTCTTTTTTTGATGGGTTTATGGGGTATACGTTAATGGCGCATGTAGGCAAAGACACTCAGCACAAATTGAAAAGACACCACTCATTTCCAAATCTCACTCAGACATAGACTAAATGCACGAGCTTGCCAGGAGTCGAACCTAGAATCTTCTGATCCGTAGTCAGACACGTTATCCATTGCGCCACAAGCCCGATGCTAAATTCACCCTAACTCTTCTCTAATTGGTCAATTCTGGATACTTGGTAGCGGACGGTAATATGATTGGTTATTATGGTTATTAGGCGCATCAGATTTGCGGACATGAGGGGATTCAAATCATCTGGGCCAGGCGCCCGGTTAGGGTGTTTGGCACCGGGTGAAATTTGGAATCGAACTGCTTCCCGGGCGTGAGCACCGTTCAAAGCACACGGCGAAATTCGGCTCAAAACAAAAGTGACGTAATTATGTATGTCGAGTAATGAGTAGGATTCACTGATTTCACCTGCAAAAGTGATTGTTTTATTTGTTGAAAACGCGTTATCGGCCTTTCCAATGAAAACGACTTAGAACATTCAAACATATATTTCATGGAAAAGTTATGTTGAATGTTTCTGGAACACGCACTATGCTGCCTTGTTGACAACATGATCGAGCGGTGAGGGCCCTCCTCGCCGATAAAGCGTAACAAACTTAACATTTCTAAATATTTGTATGAACATGCCAAGATTAAACAACTGAGACATAAACTGAACAAGTTCCACAGACATGTGACTAACATAAATGGAATAACATGTCCCTGAACAAAGGGGGGTCAAAATCAAAAGTAACAGTCAGTATCTGGTGTGGCCACCAGCTGCATTAAGAATTGCAGTGCATCTCCTCCTCATGGACTGCACCAGATTTGCCAGTTCTTGCTGTGAGATGTTACCCCACTCTTCCACCAAGGCAACTGCAAGTTCCCGGACATTTCTGGGGGGAATGGCCCTAGCCCTCACCCTCCGATCCAACAGGTCCCAGGCGTGCTCAAAGGGCTGAGATGCGGGTTCTTCGCTGGCCATGGCAGAACACTGACATTCCTGTCTTGCAGGAAATCACACACAGAATGAGCAGTATGGCTGGTGGCATTGTCATGCTGGAGGGTCACGTCAGGATGAGCCTGCAGGAAGGGTACCACATGAGGGGGGAGGAATGTCTTCCTTGTAACACACAGCATTGAGATTGCCTGCAATGACAAGCTCAGTCTGATGATGCTGTGACACACCGCCCCAGACCAGGACGTACCCCCCACCTCCATCCCGCTTCAGAGTACAGGCCTCGGTGTAACACTCATTCCTTCGACAATAAACGCATATCCGACCATCACCCCTGGTGAGACAAAACCGCAACTCGTCAATGAAGAGCACTTTTTGACAGTCCTGTCTGGTCCAGCAAAGGTGGGTTTGTGCCCACGCAGATGAGCAGGGACCCTGGGCATCTTTCTTTTTGTGTTTTTCAGAGTCAGTAGAAAGGCCTCTTTAGTATCCTAAGTTTTCAAAACTTCTTAATTGCCTACCATCTGTAAGCTGTTAGTGTCTTAATGATGTTCCACATATGCATGTTCATTAATTGTTTATGGTTCATTGAACACGCATGGGAAACAGTGTTTAATCCCATTAAAATGAAGATCTGTGAAGTTATTTGTATTTTTACGAATTATCTTTGAAAGACAAGGTCCTGAAAAAGGGAAGTTTCTTTTTTTGATGGGTTTATGGGGTATACGTTAATGGCGCATGTAGGCAAAGACACTCAGCACAAATTGAAAAGACACCACTCATTTCCAAATCTCACTCAGACATAGACTAAATGCACGAGCTTGCCAGGAGTCGAACCTAGAATCTTCTGATCCGTAGTCAGACGCGTTATCCATTGCGCCACAAGCCCGATGCTAAATTCACCCTAACTCTTCTCTAATTGGTCAATTCTGGATACTTGGTAGCGGACGGTAATATGATTGGTTATTATGGTTATTAGGCGCATCAGATTTGCGGACATGAGGGGATTCAAATCATCTGGGCCAGGCGCCCGGTTAGGGTGTTTGGCACCGGGTGAAATTTGGAATCGAACTGCTTCCCGGGCGTGAGCACCGTTCAAAGCACACGGCGAAATTCGGCTCAAAACAAAAGTGACGTAATTATGTATGTCGAGTAATGAGTAGGATTCACTGATTTCACCTGCAAAAGTGATTGTTTTATTTGTTGAAAACGCGTTATCGGCCTTTCCAATGAAAACGACTTAGAACATTCAAACATATATTTAATGGAAAAGTTATGTTGAATGTTTCTGGAACACGCACTATGCTGCCTTGTTGACAACATGATCGAGCGGTGAGGGCCCTCCTCGCCGATAAAGCGTAACAAACTTAACATTTCTAAATATTTGTATGAACATGCCAAGATTAAACAACTGAGACATAAACTGAACAAGTTCCACAGACATGTGACTAACATAAATGGAATAACATGTCCCTGAACAAAGGGGGGTCAAAATCAAAAGTAACAGTCAGTATCTGGTGTGGCCACCAGCTGCATTAAGAATTGCAGTGCATCTCCTCCTCATGGACTGCACCAGATTTGCCAGTTCTTGCTGTGAGATGTTACCCCACTCTTCCACCAAGGCAACTGCAAGTTCCCGGACATTTCTGGGGGGAATGGCCCTAGCCCTCACCCTCCGATCCAACAGGTCCCAGGCGTGCTCAAAGGGCTGAGATGCGGGTTCTTCGCTGGCCATGGCAGAACACTGACATTCCTGTCTTGCAGGAAATCACACACAGAATGAGCAGTATGGCTGGTGGCATTGTCATGCTGGAGGGTCACGTCAGGATGAGCCTGCAGGAAGGGTACCACATGAGGGGGGAGAATGTCTTCCTTGTAACACACAGCATTGAGATTGCCTGCAATGACAAGCTCAGTCTGATGATGCTGTGACACACCGCCCCAGACCAGGACGTACCCCCCACCTCCATCCCGCTTCAGAGTACAGGCCTCGGTGTAACACTCATTCCTTCGACAATAAACGCATATCCGACCATCACCCCTGGTGAGACAAAACCGCAACTCGTCAATGAAGAGCACTTTTTGACAGTCCTGTCTGGTCCAGCAAAGGTGGGTTTGTGCCCACGCAGATGAGCAGGGACCCTGGGCATCTTTCTTTTTGTGTTTTTCAGAGTCAGTAGAAAGGCCTCTTTAGTATCCTAAGTTTTCAAAACTTCTTAATTGCCTACCATCTGTAAGCTGTTAGTGTCTTAATGATGTTCCACATATGCATGTTCATTAATTGTTTATGGTTCATTGAACACGCATGGGAAACAGTGTTTAATCCCATTAAAATGAAGATCTGTGAAGTTATTTGTATTTTTACGAATTATCTTTGAAAGACAAGGTCCTGAAAAAGGGAAGTTTCTTTTTTTGATGGGTTTATGGGGTATACGTTAATGGCGCATGTAGGCAAAGACACTCAGCACAAATTGAAAAGACACCGCTCATTTCCAAATCTCACTCAGACATAGACTAAATGCACGAGCTTGCCACGAGTCGAACCTAGAATCTTCTGATCCGTAGTCAGACACGTTATCCATTGCGCCACAAGCCCGATGCTAAATTCACCCTAACTCTTCTCTAATTGGTCAATTCTGGATACTTGGTAGCGGACGGTAATATGATTGGTTATTATGGTTATTAGGCGCATCAGATTTGCGGACATGAGGGGATTCAAATCATCTGGGCCAGGCGCCCGGTTAGGGTGTTTGGCACCGGGTGAAATTTGGAATCGAACTGCTTCCCGGGCGTGAGCACCGTTCAAAGCACACGGCGAAATTCGGCTCAAAACAAAAGTGACGTAATTATGTATGTCGAGTAATGAGTAGGATTCACTGATTTCACCTGCAAAAGTGATTGTTTTATTTGTTGAAAACGCGTTATCGGCCTTTCCAATGAAAACGACTTAGAACATTCAAACATATATTTCATGGAAAAGTTATGTTGAATGTTTCTGGAACACGCACTATGCTGCCTTGTTGACAACATGATCGAGCGGTGAGGGCCCTCCTCGCCGATAAAGCGTAACAAACTTAACATTTCTAAATATTTGTATGAACATGCCAAGATTAAACAACTGAGACATAAACTGAACAAGTTCCACAGACATGTGACTAACATAAATGGAATAACATGTCCCTGAACAAAGGGGGGTCAAAATCAAAAGTAACAGTCAGTATCTGGTGTGGCCACCAGCTGCATTAAGAATTGCAGTGCATCTCCTCCTCATGGACTGCACCAGATTTGCCAGTTCTTGCTGTGAGATGTTACCCCACTCTTCCACCAAGGCAACTGCAAGTTCCCGGACATTTCTGGGGGGAATGGCCCTAGCCCTCACCCTCCGATCCAACAGGTCCCAGGCGTGCTCAAAGGGCTGAGATGCGGGTTCTTCGCTGGCCATGGCAGAACACTGACATTCCTGTCTTGCAGGAAATCACACACAGAATGAGCAGTATGGCTGGTGGCATTGTCATGCTGGAGGGTCACGTCAGGATGAGCCTGCAGGGAGGGTACCACATGAGGGGGGAGGATGTCTTCCTTGTAACACACAGCATTGAGATTGCCTGCAATGACAAGCTCAGTCTGATGATGCTGTGACACACCGCCCCAGACCAGGACGTACCCCCCACCTCCATCCCGCTTCAGAGTACAGGCCTCGGTGTAACACTCATTCCTTCGACAATAAACGCATATCCGACCATCACCCCTGGTGAGACAAAACCGCAACTCGTCAATGAAGAGCACTTTTTGACAGTCCTGTCTGGTCCAGCAAAGGTGGGTTTGTGCCCACGCAGATGAGCAGGGACCCTGGGCATCTTTCTTTTTGTGTTTTTCAGAGTCAGTAGAAAGGCCTCTTTAGTATCCTAAGTTTTCAAAACTTCTTAATTGCCTACCATCTGTAAGCTGTTAGTGTCTTAATGATGTTCCACATATGCATGTTCATTAATTGTTTATGGTTCATTGAACACGCATGGGAAACAGTGTTTAATCCCATTAAAATGAAGATCTGTGAAGTTATTTGTATTTTTACGAATTATCTTTGAAAGACAAGGTCCTGAAAAAGGGAAGTTTCTTTTTTTGATGGGTTTATGGGGTATACGTTAATGGCGCATGTAGGCAAAGACACTCAGCACAAATTGAAAAGACACCGCTCATTTCCAAATCTCACTCAGACATAGACTAAATGCACGAGCTTGCCAGGAGTCGAACCTAGAATCTTCTGATCCGTAGTCAGACGCATTATCCATTGCGCCACAAGCCCGATGCTAAATTCACCCTAACTCTTCTCTAATTGGTCAATTCTGGATACTTGGTAGCGGACGGTAATATGATTGGTTATTATGGTTATTAGGCGCATCAGATTTGCGGACATGAGGGGATTCAAATCATCTGGGCCAGGCGCCCGGTTAGGGTGTTTGGCACCGGGTGAAATTTGGAATCGAACTGCTTCCCGGGCGTGAGCACCGTTCAAAGCACACGGCGAAATTCGGCTCAAAACAAAAGTGACGTAATTATGTATGTCGAGTAATGAGTAGGATTCACTGATTTCACCTGCAAAAGTGATTGTTTTATTTGTTGAAAACGCGTTATCGGCCTTTCCAATGAAAACGACTTAGAACATTCAAACATATATTTCATGGAAAAGTTATGTTGAATGTTTCTGGAACACGCACTATGCTGCCTTGTTGACAACATGATCGAGCGGTGAGGGCCCTCCTCGCCGATAAAGCGTAACAAACTTAACATTTCTAAATATTTGTATGAACATGCCAAGATTAAACAACTGAGACATAAACTGAACAAGTTCCACAGACATGTGACTAACATAAATGGAATAACATGTCCCTGAACAAAGGGGGGTCAAAATCAAAAGTAACAGTCAGTATCTGGTGTGGCCACCAGCTGCATTAAGAATTGCAGTGCATCTCCTCCTCATGGACTGCACCAGATTTGCCAGTTCTTGCTGTGAGATGTTACCCCACTCTTCCACCAAGGCAACTGCAAGTTCCCGGACATTTCTGGGGGGAATGGCCCTAGCCCTCACCCTCCGATCCAACAGGTCCCAGGCGTGCTCAAAGGGCTGAGATGCGGGTTCTTCGCTGGCCATGGCAGAACACTGACATTCCTGTCTTGCAGGAAATCACACACAGAATGAGCAGTATGGCTGGTGGCATTGTCATGCTGGAGGGTCACGTCAGGATGAGCCTGCAGGGAGGGTACCACATGAGGGGGGAGGATGTCTTCCTTGTAACACACAGCATTGAGATTGCCTGCAATGACAAGCTCAGTCTGATGATGCTGTGACACACCGCCCCAGACCAGGACGTACCCCCCACCTCCATCCCGCTTCAGAGTACAGGCCTCGGTGTAACACTCATTCCTTCGACAATAAACGCATATCCGACCATCACCCCTGGTGAGACAAAACCGCAACTCGTCAATGAAGAGCACTTTTTGACAGTCCTGTCTGGTCCAGCAAAGGTGGGTTTGTGCCCACGCAGATGAGCAGGGACCCTGGGCATCTTTCTTTTTGTGTTTTTCAGAGTCAGTAGAAAGGCCTCTTTAGTATCCTAAGTTTTCAAAACTTCTTAATTGCCTACCATCTGTAAGCTGTTAGTGTCTTAATGATGTTCCACATATGCATGTTCATTAATTGTTTATGGTTCATTGAACACGCATGGGAAACAGTGTTTAATCCCATTAAAATGAAGATCTGTGAAGTTATTTGTATTTTTACGAATTATCTTTGAAAGACAAGGTCCTGAAAAAGGGAAGTTTCTTTTTTTGATGGGTTTATGGGGTATACGTTAATGGCGCATGTAGGCAAAGACACTCAGCACAAATTGAAAAGACACCGCTCATTTCCAAATCTCACTCAGACATAGACTAAATGCACGAGCTTGCCAGGAGTCGAACCTAGAATCTTCTGATCCGTAGTCAGACGCATTATCCATTGCGCCACAAGCCCGATGCTAAATTCACCCTAACTCTTCTCTAATTGGTCAATTCTGGATACTTGGTAGCGGACGGTAATATGATTGGTTATTATGGTTATTAGGCGCATCAGATTTGCGGACATGAGGGGATTCAAATCATCTGGGCCAGGCGCCCGGTTAGGGTGTTTGGCACCGGGTGAAATTTGGAATCGAACTGCTTCCCGGGCGTGAGCACCGTTCAAAGCACACGGCGAAATTCGGCTCAAAACAAAAGTGACGTAATTATGTATGTCGAGTAATGAGTAGGATTCACTGATTTCACCTGCAAAAGTGATTGTTTTATTTGTTGAAAACGCGTTATCGGCCTTTCCAATGAAAACGACTTAGAACATTCAAACATATATTTCATGGAAAAGTTATGTTGAATGTTTCTGGAACACGCACTATGCTGCCTTGTTGACAACATGATCGAGCGGTGAGGGCCCTCCTCGCCGATAAAGCGTAACAAACTTAACATTTCTAAATATTTGTATGAACATGCCAAGATTAAACAACTGAGACATAAACTGAACAAGTTCCACAGACATGTGACTAACATAAATGGAATAACATGTCCCTGAACAAAGGGGGGTCAAAATCAAAAGTAACAGTCAGTATCTGGTGTGGCCACCAGCTGCATTAAGAATTGCAGTGCATCTCCTCCTCATGGACTGCACCAGATTTGCCAGTTCTTGCTGTGAGATGTTACCCCACTCTTCCACCAAGGCAACTGCAAGTTCCCGGACATTTCTGGGGGGAATGGCCCTAGCCCTCACCCTCCGATCCAACAGGTCCCAGGCGTGCTCAAAGGGCTGAGATGCGGGTTCTTCGCTGGCCATGGCAGAACACTGACATTCCTGTCTTGCAGGAAATCACACACAGAATGAGCAGTATGGCTGGTGGCATTGTCATGCTGGAGGGTCACGTCAGGATGAGCCTGCAGGAAGGGTACCACATGAGGGGGGAGGATGTCTTCCTTGTAACACACAGCATTGAGATTGCCTGCAATGACAAGCTCAGTCTGATGATGCTGTGACACACCGCCCCAGACCAGGACGTACCCCCCACCTCCATCCCGCTTCAGAGTACAGGCCTCGGTGTAACACTCATTCCTTCGACAATAAACGCATATCCGACCATCACCCCTGGTGAGACAAAACCGCAACTCGTCAATGAAGAGCACTTTTTGACAGTCCTGTCTGGTCCAGCAAAGGTGGGTTTGTGCCCACGCAGATGAGCAGGGACCCTGGGCATCTTTCTTTTTGTGTTTTTCAGAGTCAGTAGAAAGGCCTCTTTAGTATCCTAAGTTTTCAAAACTTCTTAATTGCCTACCATCTGTAAGCTGTTAGTGTCTTAATGATGTTCCACATATGCATGTTCATTAATTGTTTATGGTTCATTGAACACGCATGGGAAACAGTGTTTAATCCCATTAAAATGAAGATCTGTGAAGTTATTTGTATTTTTACGAATTATCTTTGAATGACAAGGTCCTGAAAAAGGGAAGTTTATTTTTTTGATGGGTTTATGAGGTATGCATTAATGGCGCATGTAGGCAAAGACACTCAGCACAAATTGAAAAGACACCGCTCATTTCCAAATCTCACTCAGACATAGACTAAATGCACGAGCTTGCCAGGAGTCGAACCTAGAATCTTCTGATCCGTAGTCAGACGCGTTATCCATTGCGCCACAAGCCCGATGCTAAATTCACCCTAACTCTTCTCTAATTGGTCAATTCTGGATACTTGGTAGCGGACGGTAATATGATTGGTTATTATGGTTATTAGGCGCATCAGATTTGCGGACATGAGGGGATTCAAATCATCTGGGCCAGGCGCCCGGTTAGGGTGTTTGGCACCGGGTGAAATTTGGAATCGAACTGCTTCCCGGGCGTGAGCACCGTTCAAAGCCCACGGCGAAATTCGGCTCAAAACAAAAGTGACGTAATTATGTATGTCGAGTAATGAGTAGGATTCACTGATTTCACCTGCAAAAGTGATTGTTTTATTTGTTGAAAACGCGTTATCGGCCTTTCCAATGAAAACGACTTAGAACATTCAAACATATATTTCATGGAAAAGTTATGTTGAATGTTTCTGGAACACGCACTATGCTGCCTTGTTGACAACATGATCGAGCGGTGAGGGCCCTCCTCGCCGATAAAGCGTAACAAACTTAACATTTCTAAATATTTGTATGAACATGCCAAGATTAAACAACTGAGACATAAACTGAACAAGTTCCACAGACATGTGACTAACATAAATGGAATAACATGTCCCTGAACAAAGGGGGGTCAAAATCAAAAGTAACAGTCAGTATCTGGTGTGGCCACCAGCTGCATTAAGAATTGCAGTGCATCTCCTCCTCATGGACTGCACCAGATTTGCCAGTTCTTGCTGTGAGATGTTACCCCACTCTTCCACCAAGGCAACTGCAAGTTCCCGGACATTTCTGGGGGGAATGGCCCTAGCCCTCACCCTCCGATCCAACAGGTCCCAGACGTGCTCAAAGGGCTGAGATGCGGGTTCTTCGCTGGCCATGGCAGAACACTGACATTCCTGTCTTGCAGGAAATCACACACAGAATGAGCAGTATGGCTGGTGGCATTGTCATGCTGGAGGGTCACGTCAGGATGAGCCTGCAGGAAGGGTACCACATGAGGGGGGAGGATGTCTTCCTTGTAACACACAGCATTGAGATTGCCTGCAATGACAAGCTCAGTCTGATGATGCTGTGACACACCACCCCAGACCAGGACGTACCCCCCACCTCCATCCCGCTTCAGAGTACAGGCCTCGGTGTAACACTCATTCCTTCGACAATAAACGCATATCCGACCATCACCCCTGGTGAGACAAAACCGCAACTCGTCAATGAAGAGCACTTTTTGACAGTCCTGTCTGGTCCAGCAAAGGTGGGTTTGTGCCCACGCAGATGAGCAGGGACCCTGGGCATCTTTCTTTTTGTGTTTTTCAGAGTCAGTAGAAAGGCCTCTTTAGTATCCTAAGTTTTCAAAACTTCTTAATTGCCTACCATCTGTAAGCTGTTAGTGTCTTAATGATGTTCCACATATGCATGTTCATTAATTGTTTATGGTTCATTGAACACGGATGGGAAACAGTGTTTAATCCCATTAAAATGAAGATCTGTGAAGTTATTTGTATTTTTACGAATTATCTTTGAAAGACAAGGTCCTGAAAAAGGGAAGTTTATTTTTTTGATGGGTTTATGAGGTATGCATTAATGGCGCATGTAGGCAAAGACACTCAGCACAAATTGAAAAGACACCGCTCATTTCCAAATCTCACTCAGACATAGAAAAAATGCACGAGATTGCCAGGAGTCGAACCTAGAATCTTCTGATCCGTAGTCAGACGCGTTATCCATTGCGCCACAAGACCGATGCTAAATTCACCCTAACTCTTCTCTAATTGGTCAATTCTGGATACTTGGTAGCGGACGGTAATATGATTGGTTATTATGGTTATTAGGCGCATCAGATTTGCGGACATGAGGGGATTCAAATAATCTGGGCCAGGCGCCCGGTTAGGGTGTTTGGCACCGGGTGAAATTTGGAATCAAACTGCTTCCCGGGCGTGAGCACAGTTCAAAGCCCACGGCGAAATTCGGCTCAAAACAAAAGTGACGTAATTATGTATGTCGAGTAATGAGTAGGATTCACTGATTTCACCTGCAAAAGTGATTGTTTTATTTGTTGAAAACGCGTTATCGGCCTTTCCAATGAAAACGACTTAGAACATTCAAACATATATTTCATGGAAAAGTTATGTTGAATGTTTCTGGAACACGCACTATGCTGCCTTGTTGACAACATGATCGAGCGGTGAGGGCCCTCCTCGCCGATAAAGCGTAACAAACTTAACATTTCTAAATATTTGTATGAACATGCCAAGATTAAACAACTGAGACATAAACTGAACAAGTTCCACAGACATGTGACTAACATAAATGGAATAACATGTCCCTGAACAAAGGGGGGTCAAAATCAAAAGTAACAGTCAGTATCTGGTGTGGCCACCAGCTGCATTAAGAATTGCAGTGCATCTCCTCCTCATGGACTGCACCAGATTTGCCAGTTCTTGCTGTGAGATGTTACCCCACTCTTCCACCAAGGCAACTGCAAGTTCCCGGACATTTCTGGGGGGAATGGCCCTAGCCCTCACCCTCCGATCCAACAGGTCCCAGACGTGCTCAAAGGGCTGAGATGCGGGTTCTTCGCTGGCCATGGCAGAACACTGACATTCCTGTCTTGCAGGAAATCACACACAGAATGAGCAGTATGGCTGGTGGCATTGTCATGCTGGAGGGTCACGTCAGGATGAGCCTGCAGGAAGGGTACCACATGAGGGGGGAGGATGTCTTCCTTGTAACACACAGCATTGAGATTGCCTGCAATGACAAGCTCAGTCTGATGATGCTGTGACACACCGCCCCAGACCAGGACGTACCCCCCACCTCCATCCCGCTTCAGAGTACAGGCCTCGGTGTAACACTCATTCCTTCGACAATAAACGCATATCCGACCATCACCCCTGGTGAGACAAAACCGCAACTCGTCAATGAAGAGCACTTTTTGACAGTCCTGTCTGGTCCAGCAAAGGTGGGTTTGTGCCCACGCAGATGAGCAGGGACCCTGGGCATCTTTCTTTTTGTGTTTTTCAGAGTCAGTAGAAAGGCCTCTTTAGTATCCTAAGTTTTCAAAACTTCTTAATTGCCTACCATCTGTAAGCTGTTAGTGTCTTAATGATGTTCCACATATGCATGTTCATTAATTGTTTATGGTTCATTGAACACGCATGGGAAACAGTGTTTAATCCCATTAAAATGAAGATCTGTGAAGTTATTTGTATTTTTACGAATTATCTTTGAATGACAAGGTCCTGAAAAAGGGAAGTTTATTTTTTTGATGGGTTTATGAGGTATGCATTAATGGCGCATGTAGGCAAAGACACTCAGCACAAATTGAAAAGACACCGCTCATTTCCAAATCTCACTCAGACATAGACTAAATGCACGAGCTTGCCAGGAGTCGAACCTAGAATCTTCTGATCCGTAGTCAGACGCGTTATCCATTGCGCCACAAGCCCGATGCTAAATTCACCCTAACTCTTCTCTAATTGGTCAATTCTGGATACTTGGTAGCGGACGGTAATATGATTGGTTATTATGGTTATTAGGCGCATCAGATTTGCGGACATGAGGGGATTCAAATCATCTGGGCCAGGCGCCCGGTTAGGGTGTTTGGCACCGGGTGAAATTTGGAATCGAACTGCTTCCCGGGCGTGAGCACCGTTCAAAGCCCACGGCGAAATTCGGCTCAAAACAAAAGTGACGTAATTATGTATGTCGAGTAATGAGTAGGATTCACTGATTTCACCTGCAAAAGTGATTGTTTTATTTGTTGAAAACGCGTTATCGGCCTTTCCAATGAAAACGACTTAGAACATTCAAACATATATTTCATGGAAAAGTTATGTTGAATGTTTCTGGAACACGCACTATGCTGCCTTGTTGACAACATGATCGAGCAGTGAGGGCCCTCCTCGCCGATAAAGCGTGACAAACTTAACATTTCTAAATATTTGTATGAACATGCCAAGATTAAACAACTGAGACATAAACTGAACAAGTTCCACAGACATGTGACTAACATAAATGGAATAACATGTCCCTGAACAAAGGAGGGTCAAAATCAAAAGTAACAGTCAGTATCTGGTGTGGCCACCAGCTGCATTAAGAATTGCAGTGCATCTCCTCCTCATGGACTGCACCAGATTTGCCAGTTCTTGCTGTGAGATGTTACCCCACTCTTCCACCAAGGCAACTGCAAGTTCCCGGACATTTCTGGGGGGAATGGCCCTAGCCCTCACCCTCCGATCCAACAGGTCCCAGACGTGCTCAAAGGGCTGAGATGCGGGTTCTTCGCTGGCCATGGCAGAACACTGACATTCCTGTCTTGCAGGAAATCACACACAGAATGAGCAGTATGGCTGGTGGCATTGTCATGCTGGAGGGTCACGTCAGGATGAGCCTGCAGGGAGGGTACCACATGAGGGGGGAGGATGTCTTCCTTGTAACACACAGCATTGAGATTGCCTGCAATGACAAGCTCAGTCTGATGATGCTGTGACACACCGCCCCAGACCAGGACGTACCCCCCACCTCCATCCCGCTTCAGAGTACAGGCCTCGGTGTAACACTCATTCCTTCGACAATAAACGCATATCCGACCATCACCCCTGGTGAGACAAAACCGCAACTCGTCAATGAAGAGCACTTTTTGACAGTCCTGTCTGGTCCAGCAAAGGTGGGTTTGTGCCCACGCAGATGAGCAGGGACCCTGGGCATCTTTCTTTTTGTGTTTTTCAGAGTCAGTAGAAAGGCCTCTTTAGTATCCTAAGTTTTCAAAACTTCTTAATTGCCTACCATCTGTAAGCTGTTAGTGTCTTAATGATGTTCCACATATGCATGTTCATTAATTGTTTATGGTTCATTGAACACGCATGGGAAACAGTGTTTAATCCCATTAAAATGAAGATCTGTGAAGTTATTTGTATTTTTACGAATTATCTTTGAAAGACAAGGTCCTGAAAAAGGGAAGTTTCTTTTTTTGATGGGTTTATGGGGTATACGTTAATGGCGCATGTAGGCAAAGACACTCAGCACAAATTGAAAAGACACCGCTCATTTCCAAATCTCACTCAGACATAGACTAAATGCACGAGCTTGCCAGGAGTCGAACCTAGAATCTTCTGATCCGTAGTCAGACGCATTATCCATTGCGCCACAAGCCCGATGCTAAATTCACCCTAACTCTTCTCTAATTGGTCAATTCTGGATACTTGGTAGCGGACGGTAATATGATTGGTTATTATGGTTATTAGGCGCATCAGATTTGCGGACATGAGGGGATTCAAATCATCTGGGCCAGGCGCCCGGTTAGGGTGTTTGGCACCGGGTGAAATTTGGAATCGAACTGCTTCCCGGGCGTGAGCACCGTTCAAAGCACACGGCGAAATTCGGCTCAAAACAAAAGTGACGTAATTATGTATGTCGAGTAATGAGTAGGATTCACTGATTTCACCTGCAAAAGTGATTGTTTTATTTGTTGAAAACGCGTTATCGGCCTTTCCAATGAAAACGACTTAGAACATTCAAACATATATTTCATGGAAAAGTTATGTTGAATGTTTCTGGAACACGCACTATGCTGCCTTGTTGACAACATGATCGAGCGGTGAGGGCCCTCCTCGCCGATAAAGCGTAACAAACTTAACATTTCTAAATATTTGTATGAACATGCCAAGATTAAACAACTGAGACATAAACTGAACAAGTTCCACAGACATGTGACTAACATAAATGGAATAACATGTCCCTGAACAAAGGGGGGTCAAAATCAAAAGTAACAGTCAGTATCTGGTGTGGCCACCAGCTGCATTAAGAATTGCAGTGCATCTCCTCCTCATGGACTGCACCAGATTTGCCAGTTCTTGCTGTGAGATGTTACCCCACTCTTCCACCAAGGCAACTGCAAGTTCCCGGACATTTCTGGGGGGAATGGCCCTAGCCCTCACCCTCCGATCCAACAGGTCCCAGACGTGCTCAAAGGGCTGAGATGCGGGTTCTTCGCTGGCCATGGCAGAACACTGACATTCCTGTCTTGCAGGAAATCACACACAGAATGAGCAGTATGGCTGGTGGCATTGTCATGCTGGAGGGTCACGTCAGGATGAGCCTGCAGGGAGGGTACCACATGAGGGGGGAGGATGTCTTCCTTGTAACACACAGCATTGAGATTGCCTGCAATGACAAGCTCAGTCTGATGATGCTGTGACACACCGCCCCAGACCAGGACGTACCCCCCACCTCCATCCCGCTTCAGAGTACAGGCCTCGGTGTAACACTCATTCCTTCGACAATAAACGCATATCCGACCATCACCCCTGGTGAGACAAAACCGCAACTCGTCAATGAAGAGCACTTTTTGACAGTCCTGTCTGGTCCAGCAAAGGTGGGTTTGTGCCCACGCAGATGAGCAGGGACCCTGGGCATCTTTCTTTTTGTGTTTTTCAGAGTCAGTAGAAAGGCCTCTTTAGTATCCTAAGTTTTCAAAACTTCTTAATTGCCTACCATCTGTAAGCTGTTAGTGTCTTAATGATGTTCCACATATGCATGTTCATTAATTGTTTATGGTTCATTGAACACGCATGGGAAACAGTGTTTAATCCCATTAAAATGAAGATCTGTGAAGTTATTTGTATTTTTACGAATTATCTTTGAAAGACAAGGTCCTGAAAAAGGGAAGTTTCTTTTTTTGATGGGTTTATGGGGTATACGTTAATGGCGCATGTAGGCAAAGACACTCAGCACAAATTGAAAAGACACCACTCATTTCCAAATCTCACTCAGACATAGACTAAATGCACGAGCTTGCCAGGAGTCGAACCTAGAATCTTCTGATCCGTAGTCAGACGCATTATCCATTGCGCCACAAGCCCGATGCTAAATTCACCCTAACTCTTCTCTAATTGGTCAATTCTGGATACTTGGTAGCGGACGGTAATATGATTGGTTATTATGGTTATTAGGCGCATCAGATTTGCGGACATGAGGGGATTCAAATCATCTGGGCCAGGCGCCCGGTTAGGGTGTTTGGCACCGGGTGAAATTTGGAATCGAACTGCTTCCCGGGCGTGAGCACCGTTCAAAGCCCACGGCGAAATTCGGCTCAAAACAAAAGTGACGTAATTATGTATGTCGAGTAATGAGTAGGATTCACTGATTTCACCTGCAAAAGTGATTGTTTTATTTGTTGAAAACGCGTTATCGGCCTTTCCAATGAAAACGACTTAGAACATTCAAACATATATTTCATGGAAAAGTTATGTTGAATGTTTCTGGAACACGCACTATGCTGCCTTGTTGACAACATGATCGAGCGGTGAGGGCCCTCCTCGCCGATAAAGCGTAACAAACTTAACATTTCTAAATATTTGTATGAACATGCCAAGATTAAACAACTGAGACATAAACTGAACAAGTTCCACAGACATGTGACTAACATAAATGGAATAACATGTCCCTGAACAAAGGAGGGTCAAAATCAAAAGTAACAGTCAGTATCTGGTGTGGCCACCAGCTGCATTAAGAATTGCAGTGCATCTCCTCCTCATGGACTGCACCAGATTTGCCAGTTCTTGCTGTGAGATGTTACCCCACTCTTCCACCAAGGCAACTGCAAGTTCCCGGACATTTCTGGGGGGAATGGCCCTAGCCCTCACCCTCCGATCCAACAGGTCCCAGGCGTGCTCAAAGGGCTGAGATGCGGGTTCTTCGCTGGCCATGGCAGAACACTGACATTCCTGTCTTGCAGGAAATCACACACAGAATGAGCAGTATGGCTGGTGGCATTGTCATGCTGGAGGGTCACGTCAGGATGAGCCTGCAGGAAGGGTACCACATGAGGGGGGAGGATGTCTTCCTTGTAACACACAGCATTGAGATTGCCTGCAATGACAAGCTCAGTCTGATGATGCTGTGACACACCGCCCCAGACCAGGACGTACCCCCCACCTCCATCCCGCTTCAGAGTACAGGCCTCGGTGTAACACTCATTCCTTCGACAATAAACGCATATCCGACCATCACCCCTGGTGAGACAAAACCGCAACTCGTCAATGAAGAGCACTTTTTGACAGTCCTGTCTGGTCCAGCAAAGGTGGGTTTGTGCCCACGCAGATGAGCAGGGACCCTGGACATCTTTCTTTTTGTGTTTTTCAGAGTCAGTAGAAAGGCCTCTTTAGTATCCTAAGTTTTCAAAACTTCTTAATTGCCTACCATCTGTAAGCTGTTAGTGTCTTAATGATGTTCCACATATGCATGTTCATTAATTGTTTATGGTTCATTGAACACGCATGGGAAACAGTGTTTAATCCCATTAAAATGAAGATCTGTGAAGTTATTTGTATTTTTACGAATTATCTTTGAATGACAAGGTCCTGAAAAAGGGAAGTTTATTTTTTTGATGGGTTTATGAGGTATGCATTAATGGCGCATGTAGGCAAAGACACTCAGCACAAATTGAAAAGACATCGCTCATTTCCAAATCTCACTCAGACATAGAAAAAATGCACGAGCTTGCCAGGAGTCGAACCTAGAATCTTCTGATCCGTAGTCAGACGCGTTATCCATTGCGCCACAAGCCCGATGCTAAATCCAACCTAACTCTTCTCTAATTGGTCAATTCTGGATATTTGGTAGCGGACGGTAATATGATTGGTTATTATGGTTATTAGGCGCATCAGATTTGCGGACATGAGGGGATTCAAATCATCTGGGCCAGGCGCCCGGTTAGGGTGTTTGGCACCGGGTGAAATTTGGAATCGAACTGCTTCCCGGGCGTGAGCACCGTTCAAAGCCCACGGCGAAATTCGTCTCAAAACAAAAGTGACGTAATTATGTATGTCGAGTAATGAGTAGGATTCACTGATTTCACCTGCAAAAGTGATTGTTTTATTTGTTGAAAACGCGTTATCGGCCTTTCCAATGAAAACGACTTAGAACATTCAAACATATATTTCATGGAAAAGTTATGTTGAATGTTTCTGGAACACGCACTATGCTGCCTTGTTGACAACATGATCGAGCGGTGAGGGCCCTCCTCGCCGATAAAGCGTAACAAACTTAACATTTCTAAATATTTGTATGAACATGCCAAGATTAAACAACTGAGACATAAACTGAACAAGTTCCACAGACATGTGACTAACATAAATGGAATAACATGTCCCTGAACAAAGGGGGGTCAAAATCAAAAGTAACAGTCAGTATCTGGTGTGGCCACCAGCTGCATTAAGAATTGCAGTGCATCTCCTCCTCATGGACTGCACCAGATTTGCCAGTTCTTGCTGTGAGATGTTACCCCACTCTTCCACCAAGGCAACTGCAAGTTCCCGGACATTTCTGGGGGGAATGGCCCTAGCCCTCACCCTCCGATCCAACAGGTCCCAGGCGTGCTCAAAGGGCTGAGATGCGGGTTCTTCGCTGGCCATGGCAGAACACTGACATTCCTGTCTTGCAGGAAATCACACACAGAATGAGCAGTATGGCTGGTGGCATTGTCATGCTGGAGGGTCACGTCAGGATGAGCCTGCAGGAAGGGTACCACATGAGGGGGGAGGATGTCTTCCTTGTAACACACAGCATTGAGATTGCCTGCAATGACAAGCTCAGTCTGATGATGCTGTGACACACCGCCCCAGACCAGGACGTACCCCCCACCTCCATCCCGCTTCAGAGTACAGGCCTCGGTGTAACACTCATTCCTTCGACAATAAACGCATATCCGACCATCACCCCTGGTGAGACAAAACCGCAACTCGTCAATGAAGAGCACTTTTTGACAGTCCTGTCTGGTCCAGCAAAGGTGGGTTTGTGCCCACGCAGATGAGCAGGGACCCTGGGCATCTTTCTTTTTGTGTTTTTCAGAGTCAGTAGAAAGGCCTCTTTAGTATCCTAAGTTTTCAAAACTTCTTAATTGCCTACCATCTGTAAGCTGTTAGTGTCTTAATGATGTTCCACATATGCATGTTCATTAATTGTTTATGGTTCATTGAACACGCATGGGAAACAGTGTTTAATCCCATTAAAATGAAGATCTGTGAAGTTATTTGTATTTTTACGAATTATCTTTGAAAGACAAGGTCCTGAAAAAGGGAAGTTTCTTTTTTTGATGGGTTTATGGGGTATACGTTAATGGCGCATGTAGGCAAAGACACTCAGCACAAATTGAAAAGACACCGCTCATTTCCAAATCTCACTCAGACATAGACTAAATGCACGAGCTTGCCAGGAGTCGAACCTAGAATCTTCTGATCCGTAGTCAGACGCGTTATCCATTGCGCCACAAGCCCGATGCTAAATTCAACCTAACTCTTCTCTAATTGGTCAATTCTGGATACTTGGTAGCGGACGGTAATATGATTGGTTATTATGGTTATTAGGCGCATGAGATTTGCGGACATGAGGGGATTCAAATCATCTGGGCCAGGCGCCCGGTTACAAAGCCCACGGCGAAATTCGGCTCAAAACAAAAGTGACGTAATTATGTATGTCGAGTAATGAGTAGGATTCACTGATTTCACCTGCAAAAGTGATTGTTTTATTTGTTGAAAACGCGTTATCGGCCTTTCCAATGAAAACGACTTAGAACATTCAAACATATATTTCATGGAAAAGTTATGTTGAATGTTTCTGGAACACGCACTATGCTGCCTTGTTGACAACATGATCGAGCGGTGAGGGCCCTCCTCGCCGATAAAGCGTAACAAACTTAACATTTCTAAATATTTGTATGAACATGCCAAGATTAAACAACTGAGACATAAACTGAACAAGTTCCACAGACATGTGACTAACATAAATGGAATAACATGTCCCTGAACAAAGGAGGGTCAAAATCAAAAGTAACAGTCAGTATCTGGTGTGGCCACCAGCTGCATTAAGAATTGCAGTGCATCTCCTCCTCATGGACTGCACCAGATTTGCCAGTTCTTGCTGTGAGATGTTACCCCACTCTTCCACCAAGGCAACTGCAAGTTCCCGGACATTTCTGGGGGGAATGGCCCTAGCCCTCACCCTCCGATCCAACAGGTCCCAGGCGTGCTCAAAGGGCTGAGATGCGGGTTCTTCGCTGGCCATGGCAGAACACTGACATTCCTGTCTTGCAGGAAATCACACACAGAATGAGCAGTATGGCTGGTGGCATTGTCATGCTGGAGGGTCACGTCAGGATGAGCCTGCAGGAAGGGTACCACATGAGGGGGGAGGATGTCTTCCTTGTAACACACAGCATTGAGATTGCCTGCAATGACAAGCTCAGTCTGATGATGCTGTGACACACCGCCCCAGACCAGGACGTACCCCCCACCTCCATCCCGCTTCAGAGTACAGGCCTCGGTGTAACACTCATTCCTTCGACAATAAACGCATATCCGACCATCACCCCTGGTGAGACAAAACCGCAACTCGTCAATGAAGAGCACTTTTTGACAGTCCTGTCTGGTCCAGCAAAGGTGGGTTTGTGCCCACGCAGATGAGCAGGGACCCTGGGCATCTTTCTTTTTGTGTTTTTCAGAGTCAGTAGAAAGGCCTCTTTAGTATCCTAAGTTTTCAAAACTTCTTAATTGCCTACCATCTGTAAGCTGTTAGTGTCTTAATGATGTTCCACATATGCATGTTCATTAATTGTTTATGGTTCATTGAACACGCATGGGAAACAGTGTTTAATCCCATTAAAATGAAGATCTGTGAAGTTATTTGTATTTTTACGAATTATCTTTGAAAGACAAGGTCCTGAAAAAGGGAAGTTTCTTTTTTTGATGGGTTTATGGGGTATACGTTAATGGCGCATGTAGGCAAAGACACTCAGCACAAATTGAAAAGACACCGCTCATTTCCAAATCTCACTCAGACATAGACTAAATGCACGAGCTTGCCAGGAGTCGAACCTAGAATCTTCTGATCCGTAGTCAGACGCGTTATCCATTGCGCCACAAGCCCGATGCTAAATTCACCCTAACTCTTCTCTAATTGGTCAATTCTGGATACTTGGTAGCGGACGGTAATATGATTGGTTATTATGGTTATTAGGCGCATCAGATTTGCGGACATGAGGGGATTCAAATCATCTGGGCCAGGCGCCCGGTTAGGGTGTTTGGCACCGGGTGAAATTTGGAATCGAACTGCTTCCCGGGCGTGAGCACCGTTCAAAGCCCACGGCGAAATTCGGCTCAAAACAAAAGTGACGTAATTATGTATGTCGAGTAATGAGTAGGATTCACTGATTTCACCTGCAAAAGTGATTGTTTTATTTGTTGAAAACGCGTTATCGGCCTTTCCAATGAAAACGACTTAGAACATTCAAACATATATTTCATGGAAAAGTTATGTTGAATGTTTCTGGAACACGCACTATGCTGCCTTGTTGACAACATGATCGAGCGGTGAGGGCCCTCCTCGCCGATAAAGCGTAACAAACTTAACATTTCTAAATATTTGTATGAACATGCCAAGATTAAACAACTGAGACATAAACTGAACAAGTTCCACAGACATGTGACTAACATAAATGGAATAACATGTCCCTGAACAAAGGAGGGTCAAAATCAAAAGTAACAGTCAGTATCTGGTGTGGCCACCAGCTGCATTAAGAATTGCAGTGCATCTCCTCCTCATGGACTGCACCAGATTTGCCAGTTCTTGCTGTGAGATGTTACCCCACTCTTCCACCAAGGCAACTGCAAGTTCCCGGACATTTCTGGGGGGAATGGCCCTAGCCCTCACCCTCCGATCCAACAGGTCCCAGGCGTGCTCAAAGGGCTGAGATGCGGGTTCTTCGCTGGCCATGGCAGAACACTGACATTCCTGTCTTGCAGGAAATCACACACAGAATGAGCAGTATGGCTGGTGGCATTGTCATGCTGGAGGGTCACGTCAGGATGAGCCTGCAGGAAGGGTACCACATGAGGGGGGAGGATGTCTTCCTTGTAACACACAGCATTGAGATTGCCTGCAATGACAAGCTCAGTCTGATGATGCTGTGACACACCGCCCCAGACCAGGACGTACCCCCCACCTCCATCCCGCTTCAGAGTACAGGCCTCGGTGTAACACTCATTCCTTCGACAATAAACGCATATCCGACCATCACCCCTGGTGAGACAAAACCGCAACTCGTCAATGAAGAGCACTTTTTGACAGTCCTGTCTGGTCCAGCAAAGGTGGGTTTGTGCCCACGCAGATGAGCAGGGACCCTGGACATCTTTCTTTTTGTGTTTTTCAGAGTCAGTAGAAAGGCCTCTTTAGTATCCTAAGTTTTCAAAACTTCTTAATTGCCTACCATCTGTAAGCTGTTAGTGTCTTAATGATGTTCCACATATGCATGTTCATTAATTGTTTATGGTTCATTGAACACGCATGGGAAACAGTGTTTAATCCCATTAAAATGAAGATCTGTGAAGTTATTTGTATTTTTACGAATTATCTTTGAAAGACAAGGTCCTGAAAAAGGGAAGTTTATTTTTTTGATGGGTTTTTGAGGTATGCATTAATGGCGCATGTAGGCAAAGTCACTCAGCACAAATTGAAAAGACATCGCTCATTTCCAAATCTCACTCAGACATAGAAAAAATGCACGAGCTTGCCAGGAGTCGAACCTAGAATCTTCTGATCCGTAGTCAGACGCGTTATCCATTGCGCCACAAGCCCGATGCTAAATTCACCCTAACTCTTCTCTAATTGGTCAATTCTGGATACTTGGTAGCGGACGGTAATATGATTGGTTATTATGGTTATTAGGCGCATCAGATTTGCGGACATGAGGGGATTCAAATCATCTGGGCCAGGCGCCCGGTTAGGGTGTTTGGCACCGGGTGAAATTTGGAATCGAACTGCTTCCCGGGCGTGAGCACCGTTCAAAGCCCACGGCGAAATTCGGCTCAAAACAAAAGTGACGTAATTATGTATGTCGAGTAATGAGTAGGATTCACTGATTTCACCTGCAAAAGTGATTGTTTTATTTGTTGAAAACGCGTTATCGGCCTTTCCAATGAAAACGACTTAGAACATTCAAACATATATTTCATGGAAAAGTTATGTTGAATGTTTCTGGAACACGCACTATGCTGCCTTGTTGACAACATGATCGAGCGGTGAGGGCCCTCCTCGCCGATAAAGCGTAACAAACTTAACATTTCTAAATATTTGTATGAACATGCCAAGATTAAACAACTGAGACATAAACTGAACAAGTTCCACAGACATGTGACTAACATAAATGGAATAACATGTCCCTGAACAAAGGAGGGTCAAAATCAAAAGTAACAGTCAGTATCTGGTGTGGCCACCAGCTGCATTAAGAATTGCAGTGCATCTCCTCCTCATGGACTGCACCAGATTTGCCAGTTCTTGCTGTGAGATGTTACCCCACTCTTCCACCAAGGCAACTGCAAGTTCCCGGACATTTCTGGGGGGAATGGCCCTAGCCCTCACCCTCCGATCCAACAGGTCCCAGGCGTGCTCAAAGGGCTGAGATGCGGGTTCTTCGCTGGCCATGGCAGAACACTGACATTCCTGTCTTGCAGGAAATCACACACAGAATGAGCAGTATGGCTGGTGGCATTGTCATGCTGGAGGGTCACGTCAGGATGAGCCTGCAGGAAGGGTACCACATGAGGGGGGAGGATGTCTTCCTTGTAACACACAGCATTGAGATTGCCTGCAATGACAAGCTCAGTCTGATGATGCTGTGACACACCGCCCCAGACCAGGACGTACCCCCCACCTCCATCCCGCTTCAGAGTACAGGCCTCGGTGTAACACTCATTCCTTCGACAATAAACGCATATCCGACCATCACCCCTGGTGAGACAAAACCGCAACTCGTCAATGAAGAGCACTTTTTGACAGTCCTGTCTGGTCCAGCAAAGGTGGGTTTGTGCCCACGCAGATGAGCAGGGACCCTGGGCATCTTTCTTTTTGTGTTTTTCAGAGTCAGTAGAAAGGCCTCTTTAGTATCCTAAGTTTTCAAAACTTCTTAATTGCCTACCATCTGTAAGCTGTTAGTGTCTTAATGATGTTCCACATATGCATGTTCATTAATTGTTTATGGTTCATTGAACACGCATGGGAAACAGTGTTTAATCCCATTAAAATGAAGATCTGTGAAGTTATTTGTATTTTTACGAATTATCTTTGAAAGACAAGGTCCTGAAAAAGGGAAGTTTCTTTTTTTGATGGGTTTATGGGGTATACGTTAATGGCGCATGTAGGCAAAGACACTCAGCACAAATTGAAAAGACACCGCTCATTTCCAAATCTCACTCAGACATAGACTAAATGCACGAGCTTGCCAGGAGTCGAACCTAGAATCTTCTGATCCGTAGTCAGACGCGTTATCCATTGCGCCACAAGCCCGATGCTAAATTCAACCTAACTCTTCTCTAATTGGTCAATTCTGGATACTTGGTAGCGGACGGTAATATGATTGGTTATTATGGTTATTAGGCGCATGAGATTTGCGGACATGAGGGGATTCAAATCATCTGGGCCAGGCGCCCGGTTAGGGTGTTTGGCACCGGGTGAAATTTGGAATCGAACTGCTTCCCGGGCGTGAGCACCGTTCAAAGCCCACGGCGAAATTCGGCTCAAAACAAAAGTGACGTAATTATGTATGTCGAGTAATGAGTAGGATTCACTGATTTCACCTGCAAAAGTGATTGTTTTATTTGTTGAAAACGCGTTATCGGCCTTTCCAATGAAAACGACTTAGAACATTCAAACATATATTTCATGGAAAAGTTATGTTGAATGTTTCTGGAACACGCACTATGCTGCCTTGTTGACAACATGATCGAGCGGTGAGGGCCCTCCTCGCCGATAAAGCGTAACAAACTTAACATTTCTAAATATTTGTATGAACATGCCAAGATTAAACAACTGAGACATAAACTGAACAAGTTCCACAGACATGTGACTAACATAAATGGAATAACATGTCCCTGAACAAAGGAGGGTCAAAATCAAAAGTAACAGTCAGTATCTGGTGTGGCCACCAGCTGCATTAAGAATTGCAGTGCATCTCCTCCTCATGGACTGCACCAGATTTGCCAGTTCTTGCTGTGAGATGTTACCCCACTCTTCCACCAAGGCAACTGCAAGTTCCCGGACATTTCTGGGGGGAATGGCCCTAGCCCTCACCCTCCGATCCAACAGGTCCCAGGCGTGCTCAAAGGGCTGAGATGCGGGTTCTTCGCTGGCCATGGCAGAACACTGACATTCCTGTCTTGCAGGAAATCACACACAGAATGAGCAGTATGGCTGGTGGCATTGTCATGCTGGAGGGTCACGTCAGGATGAGCCTGCAGGAAGGGTACCACATGAGGGGGGAGGATGTCTTCCTTGTAACACACAGCATTGAGATTGCCTGCAATGACAAGCTCAGTCTGATGATGCTGTGACACACCGCCCCAGACCAGGACGTACCCCCCACCTCCATCCCGCTTCAGAGTACAGGCCTCGGTGTAACACTCATTCCTTCGACAATAAACGCATATCCGACCATCACCCCTGGTGAGACAAAACCGCAACTCGTCAATGAAGAGCACTTTTTGACAGTCCTGTCTGGTCCAGCAAAGGTGGGTTTGTGCCCACGCAGATGAGCAGGGACCCTGGGCATCTTTCTTTTTGTGTTTTTCAGAGTCAGTAGAAAGGCCTCTTTAGTATCCTAAGTTTTCAAAACTTCTTAATTGCCTACCATCTGTAAGCTGTTAGTGTCTTAATGATGTTCCACATATGCATGTTCATTAATTGTTTATGGTTCATTGAACACGCATGGGAAACAGTGTTTAATCCCATTAAAATGAAGATCTGTGAAGTTATTTGTATTTTTACGAATTATCTTTGAAAGACAAGGTCCTGAAAAAGGGAAGTTTCTTTTTTTGATGGGTTTATGGGGTATACGTTAATGGCGCATGTAGGCAAAGACACTCAGCACAAATTGAAAAGACACCGCTCATTTCCAAATCTCACTCAGACATAGACTAAATGCACGAGCTTGCCAGGAGTCGAACCTAGAATCTTCTGATCCGTAGTCAGACGCGTTATCCATTGCGCCACAAGCCCGATGCTAAATTCAACCTAACTCTTCTCTAATTGGTCAATTCTGGATACTTGGTAGCGGACGGTAATATGATTGGTTATTATGGTTATTAGGCGCATCAGATTTGCGGACATGAGGGGATTCAAATCATCTGGGCCAGGCGCCCGGTTAGGGTGTTTGGCACCGGGTGAAATTTGGAATCGAACTGCTTCCCGGGCGTGAGCACCGTTCAAAGCCCACGGCGAAATTCGGCTCAAAACAAAAGTGACGTAATTATGTATGTCGAGTAATGAGTAGGATTCACTGATTTCACCTGCAAAAGTGATTGTTTTATTTGTTGAAAACGCGTTATCGGCCTTTCCAATGAAAACGACTTTGAACATTCAAACATATATTTCATGGAAAAGTTATGTTGAATGTTTCTGGAACACGCACTATGCTGCCTTATTGACAACATGATCGAGCGGTGAGGGCCCTCCTCGCCGATAAAGCGTAACAAACTTAACATTTCTAAATATTTGTATGAACATGCCAAGATTAAACAACTGAGACATAAACTGAACAAGTTCCACAGACATGTGACTAACATAAATGGAATAACATGTCCCTGAACAAAGGAGGGTCAAAATCAAAAGTAACAGTCAGTATCTGGTGTGGCCACCAGCTGCATTAAGAATTGCAGTGCATCTCCTCCTCATGGACTGCACCAGATTTGCCAGTTCTTGCTGTGAGATGTTACCCCACTCTTCCACCAAGGCAACTGCAAGTTCCCGGACATTTCTGGGGGGAATGGCCCTAGCCCTCACCCTCCGATCCAACAGGTCCCAGGCGTGCTCAAAGGGCTGAGATGCGGGTTCTTCGCTGGCCATGGCAGAACACTGACATTCCTGTCTTGCAGGAAATCACACACAGAATGAGCAGTATGGCTGGTGGCATTGTCATGCTGGAGGGTCACGTCAGGATGAGCCTGCAGGAAGGGTACCACATGAGGGGGGAGGATGTCTTCCTTGTAACACACAGCATTGAGATTGCCTGCAATGACAAGCTCAGTCTGATGATGCTGTGACACACCGCCCCAGACCAGGACGTACCCCCCACCTCCATCCCGCTTCAGAGTACAGGCCTCGGTGTAACACTCATTCCTTCGACAATAAACGCATATCCGACCATCACCCCTGGTGAGACAAAACCGCAACTCGTCAATGAAGAGCACTTTTTGACAGTCCTGTCTGGTCCAGCAAAGGTGGGTTTGTGCCCACGCAGATGAGCAGGGACCCTGGGCATCTTTCTTTTTGTGTTTTTCAGAGTCAGTAGAAAGGCCTCTTTAGTATCCTAAGTTTTCAAAACTTCTTAATTGCCTACCATCTGTAAGCTGTTAGTGTCTTAATGATGTTCCACATATGCATGTTCATTAATTGTTTATGGTTCATTGAACACGCATGGGAAACAGTGTTCAATCCCATTAAAATGAAGATCTGTGAAGTTATTTGTACTTTTACGAATTATCTTTGAAAGACAAGGTCCTGAAAAAGGGAAGTTGATTTTTTTGATGGGTTTTTGAGGTATGCATTAATGGCGCATGTAGGCAAAGTCACTCAGCACAAATTGAAAAGACATCGCTCATTTCCAAATCTCACTCAGACATAGAAAAAATGCACGAGCTTGCCAGGAGTCGAACCTAGAATCTTCTGATCCGTAGTCAGACGCGTTATCCATTGCGCCACAAGCCCGACGCTAAATTCATCCTAACTCTTCTCTAATTGGTCAATTCTGGATATTTGGTAGCGGACGGTAATATGATTAGTTATTATGGTTATTAGGCGCATGAGATTTGCGGACATGAGGGGATTCAAATCATCTGGGCCAGGCGCCCGGTTAGGGTGTTTGGCACCGGGTGAAATTTGGAATCGAACTGCTTCCCGGGCGTGAGCACCGTTCAAAGCCCACGGCGAAAGTCGGCTCAAAACAAAAGTGAAGAAATTATGTATGTCGAGTAATGAGTAGGATTCAGTGTTTTCACCTGCAAAAGTGATTGTTTTATTTGTTGAAAACGCGTTATCGGCCTTCCCAATGAAAACCACTTAGAAAAAAAATTCAAACATATATTTCATGGAAAAGTTATGTTGAATGTTTCTGGAACATTGAACATGCATGGGAAACAGTGTTTAATCCCATTAAAATGAAGATCTGTGAAGTTATTTGTATTTTTACGAATTATCTTTGAAAGACAAGGTCCTGAAAAAGGGAAGTTTCTTTTTTTGATGGGTTTATGGGGTATACGTTAATGGCGCATGTAGGCAAAGACACTCAGCACAAATTGAAAAGACACCGCTCATTTCCAAATCTCACTCAGACATAGACTAAATGCACGAGCTTGCCAGGAGTCGAACCTAGAATCTTCTGATCCGTAGTCAGACGCGTTATCCATTGCGCCACAAGCCCGATGCCAAATTCACCCGAACTCTTCTCTAATTGGTCAATTCTGGATATTTGGTAGCGGACGGTAATATGATTGGTTATTATGGTTATTAGGCGCATGAGATTTGCGGACATGAGGGGATTCAAATCATCTGGGCCAGGCGCCCGGTTAGGGTGTTTGGCACCGGGTGAAATTTGGAATCGAACTGCTTCCCGGGCGTGAGCACCGTTCAAAGCCCACGGCGAAAGTCGGCTCAAAACAAAAGTGAAGAAATTATGTATGTCGAGTAATGAGTAGGATTCAGTGTTTTCACCTGCAAAAGTGATTGTTTTATTTGTTGAAAACGCGTTATCGGCCTTCCCAATGAAAACCACTTAGAAAAAAAATTCAAACATATATTTCATGGAAAAGTTATGTTGAATGTTTCTGGAACACGCACTATGCTGCCTTGTTGACAACATGATCGAGCGGTGAGGGCCCTCCTCGCCGATAAAGCGTAACAAACTTAACATTTCTAAATATTTGTATGAACATGCCAAGATTAAACAACTGAGACATAAACTGAACAAGTTCCACAGACATGTGACTAACATAAATGGAATAACATGTCCCTGAACAAAGGAGGGTCAAAATCAAAAGTAACAGTCAGTATCTGGTGTGGCCACCAGCTGCATTAAGAATTGCAGTGCATCTCCTCCTCATGGACTGCACCAGATTTGCCAGTTCTTGCTGTGAGATGTTACCCCACTCTTCCACCAAGGCAACTGCAAGTTCCCGGACATTTCTGGGGGGAATGGCCCTAGCCCTCACCCTCCGATCCAACAGGTCCCAGGCGTGCTCAAAGGGCTGAGATGCGGGTTCTTCGCTGGCCATGGCAGAACACTGACATTCCTGTCTTGCAGGAAATCACACACAGAATGAGCAGTATGGCTGGTGGCATTGTCATGCTGGAGGGTCACGTCAGGATGAGCCTGCAGGAAGGGTACCACATGAGGGGGGAGGATGTCTTCCTTGTAACACACAGCATTGAGATTGCCTGCAATGACAAGCTCAGTCTGATGATGCTGTGACACACCGCCCCAGACCAGGACGTACCCCCCACCTCCATCCCGCTTCAGAGTACAGGCCTCGGTGTAACACTCATTCCTTCGACAATAAACGCATATCCGACCATCACCCCTGGTGAGACAAAACCGCAACTCGTCAATGAAGAGCACTTTTTGACAGTCCTGTCTGGTCCAGCAAAGGTGGGTTTGTGCCCACGCAGATGAGCAGGGACCCTGGGCATCTTTCTTTTTGTGTTTTTCAGAGTCAGTAGAAAGGCCTCTTTAGTATCCTAAGTTTTCAAAACTTCTTAATTGCCTACCATCTGTAAGCTGTTAGTGTCTTAATGATGTTCCACATATGCATGTTCATTAATTGTTTATGGTTCATTGAACACGCATGGGAAACAGTGTTCAATCCCATTAAAATGAAGATCTGTGAAGTTATTTGTACTTTTACGAATTATCTTTGAAAGACAAGGTCCTGAAAAAGGGAAGTTCATTTTTTTGATGGGTTTTTGAGGTATGCATTAATGGCGCATGTAGGCAAAGTCACTCAGCACAAATTGAAAAGACATCGCTCATTTCCAAATCTCACTCAGACATAGAAAAAATGCACGAGCTTGCCAGGAGTCGAACCTAGAATCTTCTGATCCGTAGTCAGACGCGTTATCCATTGCGCCACAAGCCCGACGCTAAATTCATCCTAACTCTTCTCTAATTGGTCAATTCTGGATATTTGGTAGCGGACGGTAATATGATTGGTTATTATGGTTATTAGGCGCATGAGATTTGCGGACATGAGGGGATTCAAATCATCTGGGCCAGGCGCCCGGTTAGGGTGTTTGGCACCGGGTGAAATTTGGAATCGAACTGCTTCCCGGGCGTGAGCACCGTTCAAAGCCCACGGCGAAAGTCGGCTCAAAACAAAAGTGAAGAAATTATGTATGTCGAGTAATGAGTAGGATTCAGTGTTTTCACCTGCAAAAGTGATTGTTTTATTTGTTGAAAACGCGTTATCGGCCTTCCCAATGAAAACCACTTAGAAAAAAAATTCAAACATATATTTCATGGAAAAGTTATGTTGAATGTTTCTTTAACATTGAACACGCATGGGAAACAGTGTTTAATCCCATTAAAATGAAGATCTGTGAAGTTATTTGTATTTTTACGAATTATCTTTGAAAGACAAGGTCCTGAAAAAGGGAAGTTTCTTTTTTTGATGGGTTTATGGGGTATACGTTAATGGCGCATGTAGGCAAAGACACTCAGCACAAATTGAAAAGACACCGCTCATTTCCAAATCTCACTCAGACATAGACTAAATGCACGAGCTTGCCAGGAGTCGAACCTAGAATCTTCTGATCCGTAGTCAGACGCGTTATCCATTGCGCCACAAGCCCGATGCCAAATTCACCCTAACTCTTCTCTAATTGGTCAATTCTGGATACTTGGTAGCGGACGGTAATATGATTGGTTATTATGGTTATTAGGCGCATCAGATTTGCGGACATGAGGGGATTCAAATCATCTGGGCCAGGCGCCCGGTTAGGGTGTTTGGCACCGGGTGAAATTTGGAATCGAACTGCTTCCCGGGCGTGAGCACCGTTCAAAGCCCACGGCGAAATTCGGCTCAAAACAAAAGTGACGTAATTATGTATGTCGAGTAATGAGTAGGATTCACTGATTTCACCTGCAAAAGTGATTGTTTTATTTGTTGAAAACGCGTTATCGGCCTTTCCAATGAAAACGACTTAGAACATTCAAACATATATTTCATGGAAAAGTTATGTTGAATGTTTCTGGAACACGCACTATGCTGCCTTGTTGACAACATGATCGAGCGGTGAGGGCCCTCCTCGCCGATAAAGCGTAACAAACTTAACATTTCTAAATATTTGTATGAACATGCCAAGATTAAACAACTGAGACATAAACTGAACAAGTTCCACAGACATGTGACTAACATAAATGGAATAACATGTCCCTGAACAAAGGAGGGTCAAAATCAAAAGTAACAGTCAGTATCTGGTGTGGCCACCAGCTGCATTAAGAATTGCAGTGCATCTCCTCCTCATGGACTGCCCAGATTTGCCAGTTCTTGCTGTGAGATGTTACCCCACTCTTCCACCAAGGCAACTGCAAGTTCCCGGACATTTCTGGGGGGAATGGCCCTAGCCCTCACCCTCCGATCCAACAGGTCCCAGGCGTGCTCAAAGGGCTGAGATGCGGGTTCTTCGCTGGCCATGGCAGAACACTGACATTCCTGTCTTGCAGGAAATCACACACAGAATGAGCAGTATGGCTGGTGGCATTGTCATGCTGGAGGGTCACGTCAGGATGAGCCTGCAGGAAGGGTACCACATGAGGGGGGAGGATGTCTTCCTTGTAACACACAGCATTGAGATTGCCTGCAATGACAAGCTCAGTCTGATGATGCTGTGACACACCGCCCCAGACCAGGACGTACCCCCCACCTCCATCCCGCTTCAGAGTACAGGCCTCGGTGTAACACTCATTCCTTCGACAATAAACGCATATCCGACCATCACCCCTGGTGAGACAAAACCGCAACTCGTCAATGAAGAGCACTTTTTGACAGTCCTGTCTGGTCCAGCAAAGGTGGGTTTGTGCCCACGCAGATGAGCAGGGACCCTGGGCATCTTTCTTTTTGTGTTTTTCAGAGTCAGTAGAAAGGCCTCTTTAGTATCCTAAGTTTTCAAAACTTCTTAATTGCCTACCATCTGTAAGCTGTTAGTGTCTTAATGATGTTCCACATATGCATGTTCATTAATTGTTTATGGTTCATTGAACACGCATGGGAAACAGTGTTTAATCCCATTAAAATGAAGATCTGTGAAGTTATTTGTACTTTTACGAATTATCTTTGAATGACAAGGTCCTGAAAAAGGGAAGTTTATTTTTTTGATGGGTTTATGAGGTATGCATTAATGGCGCATGTAGGCAAAGACACTCAGCACAAATTGAAAAGACATTGCTCATTTCCAAATCTCACTCAGACATAGACTAAATGCACGAGCTTGCCAGGAGTCGAACCTAGAATCTTCTGATCCGTAGTCAGACGCGTTATCCATTGCGCCACAAGCCCGATGCTAAATTCACCCTAACTCTTCTCTAATTGGTCAATTCTGGATACTTGGTAGCGGACGGTCATAGAGGGGATTCAAATCATCTGGGCCAGGCGCCCGGTTAGGGTGTTTGGCACCGGGTGAAATTTGGAATCGAACTGCTTCCAGGGCGTGAGCACCGTTCAAAGCCCACAGCGAAATTCGGCTCAAAACAAAAGTGACGTAATTATGTATGTCGAGTAATGAGTAGGATTCACTGATTTCACCTGCAAAAGTGATTGTTTTATTTGTTGAAAACGCGTTATCGGCCTTTCCAATGAAAACGACTTAGAACATTCAAACATATATTTCATGGAAAAGTTATGTTGAATGTTTCTGGAACACGCACTATGCTGCCTTGTTGACAACATGATCGAGCGGTGAGGGCCCTCCTCGCCGATAAAGCGTAACAAACTTAACATTTCAAAATATTTGTATGAACATGCCAAGATTAAACAACTGAGACATAAACTGAACAAGTTCCACAGACATGTGACTAACATAAATGGAATAACATGTCCCTGAACAAAGGGGGGTCAAAATCAAAAGTAACAGTCAGTATCTGGTGTGGCCACCAGCTGCATTAAGAATTGCAGTGCATCTCCTCCTCATGGACTGCACCAGATTTGCCAGTTCTTGCTGTGAGATGTTACCCCACTCTTCCACCAAGGCAACTGCAAGTTCCCGGACATTTCTGGGGGGAATGGCCCTAGCCCTCACCCTCCGATCCAACAGGTCCCAGGCGTGCTCAAAGGGCTGAGATGCGGGTTCTTCGCTGGCCATGGCAGAACACTGACATTCCTGTCTTGCAGGAAATCACACACAGAATGAGCAGTATGGCTGGTGGCATTGTCATGCTGGAGGGTCACGTCAGGATGAGCCTGCAGGAAGGGTACCACATGAGGGGGGAGGATGTCTTCCTTGTAACACACAGCATTGAGATTGCCTGCAATGACAAGCTCAGTCTGATGATGCTGTGACACACCGCCCCAGACCAGGACGTACCCCCCACCTCCATCCCGCTTCAGAGTACAGGCCTCGGTGTAACACTCATTCCTTCGACAATAAACGCATATCCGACCATCACCCCTGGTGAGACAAAACCGCAACTCGTCAATGAAGAGCACTTTTTGACAGTCCTGTCTGGTCCAGCAAAGGTGGGTTTGTGCCCACGCAGATGAGCAGGGACCCTGGGCAGCTTTCTTTTTGTGTTTTTCAGAGTCAGTAGAAAGGCCTCTTTAGTATCCTAAGTTTTCAAAACTTCTTAATTGCCTACCATCTGTAAGCTGTTAGTGTCTTAATGATGTTCCACATATGCATGTTCATTAATTGTTTATGGTTCATTGAACACGCATGGGAAACAGTGTTTAATCCCATTAAAATGAAGATCTGTGAAGTTATTTGTATTTTTACGAATTATCTTTGAAAGACAAGGTCCTGAAAAAGGGAAGTTTCTTTTTTTGATGGGTTTATGGGGTATACGTTAATGGCGCATGTAGGCAAAGACACTCAGCACAAATTGAAAAGACACCGCTCATTTCCAAATCTCACTCAGACATAGACTAAATGCACGAGCTTGCCAGGAGTCGAACCTAGAATCTTCTGATCCGTAGTCAGACGCGTTATCCATTGCGCCACAAGCCCGATGCTAAATTCACCCTAACTCTTCTCTAATTGGTCAATTCTGGATACTTGGTAGCGGACGGTAATAGAGGGGATTCAAATCATCTGGGCCAGGCGCCCGGTTAGGGTGTTTGGCACCGGGTGAAATTTGGAATCGAACTGCTTCCCGGGCGTGAGCACAGTTCAAAGCCCACGGCGAAATTCGGCTCAAAACAAAAGTGACGTAATTATGTATGTCGAGTAATGAGTAGGATTCACTGATTTCACCTGCAAAAGTGATTGTTTTATTTGTTGAAAACGCGTTATCGGCCTTTCCAATGAAAACGACTTAGAACATTCAAACATATATTTCATGGAAAAGTTATGTTGAATGTTTCTGGAACACGCACTATGCTGCCTTGTTGACAACATGATCGAGCGGTGAGGGCCCTCCTCGCCGATAAAGCGTAACAAACTTAACATTTCTAAATATTTGTATGAACATGCCAAGATTAAACAACTGAGACATAAACTGAACAAGTTCCACAGACATGTGACTAACATAAATGGAATAACATGTCCCTGAACAAAGGGGGGTCAAAATCAAAAGTAACAGTCAGTATCTGGTGTGGCCACCAGCTGCATTAAGAATTGCAGTGCATCTCCTCCTCATGGACTGCACCAGATTTGCCAGTTCTTGCTGTGAGATGTTACCCCACTCTTCCACCAAGGCAACTGCAAGTTCCCGGACATTTCTGGGGGGAATGGCCCTAGCCCTCACCCTCCGATCCAACAGGTCCCAGACGTGCTCAAAGGGCTGAGATGCGGGTTCTTCGCTGGCCATGGCAGAACACTGACATTCCTGTCTTGCAGGAAATCACACACAGAATGAGCAGTATGGCTGGTGGCATTGTCATGCTGGAGGGTCACGTCAGGATGAGCCTGCAGGAAGGGTACCACATGAGGGGGGAGGATGTCTTCCTTGTAACACACAGCATTGAGATTGCCTGCAATGACAAGCTCAGTCTGATGATGCTGTGACACACCACCCCAGACCAGGACGTACCCCCCACCTCCATCCCGCTTCAGAGTACAGGCCTCGGTGTAACACTCATTCCTTCGACAATAAACGCATATCCGACCATCACCCCTGGTGAGACAAAACCGCAACTCGTCAATGAAGAGCACTTTTTGACAGTCCTGTCTGGTCCAGCAAAGGTGGGTTTGTGCCCACGCAGATGAGCAGGGACCCTGGGCATCTTTCTTTTTGTGTTTTTCAGAGTCAGTAGAAAGGCCTCTTTAGTATCCTAAGTTTTCAAAACTTCTTAATTGCCTACCATCTGTAAGCTGTTAGTGTCTTAATGATGTTCCACATATGCATGTTCATTAATTGTTTATGGTTCATTGAACACGGATGGGAAACAGTGTTTAATCCCATTAAAATGAAGATCTGTGAAGTTATTTGTATTTTTACGAATTATCTTTGAAAGACAAGGTCCTGAAAAAGGGAAGTTTATTTTTTTGATGGGTTTATGAGGTATGCATTAATGGCGCATGTAGGCAAAGACACTCAGCACAAATTGAAAAGACACCGCTCATTTCCAAATCTCACTCAGACATAGAAAAAATGCACGAGATTGCCAGGAGTCGAACCTAGAATCTTCTGATCCGTAGTCAGACGCGTTATCCATTGCGCCACAAGACCGATGCTAAATTCACCCTAACTCTTCTCTAATTGGTCAATTCTGGATACTTGGTAGCGGACGGTAATATGATTGGTTATTATGGTTATTAGGCGCATCAGATTTGCGGACATGAGGGGATTCAAATAATCTGGGCCAGGCGCCCGGTTAGGGTGTTTGGCACCGGGTGAAATTTGGAATCAAACTGCTTCCCGGGCGTGAGCACAGTTCAAAGCCCACGGCGAAATTCGGCTCAAAACAAAAGTGACGTAATTATGTATGTCGAGTAATGAGTAGGATTCACTGATTTCACCTGCAAAAGTGATTGTTTTATTTGTTGAAAACGCGTTATCGGCCTTTCCAATGAAAACGACTTAGAACATTCAAACATATATTTCATGGAAAAGTTATGTTGAATGTTTCTGGAACACGCACTATGCTGCCTTGTTGACAACATGATCGAGCGGTGAGGGCCCTCCTCGCCGATAAAGCGTAACAAACTTAACATTTCTAAATATTTGTATGAACATGCCAAGATTAAACAACTGAGACATAAACTGAACAAGTTCCACAGACATGTGACTAACATAAATGGAATAACATGTCCCTGAACAAAGGGGGGTCAAAATCAAAAGTAACAGTCAGTATCTGGTGTGGCCACCAGCTGCATTAAGAATTGCAGTGCATCTCCTCCTCATGGACTGCACCAGATTTGCCAGTTCTTGCTGTGAGATGTTACCCCACTCTTCCACCAAGGCAACTGCAAGTTCCCGGACATTTCTGGGGGGAATGGCCCTAGCCCTCACCCTCCGATCCAACAGGTCCCAGACGTGCTCAAAGGGCTGAGATGCGGGTTCTTCGCTGGCCATGGCAGAACACTGACATTCCTGTCTTGCAGGAAATCACACACAGAATGAGCAGTATGGCTGGTGGCATTGTCATGCTGGAGGGTCACGTCAGGATGAGCCTGCAGGAAGGGTACCACATGAGGGGGGAGGATGTCTTCCTTGTAACACACAGCATTGAGATTGCCTGCAATGACAAGCTCAGTCTGATGATGCTGTGACACACCGCCCCAGACCAGGACGTACCCCCCACCTCCATCCCGCTTCAGAGTACAGGCCTCGGTGTAACACTCATTCCTTCGACAATAAACGCATATCCGACCATCACCCCTGGTGAGACAAAACCGCAACTCGTCAATGAAGAGCACTTTTTGACAGTCCTGTCTGGTCCAGCAAAGGTGGGTTTGTGCCCACGCAGATGAGCAGGGACCCTGGGCATCTTTCTTTTTGTGTTTTTCAGAGTCAGTAGAAAGGCCTCTTTAGTATCCTAAGTTTTCAAAACTTCTTAATTGCCTACCATCTGTAAGCTGTTAGTGTCTTAATGATGTTCCACATATGCATGTTCATTAATTGTTTATGGTTCATTGAACACGGCATGGGAAACAGTGTTTAATCCCATTAAAATGAAGATCTGTGAAGTTATTTGTATTTTTACGAATTATCTTTGAAAGACAAGGTCCTGAAAAAGGGAAGTTTATTTTTTTGATGGGTTTATGAGGTATGCATTAATGGCGCATGTAGGCAAAGACACTCAGCACAAATTGAAAAGACACCGCTCATTTCCAAATCTCACTCAGACATAGAAAAAATGCACGAGATTGCCAGGAGTCGAACCTAGAATCTTCTGATCCGTAGTCAGACGCGTTATCCATTGCGCCACAAGACCGATGCTAAATTCACCCTAACTCTTCTCTAATTGGTCAATTCTGGATACTTGGTAGCAGGACGGTAATATGATTGGTTATTATGGTTATTAGGCGCATCAGATTTGCGGACATGAGGGGATTCAAATCATCTGGGCCAGGCGCCCGGTTAGGGTGTTTGGCACCGGGTGAAATTTGGAATCAAACTGCTTCCCGGGCGTGAGCACAGTTCAAAGCCCACGGCGAAATTCGGCTCAAAACAAAAGTGACGTAATTATGTATGTCGAGTAATGAGTAGGATTCACTGATTTCACCTGCAAAAGTGATTGTTTTATTTGTTGAAAACGCGTTATCGGCCTTTCCAATGAAAACGACTTAGAACATTCAAACATATATTTCATGGAAAAGTTATGTTGAATGTTTCTGGAACACGCACTATGCTGCCTTGTTGACAACATGATCGAGCGGTGAGGGCCCTCCTCGCCGATAAAGCGTAACAAACTTAACATTTCTAAATATTTGTATGAACATGCCAAGATTAAACAACTGAGACATAAACTGAACAAGTTCCACAGACATGTGACTAACATAAATGGAATAACATGTCCCTGAACAAAGGGGGGTCAAAATCAAAAGTAACAGTCAGTATCTGGTGTGGCCACCAGCTGCATTAAGAATTGCAGTGCATCTCCTCCTCATGGACTGCACCAGATTTGCCAGTTCTTGCTGTGAGATGTTACCCCACTCTTCCACCAAGGCAACTGCAAGTTCCCGGACATTTCTGGGGGGAATGGCCCTAGCCCTCACCCTCCGATCCAACAGGTCCCAGACGTGCTCAAAGGGCTGAGATGCAGGTTCTTCGCTGGCCATGGCAGAACACTGACATTCCTGTCTTGCAGGAAATCACACACAGAATGAGCAGTATGGCTGGTGGCATTGTCATGCTGGAGGGTCACGTCAGGATGAGCCTGCAGGAAGGGTACCACATGAGGGGGGAGGATGTCTTCCTTGTAACACACAGCATTGAGATTGCCTGCAATGACAAGCTCAGTCTGATGATGCTGTGACATACCGCCCCAGACCAGGACGTACCCCCCCACCTCCATCCCGCTTCAGAGTACAGGCCTCGGTGTAACACTCATTCCTTCGACAATAAACGCATATCCGACCATCACCCCTGGTGAGACAAAACCGCAACTCGTCAATGAAGAGCACTTTTTGACAGTCCTGTCTGGTCCAGCAAAGGTGGGTTTGTGCCCACGCAGATGAGCAGGGACCCTGGGCATCTTTCTTTTTGTGTTTTTCAGAGTCAGTAGAAAGGCCTCTTTAGTATCCTAAGTTTTCAAAACTTCTTAATTGCCTACCATCTGTAAGCTGTTGGTGTCTTAATGATGTTCCACATATGCATGTTCATTAATTGTTTATGGTTCATTGAACACGCATGGGAAACAGTGTTTAATCCCATTAAAATGAAGATCTGTGAAGTTATTTGTATTTTTACGAATTATCTTTGAAAGACAAGGTCCTGAAAAAGGGAAGTTTCTTTTTTTGATGGGTTTATGGGGTATACGTTAATGGCGCATGTAGGCAAAGACACTCAGCACAAATTGAAAAGACAGCGCTCATTTCCAAATCTCACTCAGACATAGACTAAATGCACGAGCTTGCCAGGAGTCGAACCTAGAATCTTCTGATCCGTAGTCAGACGCGTTATCCATTGCGCCACAAGCCCGATGCTAAATTCAACCTAACTCTTCTCTAATTGGTCAATTCTGGATACTTGGTAGCGGACGGTAATATGATTGGTTATTATGGTTATTAGGCGCATCAGATTTGCGGACATGAGGGGATTCAAATCATCTGGGCCAGGCGCCCGGTTAGGGTGTTTGGCACCGGGTGAAATTTGGAATCGAACTGCTTCCCGGGCGTGAGCACAGTTCAAAGCCCACGGCGAAATTCGGCTCAAAACAAAAGTGACGTAATTATGTATGTCGAGTAATGAGTAGGATTCACTGATTTCACCTGCAAAAGTGATTGTTTTATTTGTTGAAAACGCGTTATCGGCCTTTCCAATGAAAACACCTTAGAACATTCAAACATATATTTCATGGAAAAGTTATGTTGAATGTTTCTGGAACATTGAACACGCATGGGAAACAGTGTTTAATCCCATTAAAATGAAGATCTGTGAAGTTATTTGTATTTTTACGAATTATCTTTGAAAGACAAGGTCCTGAAAAAGGGAAGTTTCTTTTTTTGATGGGTTTATGGTGTATACGTTAATGGCGCATGTAGGCAAAGACACTCAGCACAAATTGAAAAGACACCGCTCATTTCCAAATCTCACTCAGACATAGACTAAATGCACGAGCTTGCCAGGAGTCGAACCTAGAATCTTCTGATCCGTAGTCAGACGCGTTATCCATTGCGCCACAAGCCCGATGCTAAATTCAACCTAACTCTTCTCTAATTGGTCAATTCTGGATACTTGGTAGCGGACGGTAATATGATTGGTTATTATGGTTATTAGGCGCATCAGATTTGCGGACATGAGGGGATTCAAATCATCTGGGCCAGGCGCCCGGTTAGGGTGTTTGGCACCGGGTGAAATTTGGAATCGAACTGCTTCCCGGGCGTGAGCACAGTTCAAAGCCCACGGCGAAATTCGGCTCAAAACAAAAGTGACGTAATTATGTATGTCGAGTAATGAGTAGGATTCACTGATTTCACCTGCAAAAGTGATTGTTTTATTTGTTGAAAACGCGTTATCGGCCTTTCCAATGAAAACGACTTAGAACATTCAAACATATATTTCATGGAAAAGTTATGTTGAATGTTTCTGGAACACGGACTATGCTGCCTTGTTGACAACATGATCGAGCGGTGAGGGCCCTCCTCGCCGATAAAGCGTAACAAACTTAACATTTCTAAATATTTGTATGAACATGCCAAGATTAAACAACTGAGACATAAACTGAACAAGTTCCACAGACATGTGACTAACATAAATGGAATAACATGTCCCTGAACAAAGGGGGGTCAAAATCAAAAGTAACAGTCAGTATCTGGTGTGGCCACCAGCTGCATTAAGAATTGCAGTGCATCTCCTCCTCATGGACTGCACCAGATTTGCCAGTTCTTGCTGTGAGATGTTACCCCACTCTTCCACCAAGGCAACTGCAAGTTCCCGGACATTTCTGGGGGGAATGGCCCTAGCCCTCACCCTCCGATCCAACAGGTCCCAGACGTGCTCAAAGGGCTGAGATGCGGGTTCTTCGCTGGCCATGGCAGAACACTGACATTCCTGTCTTGCAGGAAATCACACACAGAATGAGCAGTATGGCTGGTGGCATTGTCATGCTGGAGGGTCACGTCAGGATGAGCCTGCAGGAAGGGTACCACATGAGGGGGGAGGATGTCTTCCTTGTAACACACAGCATTGAGATTGCCTGCAATGACAAGCTCAGTCTGATGATGCTGTGACACACCGCCCCAGACCAGGACGTACCCCCCACCTCCATCCCGCTTCAGAGTACAGGCCTCGGTGTAACACTCATTCCTTCGACAATAAACGCATATCCGACCATCACCCCTGGTGAGACAAAACCGCAACTCGTCAATGAAGAGCACTTTTTGACAGTCCTGTCTGGTCCAGCAAAGGTGGGTTTGTGCCCACGCAGATGAGCAGGGACCCTGGGCATCTTTCTTTTTGTGTTTTTCAGAGTCAGTAGAAAGGCCTCTTTAGTATCCTAAGTTTTCAAAACTTCTTAATTGCCTACCATCTGTAAGCTGTTAGTGTCTTAATGATGTTCCACATATGCATGTTCATTAATTGTTTATGGTTCATTGAACACGCATGGGAAACAGTGTTTAATCCCATTAAAATGAAGATCTGTGAAGTTATTTGTATTTTTACGAATTATCTTTGAATGACAAGGTCCTGAAAAAGGGAAGTTTATTTTTTTGATGGGTTTATGAGGTATGCATTAATGGCGCATGTAGGCAAAGACACTCAGCACAAATTGAAAAGACAACGCTCATTTCCAAATCTCACTCAGACATAGACTAAATGCACGAGCTTGCCAGGAGTCGAACCTAGAATCTTCTGATCCGTAGTCAGACGCGTTATCCATTGCGCCACAAGCCCGATGCTAAATTCAACCTAACTCTTCTCTAATTGGTCAATTCTGGATACTTGGTAGCGGACGGTAATATGATTGGTTATTATGGTTATTAGGCGCATCAGATTTGCGGACATGAGGGGATTCAAATCATCTGGGCCAGGCGCCCGGTTAGGGTGTTTGGCACCGGGTGAAATTTGGAATCGAACTGCTTCCCGGGCGTGAGCACAGTTCAAAGCCCACGGCGAAATTCGGCTCAAAACAAAAGTGATGTAATTATGTATGTCGAGTAATGAGTAGGATTCACTGATTTCACCTGCAAAAGTGATTGTTTTATTTGTTGAAAACGCGTTATCGGCCTTTCCAATGAAAACGACTTAGAACATTCAAACATATATTTCATGGAAAAGTTATGTTGAATGTTTCTGGAACACGGACTATGCTGCCTTGTTGACAACATGATCGAGCGGTGAGGGCCCTCCTCGCCGATAAAGCGTAACAAACTTAACATTTCTAAATATTTGTATGAACATGCCAAGATTAAACAACTGAGACATAAACTGAACAAGTTCCACAGACATGTGACTAACATAAATGGAATAACATGTCCCTGAACAAAGGGGGGTCAAAATCAAAAGTAACAGTCAGTATCTGGTGTGGCCACCAGCTGCATTAAGAATTGCAGTGCATCTCCTCCTCATGGACTGCACCAGATTTGCCAGTTCTTGCTGTGAGATGTTACCCCACTCTTCCACCAAGGCAACTGCAAGTTCCCGGACATTTCTGGGGGGAATGGCCCTAGCCCTCACCCTCCGATCCAACAGGTCCCAGACGTGCTCAAAGGGCTGAGATGCGGGTTCTTCGCTGGCCATGGCAGAACACTGACATTCCTGTCTTGCAGGAAATCACACACAGAATGAGCAGTATGGCTGGTGGCATTGTCATGCTGGAGGGTCACGTCAGGATGAGCCTGCAGGAAGGGTACCACATGAGGGGGGAGGATGTCTTCCTTGTAACACACAGCATTGAGATTGCCTGCAATGACAAGCTCAGTCTGATGATGCTGTGACACACCGCCCCAGACCAGGACGTACCCCCCACCTCCATCCCGCTTCAGAGTACAGGCCTCGGTGTAACACTCATTCCTTCGACAATAAACGCATATCCGACCATCACCCCTGGTGAGACAAAACCGCAACTCGTCAATGAAGAGCACTTTTTGACAGTCCTGTCTGGTCCAGCAAAGGTGGGTTTGTGCCCACGCAGATGAGCAGGGACCCTGGGCATCTTTCTTTTTGTGTTTTTCAGAGTCAGTAGAAAGGCCTCTTTAGTATCCTAAGTTTTCAAAACTTCTTAATTGCCTACCATCTGTAAGCTGTTAGTGTCTTAATGATGTTCCACATATGCATGTTCATTAATTGTTTATGGTTCATTGAACACGCATGGGAAACAGTGTTTAATCCCATTAAAATGAAGATCTGTGAAGTTATTTGTATTTTTACGAATTATCTTTGAATGACAAGGTCCTGAAAAAGGGAAGTTTATTTTTTTGATGGGTTTATGAGGTATGCATTAATGGCGCATGTAGGCAAAGACACTCAGCACAAATTGAAAAGACATCGCTCATTTCCAAATCTCACTCAGACATAGAAAAAATGCACGAGCTTGCCAGGAGTCGAACCTAGAATCTTCTGATCCGTAGTCAGACGCGTTATCCATTGCGCCACAAGCCCGATGCTAAATTCATCCTAACTCTGCTCTAATTGGTCAATTCTGGATATTTGGTAGCGGACGGTAATATGATTGGTTATTATGGTTATTAGGCGCATCAGATTTGCGGACATGAGGGGATTCAAATCATCTGGGCCAGGCGCCCGGTTAGGGTGTTTGGCACCGGGTGAAATTTGGAATCGAACTGCTTCCCGGGCGTGAGCACCGTTCAAAGCCCACGGCGAAAGTCGGCTCAAAACAAAAGTGAAGAAATTATGTATGTCGAGTAATGAGTAGGATTCACTGATTTCACCTGCAAAAGTGATTGTTTTATTTGTTGAAAACGCGTTATCGGCCTTTCCAATGAAAACGACTTAGAACATTCAAACATATATTTCATGGAAAAGTTATGTTGAATGTTTCTGGAACACGGACTATGCTGCCTTGTTGACAACATGATCGAGCGGTGAGGGCCCTCCTCGCCGATAAAGCGTAACAAACTTAACATTTCTAAATATTTGTATGAACATGCCAAGATTAAACAACTGAGACATAAACTGAACAAGTTCCACAGACATGTGACTAACATAAATGGAATAACATGTCCCTGAACAAAGGGGGGTCAAAATCAAAAGTAACAGTCAGTATCTGGTGTGGCCACCAGCTGCATTAAGAATTGCAGTGCATCTCCTCCTCATGGACTGCACCAGATTTGCCAGTTCTTGCTGTGAGATGTTACCCCACTCTTCCACCAAGGCAACTGCAAGTTCCCGGACATTTCTGGGGGGAATGGCCCTAGCCCTCACCCTCCGATCCAACAGGTCCCAGACGTGCTCAAAGGGCTGAGATGCAGGTTCTTCGCTGGCCATGGCAGAACACTGACATTCCTGTCTTGCAGGAAATCACACACAGAATGAGCAGTATGGCTGGTGGCATTGTCATGCTGGAGGGTCACGTCAGGATGAGCCTGCAGGAAGGGTACCACATGAGGGGGGAGGATGTCTTCCTTGTAACACACAGCATTGAGATTGCCTGCAATGACAAGCTCAGTCTGATGATGCTGTGACACACCGCCCCAGACCAGGACGTACCCCCCACCTCCATCCCGCTTCAGAGTACAGGCCTCGGTGTAACACTCATTCCTTCGACAATAAACGCATATCCGACCATCACCCCTGGTGAGACAAAACCGCAACTCGTCAATGAAGAGCACTTTTTGACAGTCCTGTCTGGTCCAGCAAAGGTGGGTTTGTGCCCACGCAGATGAGCAGGGACCCTGGGCATCTTTCTTTTTGTGTTTTTCAGAGTCAGTAGAAAGGCCTCTTTAGTATCCTAAGTTTTCAAAACTTCTTAATTGCCTACCATCTGTAAGCTGTTAGTGTCTTAATGATGTTCCACATATGCATGTTCATTAATTGTTTATGGTTCATTGAACACGCATGGGAAACAGTGTTTAATCCCATTAAAATGAAGATCTGTGAAGTTATTTGTATTTTTACGAATTATCTTTGAATGACAAGGTCCTGAAAAAGGGAAGTTTATTTTTTTTATGGGTTTATGAGGTATGCATTAATGGCGCATGTAGGCAAAGACACTCAGCACAAATTGAAAAGACATCGCTCATTTCCAAATCTCACTCAGACATAGAAAAAATGCACGAGCTTGCCAGGAGTCGAACCTAGAATCTTCTGATCCGTAGTCAGACGCGTTATCCATTGCGCCACAAGCCCGATGCTAAATTCATTCTAACTCTGCTCTAATTGGTCAATTCTGGATATTTGGTAGCGGACGGTAATATGATTGGTTATTATGGTTATTAGGCGCATCAGATTTGCGGACATGAGGGGATTCAAATCATCTGGGCCAGGCGCCCGGTTAGGGTGTTTGGCACCGGGTGAAATTTGGAATCGAACTGCTTCCCGGGCGTGAGCACCGTTCAAAGCCCACGGCGAAAGTCGGCTCAAAACAAAAGTGAAGAAATTATGTATGTCGAGTAATGAGTAGGATTCACTGATTTCACCTGCAAAAGTGATTGTTTTATTTGTTGAAAACGCGTTATCGGCCTTTCCAATGAAAACGACTTAGAACATTCAAACATATATTTCATGGAAAAGTTATGTTGAATGTTTCTGGAACACGGACTATGCTGCCTTGTTGACAACATGATCGAGCGGTGAGGGCCCTCCTCGCCGATAAAGCGTAACAAACTTAACATTTCTAAATATTTGTATGAACATGCCAAGATTAAACAACTGAGACATAAACTGAACAAGTTCCACAGACATGTGACTAACATAAATGGAATAACATGTCCCTGAACAAAGGGGGGTCAAAATCAAAAGTAACAGTCAGTATCTGGTGTGGCCACCAGCTGCATTAAGAATTGCAGTGCATCTCCTCCTCATGGACTGCACCAGATTTGCCAGTTCTTGCTGTGAGATGTTACCCCACTCTTCCACCAAGGCAACTGCAAGTTCCCGGACATTTCTGGGGGGAATGGCCCTAGCCCTCACCCTCCGATCCAACAGGTCCCAGACGTGCTCAAAGGGCTGAGATGCGGGTTCTTCGCTGGCCATGGCAGAACACTGACATTCCTGTCTTGCAGGAAATCACACACAGAATGAGCAGTATGGCTGGTGGCATTGTCATGCTGGAGGGTCACGTCAGGATGAGCCTGCAGGAAGGGTACCACATGAGGGGGGAGGATGTCTTCCTTGTAACACACAGCATTGAGATTGCCTGCAATGACAAGCTCAGTCTGATGATGCTGTGACATACCGCCCCAGACCAGGACGTACCCCCCACCTCCATCCCGCTTCAGAGTACAGGCCTCGGTGTAACACTCATTCCTTCGACAATAAACGCATATCCGACCATCACCCCTGGTGAGACAAAACCGCAACTCGTCAATGAAGAGCACTTTTTGACAGTCCTGTCTGGTCCAGCAAAGGTGGGTTTGTGCCCACGCAGATGAGCAGGGACCCTGGGCATCTTTCTTTTTGTGTTTTTCAGAGTCAGTAGAAAGGCCTCTTTAGTATCCTAAGTTTTCAAAACTTCTTAATTGCCTACCATCTGTAAGCTGTTAGTGTCTTAATGATGTTCCACATATGCATGTTCATTAATTGTTTATGGTTCATTGAACACGCATGGGAAACAGTGTTTAATCCCATTAAAATGAAGATCTGTGAAGTTATTTGTATTTTTACGAATTATCTTTGAATGACAAGGTCCTGAAAAAGGGAAGTTTATTTTTTTTATGGGTTTATGAGGTATGCATTAATGGCGCATGTAGGCAAAGACACTCAGCACAAATTGAAAAGACATCGCTCATTTCCAAATCTCACTCAGACATAGAAAAAATGCACGAGCTTGCCAGGAGTCGAACCTAGAATCTTCTGATCCGTAGTCAGACGCGTTATCCATTGCGCCACAAGCCCGATGCTAAATTCATCCTAACTCTGCTCTAATTGGTCAATTCTGGATATTTGGTAGCGGACGGTAATATGATTGGTTATTATGGTTATTAGGCGCATCAGATTTGCGGACATGAGGGGATTCAAATCATCTGGGCCAGGCGCCCGGTTAGGGTGTTTGGCACCGGGTGAAATTTGGAATCGAACTGCTTCCCGGGCGTGAGCACCGTTCAAAGCCCACGGCGAAAGTCGGCTCAAAACAAAAGTGAAGAAATTATGTATGTCGAGTAATGAGTAGGATTCACTGATTTCACCTGCAAAAGTGATTGTTTTATTTGTTGAAAACGCGTTATCGGCCTTCCCAATGAAAACCACTTAGAAAAAAATTCAAACATATATTTCATGGAAAAGTTATGTTGAATGTTTCTGGAACATTGAACACGCATGGGAAACAGTGTTTAATCCCATTAAAATGAAGATCTGTGAAGTTATTTGTATTTTTACGAATTATCTTTGAAAGACAAGGTCCTGAAAAAGGGAAGTTTCTTTTTTTGATGGGTTTATGGGGTATACGTTAATGGCGCATGTAGGCAAAGACGCTCAGCACAAATTGAAAAGACACCGCTCATTTCCAAATCTCACTCAGACATAGACTAAATGCACGAGCTTGCCAGGAGTCGAACCTAGAATCTTCTGATCCGTAGTCAGACGCGTTATCCATTGCGCCACAAGCCCGATTCTAAATTCATCCTAACTCTGCTCTAATTGGTCAATTCTGGATATTTGGTAGCGGACGGTAATATGATTGGTTATTATGGTTATTAGGCGCATCAGATTTGCGGACATGAGGGGATTCAAATCATCTGGGCCAGGCGCCCGGTTAGGGTGTTTGGCACCGGGTGAAATTTGGAATCGAACTGCTTCCCGGGCGTGAGCACCGTTCAAAGCCCACGGCGAAAGTCGGCTCAAAACAAAAGTGAAGAAATTATGTATGTCGAGTAATGAGTAGGATTCACTGATTTCACCTGCAAAAGTGATTGTTTTATTTGTTGAAAACGCGTTATCGGCCTTTCCAATGAAAACGACTTAGAACATTCAAACATATATTTCATGGAAAAGTTATGTTGAATGTTTCTGGAACACAACATGATCGAGCGGTGAGGGCCCTCCTCGCCGATAAAGCGTAACAAACTTAACATTTCTAAATATTTGTATGAACATGCCAAGATTAAACAACTGAGACATAAACTGAACAAGTTCCACAGACATGTGACTAACATAAATGGAATAACATGTCCCTGAACAAAGGGGGGTCAAAATCAAAAGTAACAGTCAGTATCTGGTGTGGCCACCAGCTGCATTAAGAATTGCAGTGCATCTCCTCCTCATGGACTGCACCAGATTTGCCAGTTCTTGCTGTGAGATGTTACCCCACTCTTCCACCAAGGCAACTGCAAGTTCCCGGACATTTCTGGGGGGAATGGCCCTAGCCCTCACCCTCCGATCCAACAGGTCCCAGACGTGCTCAAAGGGCTGAGATGCAGGTTCTTCGCTGGCCATGGCAGAACACTGACATTCCTGTCTTGCAGGAAATCACACACAGAATGAGCAGTATGGCTGGTGGCATTGTCATGCTGGAGGGTCACGTCAGGATGAGCCTGCAGGAAGGGTACCACATGAGGGGGGAGGATGTCTTCCTTGTAACACACAGCATTGAGATTGCCTGCAATGACAAGCTCAGTCTGATGATGCTGTGACACACCGCCCCAGACCAGGACGTACCCCCCACCTCCATCCCGCTTCAGAGTACAGGCCTCGGTGTAACACTCATTCCTTCGACAATAAACGCATATCCGACCATCACCCCTGGTGAGACAAAACCGCAACTCGTCAATGAAGAGCACTTTTTGACAGTCCTGTCTGGTCCAGCAAAGGTGGGTTTGTGCCCACGCAGATGAGCAGGGACCCTGGGCATCTTTCTTTTTGTGTTTTTCAGAGTCAGTAGAAAGGCCTCTTTAGTATCCTAAGTTTTCAAAACTTCTTAATTGCCTACCATCTGTAAGCTGTTAGTGTCTTAATGATGTTCCACATATGCATGTTCATTAATTGTTTATGGTTCATTGAACACGCATGGGAAACAGTGTTTAATCCCATTAAAATGAAGATCTGTGAAGTTATTTGTATTTTTACGAATTATCTTTGAATGACAAGGTCCTGAAAAAGGGAAGTTTATTTTTTTGATGGGTTTATGAGGTATGCATTAATGGCGCATGTAGGCAAAGACACTCAGCACAAATTGAAAAGACATCGCTCATTTCCAAATCTCACTCAGACATAGAAAAAATGCACGAGCTTGCCAGGAGTCGAACCTAGAATCTTCTGATCCGTAGTCAGACGCGTTATCCATTGCGCCACAAGCCCGATGCTAAATTCATCCTAACTCTGCTCTAATTGGTCAATTCTGGATATTTGGTAGCGGACGGTAATATGATTGGTTATTATGGTTATTAGGCGCATCAGATTTGCGGACATGAGGGGATTCAAATCATCTGGGCCAGGCGCCCGGTTAGGGTGTTTGGCACCGGGTGAAATTTGGAATCGAACTGCTTCCCGGGCGTGAGCACCGTTCAAAGCCCACGGCGAAAGTCGGCTCAAAACAAAAGTGAAGAAATTATGTATGTCGAGTAATGAGTAGGATTCACTGATTTCACCTGCAAAAGTGATTGTTTTATTTGTTGAAAACGCGTTATCGGCCTTTCCAATGAAAACGACTTAGAACATTCAAACATATATTTCATGGAAAAGTTATGTTGAATGTTTCTGGAACACGGACTATGCTGCCTTGTTGACAACATGATCGAGCGGTGAGGGCCCTCCTCGCCGATAAAGCGTAACAAACTTAACATTTCTAAATATTTGTATGAACATGCCAAGATTAAACAACTGAGACATAAACTGAACAAGTTCCACAGACATGTGACTAACATAAATGGAATAACATGTCCCTGAACAAAGGGGGGTCAAAATCAAAAGTAACAGTCAGTATCTGGTGTGGCCACCAGCTGCATTAAGAATTGCAGTGCATCTCCTCCTCATGGACTGCACCAGATTTGCCAGTTCTTGCTGTGAGATGTTACCCCACTCTTCCACCAAGGCAACTGCAAGTTCCCGGACATTTCTGGGGGGAATGGCCCTAGCCCTCACCCTCCGATCCAACAGGTCCCAGACGTGCTCAAAGGGCTGAGATGCAGGTTCTTCGCTGGCCATGGCAGAACACTGACATTCCTGTCTTGCAGGAAATCACACACAGAATGAGCAGTATGGCTGGTGGCATTGTCATGCTGGAGGGTCACGTCAGGATGAGCCTGCAGGAAGGGTACCACATGAGGGGGGAGGATGTCTTCCTTGTAACACACAGCATTGAGATTGCCTGCAATGACAAGCTCAGTCTGATGATGCTGTGACACACCGCCCCAGACCAGGACGTACCCCCCACCTCCATCCCGCTTCAGAGTACAGGCCTCGGTGTAACACTCATTCCTTCGACAATAAACGCATATCCGACCATCACCCCTGGTGAGACAAAACCGCAACTCGTCAATGAAGAGCACTTTTTGACAGTCCTGTCTGGTCCAGCAAAGGTGGGTTTGTGCCCACGCAGATGAGCAGGGACCCTGGGCATCTTTCTTTTTGTGTTTTTCAGAGTCAGTAGAAAGGCCTCTTTAGTATCCTAAGTTTTCAAAACTTCTTAATTGCCTACCATCTGTAAGCTGTTAGTGTCTTAATGATGTTCCACATATGCATGTTCATTAATTGTTTATGGTTCATTGAACACGCATGGGAAACAGTGTTTAATCCCATTAAAATGAAGATCTGTGAAGTTATTTGTATTTTTACGAATTATCTTTGAATGACAAGGTCCTGAAAAAGGGAAGTTTATTTTTTTTATGGGTTTATGAGGTATGCATTAATGGCGCATGTAGGCAAAGACACTCAGCACAAATTGAAAAGACATCGCTCATTTCCAAATCTCACTCAGACATAGAAAAAATGCACGAGCTTGCCAGGAGTCGAACCTAGAATCTTCTGATCCGTAGTCAGACGCGTTATCCATTGCGCCACAAGCCCGATGCTAAATTCATTCTAACTCTGCTCTAATTGGTCAATTCTGGATATTTGGTAGCGGACGGTAATATGATTGGTTATTATGGTTATTAGGCGCATCAGATTTGCGGACATGAGGGGATTCAAATCATCTGGGCCAGGCGCCCGGTTAGGGTGTTTGGCACCGGGTGAAATTTGGAATCGAACTGCTTCCCGGGCGTGAGCACCGTTCAAAGCCCACGGCGAAAGTCGGCTCAAAACAAAAGTGAAGAAATTATGTATGTCGAGTAATGAGTAGGATTCACTGATTTCACCTGCAAAAGTGATTGTTTTATTTGTTGAAAACGCGTTATCGGCCTTTCCAATGAAAACGACTTAGAACATTCAAACATATATTTAATGGAAAAGTTATGTTGAATGTTTCTGGAACACGGACTATGCTGCCTTGTTGACAACATGATCGAGCGGTGAGGGCCCTCCTCGCCGATAAAGCGTAACAAACTTAACATTTCTAAATATTTGTATGAACATGCCAAGATTAAACAACTGAGACATAAACTGAACAAGTTCCACAGACATGTGACTAACATAAATGGAATAACATGTCCCTGAACAAAGGGGGGTCAAAATCAAAAGTAACAGTCAGTATCTGGTGTGGCCACCAGCTGCATTAAGAATTGCAGTGCATCTCCTCCTCATGGACTGCACCAGATTTGCCAGTTCTTGCTGTGAGATGTTACCCCACTCTTCCACCAAGGCAACTGCAAGTTCCCGGACATTTCTGGGGGGAATGGCCCTAGCCCTCACCCTCCGATCCAACAGGTCCCAGACGTGCTCAAAGGGCTGAGATGCAGGTTCTTCGCTGGCCATGGCAGAACACTGACATTCCTGTCTTGCAGGAAATCACACACAGAATGAGCAGTATGGCTGGTGGCATTGTCATGCTGGAGGGTCACGTCAGGATGAGCCTGCAGGAAGGGTACCACATGAGGGGGGAGGATGTCTTCCTTGTAACACACAGCATTGAGATTGCCTGCAATGACAAGCTCAGTCTGATGATGCTGTGACACACCGCCCCAGACCAGGACGTACCCCCCACCTCCATCCCGCTTCAGAGTACAGGCCTCGGTGTAACACTCATTCCTTCGACAATAAACGCATATCCGACCATCACCCCTGGTGAGACAAAACCGCAACTCGTCAATGAAGAGCACTTTTTGACAGTCCTGTCTGGTCCAGCAAAGGTGGGTTTGTGCCCACGCAGATGAGCAGGGACCCTGGGCATCTTTCTTTTTGTGTTTTTCAGAGTCAGTAGAAAGGCCTCTTTAGTATCCTAAGTTTTCAAAACTTCTTAATTGCCTACCATCTGTAAGCTGTTAGTGTCTTAATGATGTTCCACATATGCATGTTCATTAATTGTTTATGGTTCATTGAACACGCATGGGAAACAGTGTTTAATCCCATTAAAATGAAGATCTGTGAAGTTATTTGTATTTTTACGAATTATCTTTGAATGACAAGGTCCTGAAAAAGGGAAGTTTATTTTTTTGATGGGTTTATGAGGTATGCATTAATGGCGCATGTAGGCAAAGACACTCAGCACAAATTGAAAAGACATCGCTCATTTCCAAATCTCACTCAGACATAGAAAAAATGCACGAGCTTGCCAGGAGTCGAACCTAGAATCTTCTGATCCGTAGTCAGACGCGTTATCCATTGCGCCACAAGCCCGATGCTAAATTCATCCTAACGCTGCTCTAATTGGTCAATTCTGGATATTTGGTAGCGGACGGTAATATGATTGGTTATTATGGTTATTAGGCGCATCAGATTTGCGGACATGAGGGGATTCAAATCATCTGGGCCAGGCGCCCGGTTAGGGTGTTTGGCACCGGGTGAAATTTGGAATCGAACTGCTTCCCGGGCGTGAGCACCGTTCAAAGCCCACGGCGAAAGTCGGCTCAAAACAAAAGTGAAGAAATTATGTATGTCGAGTAATGAGTAGGATTCACTGATTTCACCTGCAAAAGTGATTGTTTTATTTGTTGAAAACGCGTTATCGGCCTTTCCAATGAAAACGACTTAGAACATTCAAACATATATTTCATGGAAAAGTTATGTTGAATGTTTCTGGAACACAACATGATCGAGCGGTGAGGGCCCTCCTCGCCGATAAAGCGTAACAAACTTAACATTTCTAAATATTTGTATGAACATGCCAAGATTAAACAACTGAGACATAAACTGAACAAGTTCCACAGACATGTGACTAACATAAATGGAATAACATGTCCCTGAACAAAGGGGGGTCAAAATCAAAAGTAACAGTCAGTATCTGGTGTGGCCACCAGCTGCATTAAGAATTGCAGTGCATCTCCTCCTCATGGACTGCACCAGATTTGCCAGTTCTTGCTGTGAGATGTTACCCCACTCTTCCACCAAGGCAACTGCAAGTTCCCGGACATTTCTGGGGGGAATGGCCCTAGCCCTCACCCTCCGATCCAACAGGTCCCAGACGTGCTCAAAGGGCTGAGATGCAGGTTCTTCGCTGGCCATGGCAGAACACTGACATTCCTGTCTTGCAGGAAATCACACACAGAATGAGCAGTATGGCTGGTGGCATTGTCATGCTGGAGGGTCACGTCAGGATGAGCCTGCAGGAAGGGTACCACATGAGGGGGGAGGATGTCAGCATTGAGATTGCCTGCAATGACAAGCTCAGTCTGATGATGCTGTGACATACCGCCCCAGACCAGGACGTACCCCCCACCTCCATCCCGCTTCAGAGTACAGGCCTCGGTGTAACACTCATTCCTTCGACAATAAACGCATATCCGACCATCACCCCTGGTGAGACAAAACCGCAACTCGTCAATGAAGAGCACTTTTTGACAGTCCTGTCTGGTCCAGCAAAGGTGGGTTTGTGCCCACGCAGATGAGCAGGGACCCTGGGCATCTTTCTTTTTGTGTTTTTCAGAGTCAGTAGAAAGGCCTCTTTAGTATCCTAAGTTTTCAAAACTTCTTAATTGCCTACCATCTGTAAGCTGTTAGTGTCTTAATGATGTTCCACATATGCATGTTCATTAATTGTTTATGGTTCATTGAACACGCATGGGAAACAGTGTTTAATCCCATTAAAATGAAGATCTGTGAAGTTATTTGTATTTTTACGAATTATCTTTGAAAGACAAGGTCCTGAAAAAGGGAAGTTTCTTTTTTTGATGGGTTTATGGGGTATACGTTAATGGCGCATGTAGGCAAAGACACTCAGCACAAATTGAAAAGACACCGCTCATTTCCAAATCTCACTCAGACATAGACTAAATGCACGAGCTTGCCAGGAGTCGAACCTAGAATCTTCTGATCCGTAGTCAGACGCGTTATCCATTGCGCCACAAGCCCGATGCTAAATTCATCCTAACTCTTCTCTAATTGGTCAATTCTGGATATTTGGTAGCGGACGGTAATATGATTGGTTATTATGGTTATTAGGCGCATCAGATTTGCGGACATGAGGGGATTCAAATCATCTGGGCCAGGCGCCCGGTTAGGGTGTTTGGCACCGGGTGAAATTTGGAATCGAACTGCTTCCCGGGCGTGAGCACCGTTTAAAGCCCACGGCGAAAGTCGGCTCAAAACAAAAGTGAAGAAATTATGTATGTCGAGTAATGAGTAGGATTCAGTGTTTTCACCTGCAAAAGTGATTGTTTTATTTGTTGAAAACGCGTTATCGGCCTTCCCAATGAAAACCACTTAGAAAAAAATTCAAACATATATTTCATGGAAAAGTTATGTTGAATGTTTCTGGAACATTGAACACGCATGGGAAACAGTGTTTAATCCCATTAAAATGAAGATCTGTGAAGTTATTTGTATTTTTACGAATTATCTAAGACAAGGTCCTGAAAAAGGGAAGTTTCTTTTTTTGCTGGGTTTATGAGGTATAAAGTAATGGCGCATGTAGGCAAAGACACTCAGCACAAATTGAAAAATCTCACTCAGACATAGAAAATGCACGAGCTTGCCAGGAGTCGAACCTAGAATCTTCTGATCCGTAGTCAGACGCGTTATCCATTGCGCCACAAGCCCGTTTCTTGCCAGTCGAGCCACCGTAGCTCTCCTCCTGCGCTGTGAAGAAAGGCAGAAGAAATGCGCATTTGTCTTGAGTCGTTCTAGCGCCTCGGCCGCCTTTCCTTTCCCCCGTGACAGCTGAGAGGAAATGTTATCTTTTCATTTTCATTGTCTGCAGTTCTACACATTTTGCCATGGGGCAGAAAGAAAATGTTGACATTTTATAACAAATATAACGCAATTCTAGATATTTTTCATGGGGCAGAGATACATTTTTTTTTTATTGCAGATTCAGAGCTAATTTCATGCAATTATACCTATTTTGCTATAGGATGGAGAGACATTTTTGCCATTTTAAAGATAATTTCCTACAATTCTACACATTTTGCCATGACTTATTTCATGTTAATATGATATCTAAATGAGAATGACGAACAAAATCAATGGGCGTCCCCTAGAGGGTCGGTATTCCGGTCGGTATTCGATTACTACAGGTTTAGATATCTGGCTAGACTAACTACAGTGCCTTGCGAAAGTATTCAGCCCTCTTGAACTTTGCGACCTTTTGCCACATTTCAGGCTTCAAACATAAAGATATAAAACTGTATTTTTTTGTGAAGAATCAACAACAAGTGGGACACAATCATGAAGTGGAACGACATTTATTGGATATTTCAAACTTTTTTAACAAATCAAAAACTGAAAAATTGGGCGTGCAAAATTATTCAGCCCCTTTACTTTCAGTGCAGCAAACTCTCTCCAGAAGTTCAGTGAGGATCTCTGAATGATCCAATGTTGACCTAAATGACTAATGATGATGATAAATACAATCCACCTGTGTGTAATCAAGTCTCCGTATAAATGCACCTGCACTGTGATAGTCTCAGAGGTCCGTTAAAAGCGCAGAGAGCATCATGAAGAACAAGGAACACACCAGGCAGGTCCGAGATACTGTTGTGAAGAAGTTTAAAGCCGGATTTGGATACAAAAAGATTTCCCAAGCTTTAAACATCCCAAGGAGCACTGTGCAAGCGATAATATTGAAATGGAAGGAGTATCAGACCACTGCAAATCTACCAAGACCTGGCCGTCCCTCTAAACTTTCAGCTCATACAAGGAGAAGACTGATCAGAGATGCAGCCAAGAGGCCCATGATCACTCTGGATGAACTGCAGAGATCTACAGCTGAGGTGGGAGACTCTGTCCATAGGACAACAATCAGTCGTATATTGCACAAATCTGGCCTTTATGGAAGAGTGGCAAGAAGAAAGCCATTTCTTAAAGAGATCCATAAAAAGTGTCGTTTAAAGTTTGAAACAAGCCACCTGGGAGACACACCAAACATGTGGAAGAAGGTGCTCTGGTCAGATGAAACCAAAATTGAACTTTCTGGCAACAATGCAAAACGTTATGTTTGGCGTAAAAGCAACACAGCTGAACACACCATCCCCACTGTCAAACATGGTGGTGGCAGCATCATGGTTTGGGCCTGCTTTTCTTCAGCAGGGACAGGGAAGATGGTTAAAATTGATGGGAAGATAGATGGAGCCAAATACAGGACCATTTTGGAAGAAAACCTGATGGAGTCTGCAAAAGACCTGAGACTGGGACGGAGAATTGTCTTCTAACAAGACAATGATCCAAAACATAAAGCAAAATCGACAATGGAATGGTTCAAAAATAAACATATCCAGGTGTTAGAATGGCCAAGTCAAAGTCCAGACCTGAATCCAATCGAGAATCTGTGGAAAGAACTGAAAACTGCTGTTCACAAATGCTCTCCATCCAACCTCACTGAGCTCGAGCTGTATTGCAAGGAGGAATGGGAAAAAAAATCAGTCTCTCGATGTGCAAAACTGATAGAGACATACCCCAAGTGACTTACAGCTGTAATCGCAGCAAAAGGTGGCGCTACAAAGTATTAACTTAAGGGGGCTGAATAATTTTGCACGCCCAATTTTTCAGTTTTTGATTTGTTAAAAAAGTTTGAAATATCCAATAAATGTCGTTCCACTTCATCATTTGTCCCCCTTGTTGTTGATTCTTCACAAAAAATACAGTTTTATATCTTTATGTTTGAAGCCTGAAATGTGGCAAAAGGTCGCCAAGTTCAAGGGGGCCGAATACTTTCGCAAGGCACCGTACTAATCTAAGAATTGACATGGGTAATTGTCAGCCAATCCAGTGACTGACATAAGATAAAAACTGCTGATGCACAATCAACTGGTGTATTCTACTATTCTTACTCTCAATAGTAAGTTGAGACCCTGACTAAATAAATAAAACATTGGTTTGTATCTTTCAATTTTCTCCAACTACAGTATCTGTTTTCCAACCTAATTTATATAAAAAGATGTATAAAAAAATCTTGACAATCATGAATTTTTACTAAGATTCAAATGTTATACAGATATTGTCAAATGGTTGCCAATAAGTAATTATAAATATAACATTTTGTACAAATTAGGATTCACAACCTGTGTACACAAAGTCATATTCATACATTTTAGAAAAATATTCTGCCCCGGGGCCACTTTTAATTTGTCCTGTTATGCCTAACATCTAACTGGAGCCTTTTCCATCTAAATTCTTACTGACTCCCAATAGGCATGGGAATTGATGGGCACACTGCATCAGAGATAAATTAATAATTTGCAGCATCCCAAGAATTTGTTGGCCACACAGTATTTTCACACACCGAGCTCCACACAACAGCCATAGCCTTGGTAAGCAGACTGGGTGCTAAAACTACAGACGAGCCGACAGTGTTTGAGGATCATCCTCTGCCCCCAGGATTCATTCACAGGCCTCCCTCTCCCTCTTTAATGAGACCCCTGCTATTTGTCTGACACCAGACTGGATCAGATGGCCCAGCACACAGCAGGACTGCTGCCCCTGTCCCAGTTGTGTCTGAGGGAAATTAGATCCTATCCTGGACAAACTGTCCCCCTGGTTTCCCCAGAGAGCTTTGTCCCAGAGATAGCTCGGTGCTATGAAGCGACTGTGCATCTGAAGCAGGCCCCAAACAAAACAGCCTACCTACCCCCTTATGGGCTGCAGTGTTCAGGCATAAGACCAATCTGCAGAACAGGACACTGATTAGACAGGGACCATGGTTACACTTCACATGGCCCTCACAGCCCTGTATACTGATACCCTGATTACAGCTACTTACATATTTTAATTGGGAGTTTCAGCGCATAACTGGTGTGGCAGAAATGGTGAGAAGTCATTGTGAAGATTGGAATGCAGAGAGCAGTGTCAGGGAGGCTGCAGGCAATTACCACTGCTCTCAGTGCTGAGGAAGTACAAAGGTAGACGGGTCTATGATTTTACTAGAGCCGTGGCTACCTTGGGGCTGTGTGATATAGAAAATAGTGTTCCAACATAATGAGAAATATGTCATTAGCTGTAAGGAAAAAACCTTGGGAGATAATATAATAGTATCTCCTCTATTGGAAGCTGCTGAGAAATGTCCCCATCACTTCAAACAATCCAAACTAGAGAGACTAAATTATCCACAGAAACCACTGCCAATGTAAGGAAATTAACTTGATTTTTCATATTTGTTTTACAATACAAAACATTAACATACGAAAGACAACATTTAGACGCACATGAACATCACTGACATCACACCTGCCCAGCCCGACCAGCTCTGTCAATATTTAGATAATGAACCATATGCTTTTTCTATCGTCTTAATGGAGGATTGGTTTATTTCAGGATAATTAACGAGAAGACTATCGTCCAACCCATTGGGTATCTCACTGCACCCTCATGACAGGTCTTGAAATATGATCAAACTGATTAAAAGTACATTTACATTAAAACTTCTGACAGCCAACTTTCTAACTACACCCATTACTTCTGGACTGTATTGCATTCCCAAAAGGTGTGGATTATTGAGCCATTGTTAGTTTTACACTGAAGACATGACTCTCCTTCTGCTGTATAATTAGTGAATTTTGTCTCTTGTCTAATATATTAGTTTACAAATTGCATGGATTTGATTTTTTCTACATTGGATAGTGCAAAATAGCTTTTTAATTGTGTCATGGAAGTACATGTCCTACTACCAAATAATTTACTGTTTCTATACCTTTTAGGTTTCCATGTTATTATCAGTGCATTCTGAAAAGCTATTCAAGGATTGTTCAATAAGATTTATTTTTTGCTAGTGAAAGTGGTTCTTGTAGAATCCATTTCAGTTTCTTCCATATTGTTATAGTGTTCTTAACTATGAAGTTGTTAATGTTCTTAGCTCTATCCTTTGAAAAATAGACATGTGAAAAGATTCTGGGGGTGTGCATGCACATCTTCAATATGTACCCATTGTTCCTTTTGAGTGCATTTAACAATGTCTCAAGTAAAAGCTTTGGGTGGGGAGTTGATGCAATTCAAAGTCTGGGAGGTTAAAACCACCCTCAGATTTAGGGAGATGTAAAACTTTTATTTTTATTCGGAGTTTATGAGCTTGATTTCCTTGGACGCTAGCCCAGTCAAGCTGTGTGATATCTTGAAGTGGGCCTTCTGGTTTTCTCATCCTCTGAAAGTGACAAAGAACAAACCAACCCTGGAATGATTTCTCAGACATTCTTTTTCCATTCTCAGAATAACATTTTGTTGATCAAATCTATTTTTATTAAAGCATTTCAAGTAGTTCAAAAAAAATGATAAACATATTTGCACAGTACTTTTAGCAATTTTAGTAACATTTTTCAAAGTGAGCAGAACAGGAAACAGAGCCAAGAAAAGAAAATCGTAAAGAATATTGAAGATACTGTATAAAACACAGCAGACATTAAAATCAGACAGTAGTACTAGACTTTCCCATTCTGGATTCTCTCGGTTTACATCACTTACATTTCAGAGCCCACTTTTCTCAAAATACTTTTAGCAAGACAAATTAAAGACAGAAATGTAAATCCCAGGCACCGCCCTCTATACACCCACCTATTACCTTACCACAGGAATAAAAAGACAATGAGAAGAATGATTTAAGACGACCACACTCCGATGAGCCTTACTAAATGCCAAAAGGTAATGAGAAACAATCATTTTACTATCCAGCACAAACCCATACCCACCAGCACCAAACAGAAAGAACAGAGAAAGACATGTTAGAATCAAGGGAGGATCAGTTTTGTTTCCATTTCAGAGGCTCTCTTGTAGACATTGTATGTGGCTACATAGATAAGAGCCATTTTTCCTCGATAATGACCAGTTTTGGGAGGAAACAATCAAGGCATTAATATGTGAAGAGGCCTGCTTGTCGTTAATTAAGCTCCAGGACACTCTTCCTCGGGTCTACCTACCTGATAAGGCATAATGGGCCAGAATCAGTCATATAATATCAATATAGTCACATCATTTAAATGGGATAAACAAAGTAATCAAAAAATAAAAGGACTTAGGGTTACCTCCTGAACTTGAGTACTAGTCTATGTTCATTCTGAGAAACTTATTTGAGAGACCTTGGTAACAGGCTTTGAAAGACTTTCAACACCTGCCACACAAATACAGGACAACAAACAGGACGGTACATTTATCCCACGTCCTCTCCTCTCCCTAGTCAGTCAGTCAGTTGACCTTCTAAAAAGACACCTGAAGTCAAGCAGTGTCACTATTGCAATCTGTTTCCTCAAGCCTCCTGAGACTTCAGCACGCCCAGCTGATAAACAGTCTCTCTTTGGATATCCTGCCTTTGTCCTGGTCCGTGGCTCTGAGCCGGCAGTACATTACAAACCCCACTGACCTCCAGACAGACTGTGGAGTTGCAATGGGCTCAGGAGAATCAGACTCAACTCCATTTAGACACATTGTTTTTACACAAACCACAGACTATGACATACAGGTTTATTTTGGTGGAGATCATCCCCAGAGCAGAGCTACGTACTTCCAATAGGGATGTGGGGTTAGGGAGAGAGACAGGACATGCAACACAGATATGCATCTTAGGAGAGAGAGAGACACAACATGGAAATGATAGCCAAAGGGAGAAAAGTTAGCGGTAATTGGTAGCCTTATCAATCTCAGTTCATTTGTAACAGCTTGGCATAGCTGGACACTCAGACATTAAGCCATTGTAGGACTTAAGCGATACAATTCCTCCACATATACAAATATCTGAATTGCTAAAATAAGAGACAAAAGAAAAAAACAACAATCACATTAAAGCCATCCAGGATCTTCATCTGGCAAACCATTCATCACATTCCTAATGCATGCCATAAGTGTAAAAGATTCCTCAAGCAGCCTTCAAATTGGTATGTAACAGGGCATTCAGTTGTTCCCAGGTCAGCTCTTAAAGACTGTGCGTTTATTAAGGTAACAACATTGGTGAGGGCAGCCGAGCAAGGTGAGAGCATGTCCAGACCAGTACAGTGACCGTCTGTGATGCCCTCTGTAATATTGCCCCCTATGGACCCTGGCCTGTGTTCGCAGGCTCTGGCCAAGGCCCTGTGACTTGGATGATATGATGTGACAACGTTCAGTGGCATAGTCATGAGGTGTAGCACCAGCCAGCCCTCGGACAGCCTTGTATGGTAAAGCATTGAAGATCCTCTCCTTTCTCCCTCCATCCTACCCATCTCTCGCATTATAAATTGTATTTGAATGTTTAAGGACAATTGGAAGATTAGTCCAAATGAGGACTAAAAGAGATCCAAATCAAAAATCTCACATGGGAATGATCAATAGAGAAGTACATCTGCTGCATTTAGCGGTTCAGTGATTCACATCAATGCATTGAGTCAGAAAAAAATAGCAGAAGAGAACAACATGTCATAATTACGTAAAAAATGTAAAAGCAAACCCGTCTGAATGACACCTTCCACCAGCCCAATGATATCCCACGACATCACAACAGTCTCTACAACTCTGTCGCACTCTATACTGCTTTAATCTTATTCAGCTTTATGTTTACATTCCCTCCATGTTCTGATAACCGGAGGTCTGTTCTGATCCACCCCACATGAGCTTCTAAATGTGACAGACAGCGCTGTTTTTTGTTTTATTAATCCTGAGAGAGTGAATTAAAACAGTAAATAATCTTTATCAGACAGCAGGAAAACAATCGATTACATATGATACAAAGAAACAAAATCTATAATCTCAATACCTGTACAATTGCACGCAGAAAGAACATGTATGCTTTGGAAATAAAAGCCTGTGCATTTTTTCTTATCATGTTTTGATTTAAAAAATAATAATTACATTGGCAAATTAGTCTCTTCTGCGACAATGTCTCACATCCTGGCTTTGCATGGCAGCAAAAACCCATGTGACCTGCAGTCCTGTTTTCCTGCTCAGGAGGGCAGCACTTCAGAAAGGACAAACAGATGAAAGTAGCTAAAAAGGAGGTGAGGAGAGGCTGCATTACCACAATGCTGCTGCTCTCCTTTGCACTCCAGGAAAAAAATAAAGAAAAAGAAATCAGTCATTTTCTCTTCCAATCATTGCCAAGAGCTTTCCTATAATATTTTCTGCTTACAGCTGTGTGAAGGACAGCTTGGCTGGCTCCCGGAGCAGTGGTGTTGATATGGTCCGTTAGGTCCTGGAACTGTACGTCTTGTCTATTGAAAATCAGTTCTGTTGACAGTTTTAGCTTTGCAGATGGGTGGTTTCAATGAATGGTACAGGTAACTCTTTGGAGGGAAGTGTTCCCACTGTAGGCACTAGGAAGAACCAAGGCAAAGAGGGGCCCAGTGTCTCAGCGTCTCATCTGACCCAACTGATAGTTCTCTCTGGGCTGGCGTTGGTTTCGCTGCTGCTGGGGCTGCTGGCCATTCGATTGCTGTTGTCTCCTCCTCTTCAACGTGCCTGCATGGGAGACACGAACACACTGCTCTCAACATCATAACACTCACACACATACCTGCTTGCATAAAATGAACTAGAGTTACACTTCTTCCATATAATATGATTATTTTGTCAGTCTAGCTGGGGAGATAAGGTCCCCCCCCCCCCCAGTGTTGAGGCGAGGCGTAACGTACCTGGCAGTGGCTTGGGTGGGGGCAGTTTGGGGTTGCTGCTGGGTGTGTGAACACTGCAAATCTTGATGAAACCAGCCATCAGCATGATGAGAGCAATGCCCATCAGCAACACTGCCCACCAGTGAGCCTGGAACACAGATTATGCAAAGTCTTATTCTTTCAGTGTCTGACAACTTTCATATTGAAACTGCTAAGAACATTTTATAAATTGAGATGTATTTAGCCCCTGAAATTGTTTTTATGCCAACGGGAGTGACAGTTTCAGCAGTAGGGTGAACTAATATTCTGAACAACACAGGTAACTACAGTAGAACTAGGACATTGGCTGGGCCTGGGACACTAACCACTATCCACTCTGCGATGTTCTCGTAGAGCTCTGCGTTGAAGATGGCTTTCTTTAGCCTGGCCAGGGGGCCGTCTGCGTCCACCAGCCGGCACCTCATGAACACGTCGCAGTAACCCTTGAAGTCATTGCAGGGGGAGCCTGGCTGCAGCGTGGTGATCTTCTTGCTGAAGAAGCGGGCCCACTTCTCGGAGCCCGTGCTGCTGCAGGTGTCGGGTTTCACTGCAGGGTGGGGGAGGAGACGGGGAACACCACTGTGAGGTCACTGCTAACAGGACAGTCCCAGTCTTTGCAGGGTCTTGGTGGTTTAAGATGCATGTCATATTGGGACAGATGGCCAATAATGAGCCGGCGATAGTGGTAACAGGTAAATAACAGACACTTACTTCTCCCCTGACAGCAGACGTGGCACAGCTCAGTCTCGTCTGTTCCCTCAATACTGGCACAGGTACACACCTCCAGATCATACTTCTCACAGATGGAGCCAGAGCAGCCCTGGTCGACAGAGACGTAGAGAGGGAAAGGGAAAAACAGGGTGAGTGTCAGCTATGCTCCATTGTCATGATTTAAAGCACTTCAACACACATTTGGTCAGAGAGCTAGACCATACCCCGTTGAGGCAGACTTGTGTCTCTCCATGGCAGGCGGTGAAGTTGGCTTTGGGTTCAGAGGTGGGGCACTGGGCAGTGCCTCCGTTACACATGCCCTGTTCAGCACACTCTGACTCCTCCCTACACATATCATTGGAGCCCTTGAAGTTGCATGTCGGTGTACAGCACGGACCCTGGCTGGGACTGACAACACAGAACACACACCAAGTCAGCTTCAACTTCCTTTTTACTAAGGCAGAAACAAGTTGAATACTATATTCAATAAATCCTACAACAGTACTAACCATGAAATCAACAACATTTTGTCGTACATTATTGGCCACCTACCTGCAGATTTTGCCGGGCTTAAGTTTGCACTTGTTGCCGTCGGCCTCGTTGGCGTTGTAGCAGCACTCGTCTTTACACTGGTCACTGTAACCACAGTCACACTGCTCCCCTGCCTCCACCAGACCATTACCACAGATGGGCTGGCCAGACTCTGCACAAACACACACAGGAAGGAGTGATGAGATGCAATAGAGGACACATAACCTTGGATGTCCATTCCAATGACAAGCGCACCCACACTTCCTATGCACATGCAAAGATGGACGCCCGCAAATGCATGTGCGGACACACACACAACCTCAGAAAGACGGCACTTACCCACAAAGCAGTTGCCCCTCTTCTTCTCCAGGACCTGACTGATGTTCCTCACGCTGCAGATAGAGAACTTGTTGTTGTTGAGCTTGTCCCCTGACGTGGCCCGGGCGTACATTATGTAGTTCCCCTGCTCCTTCTTCTCCTGGGCCTTGGACTCTCCTGGGGTGCACTCTGTCCCAGAGTCATGCTGTTAAACCACAGGGTAGAGGTTTATAGGGAGCCAATGAGCATCCCTCTCCTACTTCAGGAGGGCATTAACATAGACTCCTCCACTACTGGGACTTTAAACCAAGACAGATCCTATGGTGAGTATCTCAACAAAGTGGTACTCAAGCATATACAGTGGGGCAAAAAAGTATTTAGTCAGCCACCAATTGTGCAAGTTCCCCTACTTAAAAAGATGAGAGAGGCCTGTAATTTTCATCATAGGTACACTTCAACCATGACAGACAAAATGAGAAAGAAAATCCAGAAAATCACATTGTAGGATTTTTTATACATTTATTTGCAAATTATGGTGGAAAATAAGTATTATTTGGTCAATAACAAACAAGCAAGATTTCTGGCTCTCACAGACCTGTAACTTCTTCTGAGGCTCCTCTGTCCTCCACTCGTTACCAATATTAATGGCACCTGTTTGAACTTGTTATCAGTATAAAAGACACCTGTCCACAACCTCAAACAGTCACACTCCAAACTCCACTATGGCCAAGACCAAAGAGCTGTCAAAGGACACCAGAAACAAAATTGTAGACCTGCACCAGGCTGGGAAGACCGAATCTGCAATAGGTAAGCAGCTTGGTTTGAAGAAATCAACTGTGGGAGCAATTATTAGGAAATGGAAGACATACAAGACCACTGATAATCTCCCTCGATCTGGGGCTCCACGCAAGATCTCACCCTGTGGGGTCAAAATGATCACAAGAACGGTGAGCAAAAATCCCAGAACCACACGGGGGGACCTATTGAATGACCTGCAGAGAGCTGGGACCAAAGTAACAAAGCCTACCATCAGTAACACACTACGCCGCCAGGGACTAAATGATGTCTCTGCCTGGCTGGTTCCCCTCTTTTCACTGGGATTTCCTGCCTCCAACCCTATTACAGGGGCTGAGTCACTGGCTTACTGGGGCTCTCTCATGCCGTCCCTGGAGGGGGTGCGTCACCTGAGTGGGTTGATTCACTGATGTGGTCATCCTGTCTGGGTTGCCCCCCCCCCCCCCCTCCTATTCGGTGTCCTGTGTGAATCTAAGTGTGCGTTCTCTAATTCTCTCCTTCTCTCGCTCTCTTTCTCTCTCTCGGAGGACCTGAGCCCTAGGACCATGCCCCAGGACTACCTGACATGATGACTCCTTGCTGTCCCCAGTCCACCTGACCGTGCTGCTGCTCCAGTTTCAACTGTTCTGCCTTATTATTATTCGACCATGCTGGTAATTTATGAACATTTGAACATCTTGGCCATGTTCTGTTATAATCTCCACCCGGCACAGCCAGAAGAGAACTGGCCATCCCACATATGCTCTCTCTAATTCTCTCTTTCTTTCTCTCTCTCGGAGGACCTGAGCCCTAGGACCATGCCTCAGGAATACCTGACATGATGACTCCTTGCTGTCCCCAGTCCACCTGACTGTGCTGCTGCTCCAGTTTCAACTGTTCTGCCTTATTATTATTCGACCATGCTGGTCATTTATGAACATTTGAACATCTTGGCCATGTTCTGTTATAATCTCCACCCGGCACAGCCAGAAGAGGACTGGCCACCCCACATAGCCTGGTTCCTCTAGGTTTCTTCCTAGGTTTTGGCCTTTCTAGGGAGTTTTTCCTAGCCACCGTGCTTCTACACCTGCATTGCTTGCTGTTCGGGGTTTTAGGCTGGGTTTCTGTACAGCACTTTGAGATATCAGCTGATGTACGAAGGGCTATATAAATACATTTGATTTGATTTGAGATCTGCATGGAGGAATGGGCCAAAATACCAGCAACAGTGTGTGAAAACCTTGTGAAGACTTACAGAAAACGTTTGACCTCTGTCATTGCCAACAAAGGGTATATAACAAAAGTTTGACCAAATACTTATTTTCCACCATAATTTGCAAATAAATTCATAAAAAATCCTACAATGTGATTTTTCTGGATTTATTTTTCTCATTTTGTCTGTCATAGTTGAAGTGTACCTATGATGAAAATTACAGGCCTCATCTTTTTAAGTGGGAGAACTTGCACAATTTGTGGCTGACTAAATACTTTTTGCCCCACTGTACAACTGATTAGCATGTGCAGTGTGATCTGGTTTGAGCTGTGCACTGAGATAAAAGACCAGACTAGAACCAGACGAGGCCCAGGCGAGGCCCAGAATACTCACCGGAGAGCCAAAGTTGTGTCCAACCTCGTGTGCGAAGGTTATGTGGGAGACCTTGGGGGGGACATGGGAGGCGTAGTTCTGCACCGTGATGATGCCGGTGTTCAGAGACTTCTTCTTCCCATCAGAGTACAACTTACTCTTCTCACAGATACCTCCGGAGCTCCCTAAGAACACAGTAAAACCACTCAAGATTACATACTGTACACACCATGGAGGAGAAGGATTCTCATTCATACTGTATCCCACCCAACAAACTAACAGGACTATAGGAAGATTTCCATGGCACTGATGATGTACTGTTTCCAACTCTGACACAAGTGACAGTGAAATGAAGTGACACTCTTATTGGAGTAAATTAAACCTGATACTCTGCCTGGAGTGAATAAGCAGAAGTCCTTGCTACTGTAGGGGAGCAGAGGGTATTTTGGGCCCAGTGTCCACCCTTGTAGGTGAGACACAGACACAGACAGCAGCAGGAAGATGAGAGCAGAGCAGCCAGGTGGTGCTGAATATGCCTGCAGGGGGAGAGTGGCAGCTCGGGCACAGCAGGGGAGCTGAAGGGCGCTGCTCCACAGCCGCTGAGAATGCCAATTTAAACTCGCTCACTTACCCATTTTTGAAGAGAGAAACACACTGTCTGGAACACACACATTGACAGACATGGCCAGTCAGCTGTATAGTGCGAGTGTGGAGCATATTCACACACTTAGATTTTTAGCAATCAATTTGGGAAACCTGGTTTGGATTGAATAGGGCCCCAGTTTCATATTGTGTTCAAAGGGAGTGTTTAAAGTCAGCTCAGATAGTGGGAGTGAGCAGTGGCAGACAGAGCTGAGTCAGAACAGATTCTCTGTCCCACCCTACAGTACTATCAGATTCAGCTGGCACATTGCCGGTCTGCCTCTAGGCTGCCCCTGCACAACACACTCAACACTGCCCTATCTTATATCCCAGTTTGTGTGTGTTGGGGAGGGGGGGGGGGGGGGGGGGGTAAGGTCCAATCTCGCCTACTGTGGACCATGGAGGATTTCTATTTTCTAACCAGCCAGGCTAGGAGGACTGGGGCTCTGCTGGAATGCCAGGCAGTGGCGACATCTTTATCTGAGAATAGCCTGTGTGCTTAGTCATAAGGAGGCCACACCTTTGACTACAACAGCTTTTAGACACACAGAAACGTGAAACCTAAGCACTTTACAATATAGGCACATATTTGTGTGTGTGTGTAGTGTGGTACGTGGTATGTGTGTGGAAAATGGTGTGTGGTAAGAGTAGGAGGAATGCCTCCATTGAAGTCACTTATGAGTGTGGTAATGGTTCAAATCCATTAAAAAGCCCATTATCCAGGCCTGACTGGTGTCTCTAGTAGCAGTCTGTTCTCAGTCCACTCCACTGGAGCGTTCAAGGCTGATCTCTTCTCTACAAGCCCACAGCCTCCCTCTACCGCTCTACAGACCCAGATCGATTCAGCCTGCTTAGAACCTTGCTTATTTGCCTGTATTGATTCCTAGTGTTTGTTGTTGTTAGAAGTTAATCAAGATATGTTGACGATACCTGGACCAACTGACACAGACCCTTCATTTAAACCTCATGAAGGAAAACAAAGCCTGAACTCTGACCTCTGGGGCTGTTGCGCATTGAAAGAAACTTAAAGCAGTAACATGTCAATGTGGGGTTCAACTACAGTACTGTCCACTCTCTCTACCTCTTGATTATTACTGTGAGGATATCCTGAACCAGGCACAGCCTGCATCTGTATGGACTCCTGTTCTATCTGATTATGACCCGTCAGCCAGCACAGGAGGGCTCTGGGCCACCCCCTGTCGCTGGAGGGCTCTGGGCCACCCCCTGTCGCTGGAGGGCTCTGGGCCACCCCCTGCCGCTGGAGGGCTCTGGGCCACCCCCTGTCGCTGGAGGGCTCTGGGCCACCCCCTGTCGCTGGAAGGCTCTGGGCCACCCCTGTCGCTGGAGGGCTCTGGGCCACCCCGTCGCTGGAGGGCTCTGGGCCACCCCTGTCGCTGGAGGGCTCTGGGCCACCCCTGTCGCTGGAGGGCTCTGGGCCACCCCTGTCGCTGGAGGGCTCTGGGCCACCCCCTGTCGCTGGAGGGCTCTGGGCCACCCCCTGTCGCTGGAGGGCTCTGGGCCACCCCCTGTCGCTGGAGGGCTCTAGGCCACCCCCTGTCGCTGGAGGGCTCTGGGTCACCCCTGTCGCTGGAGGGCTCTGGGCCACCCCTGTCGCTGGAGGGCTCTGGGCCACCCCCTGTCGCTGGAGGGCTCTGGGCCACCCCTGTCGCTGGAGGGCTCTGGGCCACCCCTGTCGCTGGAGGGCTCTGGGCCACCCCTGTCGCTGGAGGGCTCTGGGCCACCCCTGTCGCTGGAGGGCTCTGGGCCACCCCTGTCGCTGGAGGGCTCTGGGCCACCCCTGTCGCTGGAGGGCTCTGGGCCACCCCTGTCGCTGGACAGCATACCATTCCAGTCAAACTCAACAACTTCATATTATTCTAGTGTGAATCATTCATTCAGAGGTGTTGAGCCTGTACTTGTTTAGCCTACTTGTGTGTGTGTGACAGGGCCATTTCTGTCTGTGTGCTGTGGCTGTCTCATTGATTTCTCCCTTCTCACAGTCCACACTACTGACTGACTGCCTGTCACCAACTATGGGGTTGGTGGAGACCAGAGGGAGACCCAGATGCAGGCTATAGAAAGGGGTGTGCGATCATCTCCATGGACTGTTTCACATTCTACAAACATCTAAGAACTTCCTTCAGGAGAAGGACTCAATGTAGCTTCTTTGTCCTTGAGTGAACCTTGTTTGGAGAGCGCTGCAGTTTTGACAAACACCCAGGGACGGAGAAAGTGGAACACACAAATATACTGAGTAGGCAAAAATTAAACAACTTAAAAATGCATTTCAAGTGGAAACAGCGTGGAGACGATGCCTTAGCAAATCCAGTCCTCCTCGGCCTTGAAAATTAAATTACAGACATGCCGGTGGAACAAGGGGGGGGGGGGGGGGGGGGTTAATGGACTGAGGATCATTGAGTGTTCTGATAGTGTGCAGGACTCAGAGGGCAGAGCAGGAAACCTGCAGCACAGCTTTAGCTTCTTCTCCTCTTTAGAATGGAGCGATCCCATTAGAGATACTGGAGCCAGGGAGTCTCTCACAGACCACTGGACACTTCGGTGACTTCATGGATGCTATACCTTCCTACTCTTTAAGTAGGCATAAATGTCCACTATTCTCAGTTTTCTATTTTAATTCTCCACTGAATTCCTACCGTGAGAGTCTTTATGCAAATGAGTGCAGTACACAAGTTCAATTGGTGTGTGTGTACCTGCAGGAGCTCCGACCCAGGCCAGGCCCAGCACCCCGTCGTCAAAGTCCCTGTCGCTGAAGACGTAGGCCAGGCAATAGTCATCATGGTTCTGCTCTGAGTTGAGCTCCAGGAACTTCTCCACCCCGATGTTAGCGAAGCGGAACGGATTGGTGATGTCCCGCTCATCACTGGTCGTGTTTATCTGAAGAGATGGAGAGGAATGGGCTCATTGAATAGGTAATGAGTAGGTATTGGAGAAGAGACTTCTCACACAGGCCACTGTCTTCATCACAATCATCATTGCTAAAGGTAACTATTCTAATGTGTGTTTGAAGAGAGAGTGGGAAAAGGCTTTAGACAGAGAGAAATGATTCTACTTAAAGTTGCCAGCTCCTTGGCCCCAGAGAAACCTTCTGTGAGAGTTGTTTTGAATGTTGGAATGCGGCCCTGAGCTCCCTACTTTAAAATGGCAGCTGGTGTTCACCTGAGGAATTTAAGGATTTATTAGGTCTTGGAGTGTGGTGGAATACTGATGAGTGAGGCAAATGGTGGTGCTCACCACCCACACCCCCCCAACCCCCAGGCCTGAACACAAACTCACCCTGATCCTTTTGACCATGAAGCTGATGTTACGGATGCCCAGGAAGTCAGTACCCTGGTAGATGGAGTCAATGGCCTTTACATGGCTGGAGATCTAGAGAATAAAACAGTCATCATTATATTATGAGAAGTGTGGAACAACTGCACTGCAGAGAGAACATCAGATAAATCATAGCATGGCATTAAAGACATGACATGTCTGTTAGCCCACCAATGAACACATGAATAATATCTCTAACTACAGAATCACTGTGTTCAGCCAATTGGAATCAATCTGTTGATGACTTGCTCCACACGGTCCAGCCCATCCTATAAACAAGCCTCTAGTCTCAGAGCTAAACCACAATCCTAACGAACACATTTACTTCATCACAATTAACCTTTTTTCTTTATCTCACCTATGGAGAGAGTGAGTGTCCACAGAAATGACATTTTAATCAGCTAGTCTCTTCTTTAACTGGACCCCCAACTGTGAAAGGCAGCATTTCCTCTGCATCTGATTTGTTAGGCTATAGAACTCAGTCAGTAGGAACAAGTCTGCGATGCTGGGCAGGCTGGCTGAAGGAAGCCAGCCAACAACAACTGATCAGACCCACAGACAAACACTATTCTGTTTGTAATCCATTTCTCCTGGCAGAATTAAAGGGCAGGCCCTGGTTTCCCCCTGCCGAATGATTCAGAGTGTGTGTGTGTATTAGGGTTGACCTTATTTAGTCGATTGTTTGGTCGATATGCTGTTGGTCGACCGAGATTTCATTAGTCGAGCAGTCGCAAATTGATACAAATAATTAATGGCGTATAACACACCTGTCTGATTCGTGCTCGTCTCAGTGGACTAATCCATTGGAGGCCACTGTGATGGCACAGTACATCCCTCTAAGATGTGCTACTGAAATTGTAAAAAATAATATATTATATAAGAATAATGGTGCAACACTGATAAACTAAATAATATTATATAACAAAAGTGCTTTCTCCCGCGATGGATAACGGGCGCTGTCCACGGTTCTGAAACGTAATCTTCAGTGCGCCGTTGAATTGGTGCCTTTCCCTATATGGTGCTATGTGCATAATAATGGTGTTGAGAACAATGCGACAGAGGCAGTAGCGGAGTGAGGAAACCAACTTAATTAGGTCTATAACCAAACTGTTAAACATGCCTGGCTTTATAAATCGTCCATATACATCTACAGAAATAAGACAGATCCTACTTCTATTGACAGTTTGAGTGTTTGTTTAATAGCCTACTGATTCCGTGAGCACCAATCCTCATGCAAAATGTTGTATAAAGCAATTTCACAAATCCGTCTGTTTATAAATCTTTGCTATGCTTTAAAGGCTTTGCAAATGTTTTTCATTATAAGTAATACCAGAGTCTGTTCTATTTTATATAGTGTTGTTTACACTTCCAAAAGGGCAGAAAAAAAGTAGAATATTGTAATCTAACAGCAACTGTTTGCTACACAATACTCATTCAGAGCTCGCTCCTATCTCCTCCTTTCTCTTCAATAGTTTCCACAACTAAGTCAAATGTCTTACACACATCTAACTTCCCCTTTCCCTCCTGCGCAACCAGTAAACATTCCCCCATTTCGAGTTTATTTTCCACGTCCTCCTCATCCATTTTGCTGTCACGTGTTACAGTGTTCAGAGTTTGCTACAACCATTTTATTGATGTGATTACGATAGGTTATAGGTCCGACCCTATTGGTCAGGTGCATGCACTGCATACATGTTTTACGTAAAGAGAGCAAAGGTTCTAGGGAATAGGGAATGTTTTTCCTAAACAAATAAGGTATTTCGGTAAGAACGTTTCAGTCAGAAACAAAATGGCTGTAATTATGTTGCAGCTTCAGCACAGACAGCGGCAATAAACACTTGCTGTGGTGCCTGTTCGCTGCAGCAGGGAGGAGAGAGAGAGAGACAACGTGCACCAGTCACCCACTGTCATTTAATTTTAACACAGTGTGGCCATCGGGCTCCCTTCTTGAGTCATTTGTGTCTTATTTAATCAAACAGTGAGCTTAAAGCATCAGACAAGCTCAGTGCATATTGTTGATTTTATTCAAACTTCAGGTGTTTCTATATATGGAAAAATACACTTAAAATGTAGACCAATAGAATAGTTGAAAGAACAGATGACTCTCGGTCAACCAATATTTTTTTTTAGTCTGGGACAGCCCTAGTGTGTGTACAGCCTCAGTACCTGTGCGATGACAGCCTCTCTGGTGCCGTAGTACTTGAAGAAGAGGTGGTCAGTCTGGATGAAGAGCTGGCAGGTGTTCTTCTCTATCTGAGCTGCTCTCTTCTTCCTCAGGATCACCGGACCATGTCCATGGGACCTCTCCTCTTCCTCCACCACACTGCTGGGCTCCTGCAGAGACAACCAGAGGAACGACTACCATTAGTCAACTAGAAGGGAGAGATGGATGTGAGGGAGAGTGAGATGGAATGAGGGGAGCTGGAAGAGGGGAGGAGGTAGAAAAAAAGATCCCAAGACTAAGAAATTACATGAGAAGGTGACCAACAGGAATGTGTAAGGATTTTAGCCATTTTGGTCAGGGAAAAATCCCATGTCTTCAAATGTGGAGAATGAGGGCCCTGGCTTCTGAAGGGAGGAGGGAGAGGTCTTCCAGAACATGGGGAAACATTTCCTGACACACCCCTGGTCTGTTCTGACTAATCCCTGGGGAGAGAGAACACTAACTCCTCACCCTGCCAGATGATCTGTGACATCACTCTACTCAGTCATCCACAGAGCTGAAAGGGATAAGAACCCAGGAACAATAAGAAGAATCTGGCTCTCGTTACAGCTCCAATAACAAGTTTGACTTAATCACTTCCATGTTTCCTTATCATGCTAAGTGTTATTCTACCATGGAGCAAGAAGACGCAAGGTGATTTGTATGGTCCTCCAGTACTGTATCCAGAATGTGTACGTGGTTGTACAGTATTGGTGAGTGCTGTATAGATATAGGGTTGGTTTCACAGGGGGGTATTATCAGCTCACCTTGAGAGGCTCCTCCATAGCCGAGGCCTGGTACTTCTTCATCCTTTCAAACACTGAGTGGTCAGCACAGCCCCCCTCTGAGCCATACTTATGAGGGTAATCTGGAAGGAGAAGAGGAAACCATCAATATGAACTCAACCATATTACCAGTAATATTGGTTCTCTCAGCTTCAGACTAAACCGGCTTAGAAGGGGAATGAAAAAGGTTGTACACAATAGTAGCCATAGGCCATAGTGTGGTCTCAACTACTCTATGTAAAGCCCTCTAAAACATACCAGTATAATAGACTTACTATCTCTAGCAGCAACATTCATCTGAGGGTGGAGATATCTGTTCATTAGGACAGAAAGAAGCTGTAGTTAATATCTCTGTGTGTGTGTGTAACAAGGCCTAACACACAGACCGTCTACGCTAACTGAAAGAATAAGCCTCTGTTCACCGCTGGTGTCTCCTTCTCCAGGCTGGAGAATAACAAAGCAGTCTTCCTCCCAAATTACATGTCACTGACTCACTCACTGCTCGACTTTCCTCTACCTTCCTCTGCCAGAGGCTCTGAAAAACATCAGACTCAATAAGGAGCAACACTACTACATGCAACTACAGTATCCAGAAAAGTCCAGTATTCAGCAATACACCTTCACAATTACTAACACAGATCAATGTCAAAGAACAGTCGGAGATACCTCAGAGTCCAGATTTAAACCTACATCTAAGCAGTGACCGTGTCCGTGCCCTCTGCTGACAAATAATGCCATTGCCCAAAACAACATGTGGTGCTGTGTCCCTCTGTGGACTGGCTGGCTGCTGGAGCATTCCCCATGGGACCAAATCAGTAAGAACAGACACAGAGCTGAGTACTTTACAACCCAGCTAAAATGGTGATCATCAAGAACACCATTTTTTTCACGGGCATCTGCCTAAAGCAGGTGCACAGATCCAATTTTCTCATAAAACGGAACATCATTTTGATTAACGCATCCAATTGAAATCTATTGACTCTGGTCTGATGTCACCCATTGAAGAGCAGCCAGCAATCAAGTTGGAGAGCACCCTCCCTGTCATCACCATCCTGTTCCTAAATGAGCCAATAAACAAGCAGTCTCACCATAGTACAGAGCTCCCCTGTAGAATGAGCTCAGCGATCACTATGCAGAACACAGAAGTGCACAGTGAAACACTAATGAAAATGAGTAAACCATAGTGACACAGAACTCTTAGCAGAGAGCCATAATTGCCTGTGGAAATCTGAAAACTCTTATAATGGGTTTTTGTAATATCCACTCTTTACCTTCACAGCAGGCGTGAATGCTAACGAACTCCAATTACGGCTGTGTGTTTAGTCATCAGGATAACACAGGGCTTTCCACTTCTTCCCTAGTTGGCTTTATCTATTCACAGCAAACTACTTCTGCCATCTCTGTCTGCTGTCAGTCTCTACAGAACAAAGCCATTTGTTCCAGGATGAAGACGCAGGGTTGGGAACAGGTATGGAGGACACACTGGGAGGCAGGCAGCTACTTTTGACCTGGTTAGGCTACGTGACCATGGAAAACTTCTGACCCTTATTATGAGGGAGACGGAGGTAGGCAGAGTAACATATGGATATGATGTTTTGGGTTTGGGCAGAGCGAGGTGAACTCAGCGGCCTCAGCCGGGGCTCTCTGGGACTGGGGAATGGTGCAGTGTCAACCAGGCCTGACAGCTCTGTTTCTGTCTAAGCGGGCTGCATAACAGAGCAAGCAGGGTGAGGAGGAAGAGGCGGTGTGTGTGTGTCACTAATGAGGACTCTGGGATAACAGAGCCATCTCTCCCTCCCCTGGGCAACATGCCCTCCCTACTCTGCTTCAGATACCTGAGACAGGACTTCAAAAAACAGGCCAGCACAATCCCACACTCAGCACTTTGAATGTTTTAACCTATACACCGCAATACAACAACCCTGAATACACAGAATAACTGAATGCATATGCCATCAATCAATCAGGCCGTTACTGTACACTGTGCTGATAATAAAACAAGGTCAGGTCAGACTGCTCTGTGATCAGTTCCAAGCAGAGAGATTATTCACTCCCCCAGCCGTCCCCAGATAGTAACATGCAGTGAAATGGAGTCAATAATGCTGACTGCACGCTTCAATAGAGGTCTCCTCTCTCCACTGCATCTTTTCCCTAATGTACACAACGCACAGTCAATGGCACAGCTCTAGTCAATAGCGAAAGCCCCCCTAATCACAGCAAAAACACACACCAGTAAACAATCAATCCTACAACTAGGATCATGTAATTACAGTACATGCATGCGTCTCATTTAGTCTACAGCAATCAGTACTAATACATCCATCACAACATACTGGCATATAAATGGACTCCAAATGGCCTCCAGAGTGGCGCAGCAGTCCACGGCACTGCATCACAGTGTTGAGGCATCCCTTCAGCCTGGGGTTCGATCTCAGGCTGTGTCACAGCCAGCCGGCCGTGGGCGGCACACAATTGGCCCAGTGTCGTCCAGGTTAGGGGAGGGTTTGGCCGAGGGGCTTTCCTTGGTGACTCTAGCTGACTTCAGTTGAACGTTGTTTCCTATGACACATTGGTGCGGCTGGCTTCCAGGTTAAGCGAGCGAGTGTTAAGAAGCAGCGCGCCATGGCGGGTCATGTTTCGGAAGACGTATGACTCGACCGTCGCCTCTCCCGAGCCCGTTGGGGAGTTGCAGCGATGAGACAAGATCTTAACTCCATATTGTATATCACGAAATTGGGGAGAAAAAAATACAAATAATACTATTTTTTAAAAAGCCTCCCAAATGATCTTGTCAGTCACCAGCCTGCATGGCAGGAACAGAAATTCCTCTGCCAGCGACGCCGTCGTCACCTTTTATCGCACACCAGCGCATAGGAACACACGCGCTCTCCCCAAGGAAATTCAAGGAACACACACACTCAGCTCCCAGAAACACCAACACAGTCGCCGTAATGACAACACAGTGCCGACGAATGCACCTCAAAACTCGAGGAAAACACACTCAGTCCCAGAGAACACAAACTCAGTCCTGACAAAACCACACTCAGCTCTGCGACCTACAAGTTAACACTACACTCAGCCAGTGTTTCACACTCCCTCAACCTTCCTAACCTCCACTCCTCAGACAAATTTGGCATTTCAATTCACACTCCGATGGCAGAAAAGAGGAATTATTTTGGCACTTATATTTTATTTATAGCCGTTGAAAAAAACCAGTCAGGATAAGTGCTGCAGGGTCAGGATGGTGTTCCTCAAAAGCCTGGCTGTACTTACAGCACTATTGACTGACCGCAGATCATTTGCATTCTGCTCATATGAGTCACCACAAAGCGCCACTCGTGGGCAGTCTGGTCAACGGGTTGGAGAGGGAGAGAGTGGGCTCAGGGTCAACCTGTCCCCCCGTTGTCAGTTGAGGAGAATGGTTCTGTACTGGACCGACTGGATTGACCGAACAACAAAAAGTTCTGCCCTGACAATGTGTTCTCTTTTTCCAGACAGAAAGCTGTCATTGTCCCTGCAGTGAATGCCCTCTCATTCACATGCTAATCAAAAATCCTTTGCGAACGAGAAGCGAAGACAAAATTGTAAAAGCCGGGGGAAATGGGAGTCCGAGTCATTCACGCCTTTTCATTCTTTATTCCATCCCTCCACCATTTGTCCTTCCTCTCTCTCACCAACACCGACTTCAACAGGAAAGAGAATTCTAAAATTAGGTGCTACAGTTTCTTCAAGGAAAAAAAAAGCCACCGCCACAAAATGAACCTGTTTGAAGTGCGTCTTTGATGTCTGAAAACCAAGTGCAGACTGGATATCTGTGAGGGGAGACTCATTAATGGGTTGATAAAGACACATTCCTAGGAACAGCAGTTTGACTAAAACAACTGCTGAAACCTGAATGTTACACTGAACGGAATGCGGCGGCAGGTAGCCTAGCAGTTAGAGATTTGGGCCAGTTACCGAAAGGTCGCTGGTTCAAATCACCGACCTAACAAGGTGAAACATCTGATGACGTGCCCTTGAGCAAGGCACTTAACCCTACTTGCTCCCGTAGGTCGCTCTGGATAAGAGCACCTGCTAAATGACAAAAAAGTAACTGGAATGAAGATCTCAAACAGGTCTAATGGAAGATGGTCTTTACTCAGTCCCCTTGTATCAATAAGGATGTGATACTTCATTGGGTTATAGGAATATAGCCAAAGTTAAATGAATAAATTACTCAACTACAGTGGGGCAAAAAAGTATTTAGTCAGCCACCAATTGTGCAAGATCTCCCACTTAAAAAGATGAGAGAGGCCTGTAATTTTCATCATAGGTACACTTAACTATGACAGACAAAATGAGAAAAAAAAAATCCAGAAAATCACATTGTAGGATTTTCATGAATTTATATATTTGCAAATTATGGTGGAAAATAAGTATTTGGCCAATAACAAAAGTTTATCGCAATACTTTGTTGGCAATGACAGAGGTTAAATGTTTTCTATAAGTCTTCACAAGGTTCACACACACTGTTGCTGGTATTTTGGCCCATTCCTCCATGCAGATCTCCTCTAGAGCAGTGATGTTTTGGGGCTGTTGCTGGGCAACAGACTTTCAACTCCCTCCAAAGATTTTCTATGGGGTTGAGATCTGGAGGCTGGCTAGGCCACTCCAGGACCTTGAAATGCTTCTTACGAAGCCACTCCTTCGTTGCCCGGGTGGTGTGTTTGGGATCATTGTCATGCGGAAAGACCCAGCCACGTTTCATCTTCAATGCCCTTGCTGATGGAAGGAGGTTTTCACTCAAAATCTCACGATACATGGCCCCATTCATTCTTTCCTTTACATGGATCAGTCGTCCTGGTCCCTTTGCAGAAAAACAGCCCCAAAGCATGATGTTTCCACCCCCATGCGTCACAGTAGTTATGGTGTTCTTTGGATGCAACTCAGCATTCTTTGTCCTCCAAACATGACGAGTTGAGTTTTTACCAAAAAGTTATATTTTGGTTTCATCTGACCATATGACATTCTCCCAATCTTCTTCTGGATCATCCAAATGCTCTCTAGCAAACTTCAGACGGGCCTGGACATGTACTGGCTTAAGCAGGGGGACACGTCTGGCACTGCAGGATTTGAGTTCCCTGCGGCGTAGTGTGTTACTGATGGTAGGCTTTGTTACTTTGGTCCCAGGTCTCTGCAGGTCATTCACTAGGTCCACCCGTGTGGTTCTGGGATTTTTGCTCACGGTTCTTGTGATCATTTTGACCCCACGGGGTGAGATCTTGCGTGGAGCCCCAGATCGAGGGAGATTATCAGTGGTCTTGTATGTCTTCCATTTCCTAATAATTGCTCCCACAGTTGATTTCTTCAAACCAAGCTGCTTACCTATTGCAGATTCAGTCTTCCCAGCCTGGTGCAGGTCTACAATTTTGTTTCTGGTGTCCTTTGACAGCTCTTTGGTCTTGGCCATAGTGGAGTTTGGAGTGTGACTGTTTGAGGTTGTGGACAGGTGTCTTTTATACTGATAACAAGTTCAAACAGGTGCCATTAATACAGGTAACAAGTGGAGGACAGAGGAGCCTCTCAAAGAAGAAGTTACAGGTCTGTGAGAGCCAGAAATCTTGCTTGTTTGTAGGTGACCAAATACTTATTTTCCACCATAAGTTGCAAATAAATTCATTAAAAATCCTACAATGTGATTTTCTGGATTTTTTTTTCTCATTTTGTCTGTCTTAGTTGAAGTGTACCTATGATGAAAATTACAGGCCTCTCATCTTTTTAAGTGGGAGAACGTGCACAATTGGTGGCTGACTAAATACTTTTTTGCCCCACTGTATGTGTTAATGTACTGCTGATAACATCACAGGCTATGTAAATACAGTGCCTTGCGAAAGTATTCGGCCCCCTTGAACTTTGCGACCTTTTGCCACATTTCAGGCTTCAAACAAAGATATAAAACTATTTTTTTGTGAAGAATCAACAACAAGTGGGACACAATCATGAAGTGGAACGACATTTATTGGATATTTCAAACTTTTTTAACAAATCAAAAACTGAAAAATTGGCGTGCAAAATTATTTAGCCCCCTTAAGTTAATACTTTGTAGCGCCACCTTTTGCTGCGATTACTGCTGTAAGTCGCTTGGGGTATGTCTCTATCAGTTTTGCACATCGAGAGACTGAAATTTTTTCCCATTCCTCCTTGCAAAACAGCTCGAGCTCAGTGAGGTTGGATGGAGAGCATTTGTGAACAGCAGTTTTCAGTTCTTTCCACAGATTCTCGATTGGATTCAGGTCTGGACTTTGACTTGGCCATTCTAACACCTGGATATGTTTATTTTTGAACCATTCCATTGTAGATTTTGCTTTATGTTTTGGATCATTGTCTTGTTGGAAGACAAATCTCCGTCCCAGTCTCAGGTCTTTTGCAAACTCCATCAGGTTTTCTTTCAGAATGGTCCTGTATTTGGCTCCCTCCATCTTCCCATCAATTTTAACCATATTCCCTGTCCCTGCTGAAGAAAAGCAGGCCCAAACCATGATGCTGCCACCACCATGTTTGACAGTGGGTATGGTGTGTTCAGGGTGATGAGCTGTTTTGCTTTTACGCCAAACATAACGTTTTGCATTGTTGCCAAAAAGTTACATTTTGGTTTCATCTGACCAGAGCACCTTCTTCCACATGTTTGGTGTGTCTCCCAGGTGGCTTGTGGCAAACTTTAAACAACACTTTTTATGGATATCTTTAAGAAATGGCTTTCTTCTTGCCACTCTTCCATAAAGGCCAGATTTGTGCAATATACGACTGATTGTTGTCCTATGGACAGAGTCTCCCACCTCAGCTGTAGATCTCTGCAGTTCATCCAGAGTGATCATGGGCCTCTTGGCTGCATCTCTGATCAGTCTTCTCCTTGTATGAGCTGAAAGTTTAGAGGGACGGCCAGGTCTTGGTAGATTTGCAGTGGTCTGATACTCCTTCCATTTCAATATTATCGCTTGCACAGTGCTCCTTGGGATGTTTAAAGCTTGGGAAATCTTTTTGTATCCAAATCCGGCTTTAAACTTCTTCACAACAGTATCTCGGACCTGCCTGGTGTGTTCCTTGTTCTTCATGATGCTCTCTGCACTTTTAATGGACCTCTGAGACTATCACAGTGCATTTATACGGAGACTTGATTACATGTAACGGATGTATTACATAAGGATACCGTCGATGATATAGAGTACAGTATATACGTATGCATATAAGATGAATAATGTAGGGTAAGTAACATTTATATAAGGTAGCATTGTTTAAAGTGGCTAGTGATATATTTACATCATTTCCCATCACTTCCCATTATTAAAGTGGCGCGAAAAACATATTCTTGGTCGTACTGATGGTGAGTTGATGCTGATCTTATATTCAGTAGTTCTTCTCGACTGTATGTAATGAAACCTAAGATGACCTGGGGTACTAATGTAAGAAATAACACGTAAAAAAACAAAAAACTGCATAGTTTCCTAGGAACGCGAAGCGAGGCGGCCATCTCTGTCGGCGCCGGAAGGCGTGATGTGAAACGGCTAGCTTAGTTAGCGTGGGCGCTAAATAGCGTTTCAATCAGTGACGTCACTTGCTCTGAGACCTTGAAGTAGTAGTTCCCCTTGCTCTGCAAGGGCCGCGGCTTTTGTGGAGCGATGGGTAACGATGCTTCGAGGGTGACTGTTGATGTGTGCAGAAGGTCCCTGGTTCGCGCCCGGGTATGGGCGAGGGGACGGTCTAAAATTATACTGTTACATTGGTGCCGTGACCCGGATTACTGGTTGCAGCGGAAAAAGGAGGAAGGTCAAAAGGGGGGTGAGTGTAACGGATGTGAAACGGCTAGCTTAGTTAGCGTGGGTGCTAAATAGCGTTTCAATCAGTGACGTCACTTGCTCTGAGACCTTGAAGTAGTAGTTCCCCTTGCTCTGCAAGGGCCGCGGCTTTTGTGGCGCGATGCTTCGAGGGTGACTGTTGATGTGTGCAGAAGGTCCCTAGTTCGCGCCCGGGTATGGGCGAGGGGACGGTTTAAAATTTGTACTGTTACATTGATGCTGTTGACCCGGATTACTGGTTGCTGCGGAAAAGGAGGAAGGTCAAAAGGGGGGTGAGTGTAACGGATGTGAAACGGCTAGCTTAGTTAGCGTGGGCGCTAAATAGCGTTTCAATCAGTGACGTCACTGAGACCTTGAAGTAGTAGTTCCCCTTGCTCTGCAAGGGCCGCGGCTTTTGTGGAGCGATGGGTAACGATGCTTCGAGGGTGACTGTTGATGTGTGCAGAAGGTCCCTGGTTCGCGCCCGGGTATGGGCGAGGGGACGGTCTAAAATTATACTGTTACATACACACAGGTGGATTGTATTTATCATCATTAGTCATTTAGGTCAACATTGGATCATTCAGAGATCCTCACTGAACTTCTGGAGAGAGTTTGCTACACTGAAAGTAAAGGGGCTGAATAATTTTGCACGCCCAATCTTTCAGTTTTTGATTTGTTAAAAAAGTTTGAAATATCCAATAAATGTCGTTCCACTTCATGATTGTGTCCCACTTGTTGTTGATTCTTCACAAAAAATACAGTTTTATATCTTTATGTTTGAAGCCTGAAATGTGGCAAAAGGTTGCAAAGTTCAAGGGGGCCGAATACTTTCGCAAGGCACTGTATAAATATGATGTACAGCAAGGAGTGTGGAGCATGTTAACCCATAGTGTTGGCACAAAGGAGATAAGAGTGTCTTTACAAGAAAGCTGCCATCAGTGCTATGACCGGACTTCACACGGCAGCATGACTTGACAGAAATTATCTGTTTGGGGCAGCGGCATTCGCTTCATAGATTAGTGAAGGAAAAAATATGAAATGGGGCCCTTCATGAAATGGGGCCCTTCATGTAATGTCTCAGGCAATACGATCTGCTAAGGAACGAAGATAAATGTGAAGGGCACAAATAATGGGTAGGGCATAACTACCTCAAATCCGGTACTGTGGCAGTCGCCAAGCCCTGCAGTACTATTGAGGGGTTCTGATGACAGCCTGTCATTGGATATGACACTGAGGAACAGAGAAAGGGATGAGGAACAGAACGGCTCTGTTCACACCCTCAGATAAACAGACACAGAAAGAGAAAGGAGCGGGAGGAGGAATAGAGGGTGAGAGATTTCTTGACACCTCATACAGACAGAAAATTACAAAGAATGGGAGAGCGGGAAGAAAGCGGGAAGAAAGAGGGAAGAAAGAGGGAAAGGAGAACGAGCGAGTAAGCCTACATTGTGGAGAAGAAGCGTAAGAGAAAGGTTCTCTGATTGCAGGTTCATGCTGGGCTGGTTGTGCCTGTGTGTCAGTAGGCAGGCTGGCTGTGAATCAGACCCACCCAAGGAAGAGAGGGCCAAGTAACACAGGGTGGGCCTCCACCCTGCTTTTTTCCCTGCCTGAGAGGGCTGCTCTCTGGCCTGTATTGGGATGAGTGGGGTCAGTGGTCTCTGGAGCTTAGCCCACACCTCAGATCGACTTATAATTGGTGGCCTGGATGCTAAGGAAGATGATTCACTCCCTGCCACTGGCTCTGATCCTGACTTCGCATCAATCAATCATCAGGGCTCAGCCTAACTCTGTGTGTGTGTGTGTGTCTTGCCGCAGTGTCTCAGTGCAACCTTCCTCAGCTCCCCTTCCTCTGGCCCATTCCACAGCTCATCTGACATGACCTTGACTTGACCGTATGTATTGTTAAATGCCCAATGTAAACTCCCCTTGGATAGACCTCTCCTCTGACAGCTCTGCATTGTATTTGAACAGTATACCTCCACTCTGCTCAGTATGCACTCCACAGCCTTTAAGACCTTACCTCCAAGCCTAGAGAAACCTGTCCTGTCCCACCCCCACCTCCCACCCTTCAGTTCATTTAGGCACACATTCATCCATCCATCATCGTCCATATCTCTGCTTACAAGAAACACCTACAGCAGAGAATTGCCTTTCGGTGTCACTGTCTATCTAAAGTCCATGTCCTGTCACAGTGTGACGCCTACTGTTTTCTCTGATAGGGAGGGATGTGTGTGTGTAGCAGAGCTGGAGAGAGAAAAGCTGGGACAGACGAGCCAGCATGGATTAGTCACTGCTGTCAATGGCTGACAACTGTAATTAAAAAAGAGCACAGCCATGGTACTGCTATTTAGAGTTGCTACAGCCAATTCAAACCATTTCATGCTCATGATGGAAAAAATTCAAAGCGAATAACACTGACAGAATACTGTGGAGTTAATAAGCCATCCACTGTGTATCCAATAATAACCATCTTTGCCTGCACAAAATATATGTGTTATTTGGAACGAAATTGTATTCCCACTGCTGAGTAGGATAATGAACCCCTAATTTCTAAAGCTAGATCCTTAAAAAACAAATCAACACTTACACCCAGAGTCATACTGTAAAGGCAACATCGTCTGAATCAATATAGCAAAAGCATTAAAGAACATGTCCTTTAAGTCTATAAAATATACCTATTACATTAACAACAGCCATAACTCATTTTAGTGCTATGATGTTGGCACCATTACTTCAGCAGGACTGCAGGGTGACAGAGGAGAGCAGTGAATCAAGTATACTCACTGATGTCCCCCTCGTGGTAGATGACTGAATGGTAGGGCACGTCCTTGTCTCTGAGGTACCTCTCCGAAGGCTCCACGTAGTACATGCCCTGGTGGGTCTGGATGAAGCCTTCAAACCTGCCGTCCACCACCGAGCCGTGGGTCAGAGTGCCCTTCTCACCTGGAGGAGAAAGACTGAGGTCAGGTGGCTGAAGAAGGGTGGTCAACTCAACTCTATTCAGTTGGGGGTAGGAAGAAAGTCAACGCTCAACGTGTGAGAGGAACACACACAAAACGTATGGACCAATTTAAGCTGACACAAACTAACAGAACATAAAGCAGACACACACACATGCACAGCTCTAGACATTGAGCAGATGGTAGACAGTGAGCTGTTCCTGGGGGGGAACACCGTCTTGGACAGAGTCAGGGTGGAACGAAACATATCCCTGTCTGTCTGGATCATAAAGACTCATCTCTGCTTCTCTCATCTCACCTTCAAATCAGACAAATAATGACTAGTAATAAGAGCTTGGACTCTGGTTAGTGTCAGGGGAAACCAAAGAATAGTTTCTTACGCAAAAGGCACAACTAATGCTTGAAGAATCAAGGAACCAGTGAGAAAGAAGTGGGAATAAAACAAAATGCTGTCAGGGCATAGCAGTCTATTAAACATCATCCACCTTTGAACCAGACAGAGAAAGTCTGGCTGACGAAAAGGAATGGTTTTTAATTCAGTGTTTGTCAAGAGCAAGCACCTTGAAAAACCTTTTCCATCAGCAGCTATGCAGGTTGGATGAAAAACTCCCACTCCCAATTAACCTGTGTTATAAAAACAGCAGACTCTGGAGGGCTATAACTGAAAAGGACATAGATGACTGGCAACTCAATGTGAGAAGATAACTAAATCAGGGAGAGAATAAGACTTGTTTTCCTCAGGATAGGGAAGCCCAACTTCATTTAAATCTGCTGCTCTCTTCAGTTCTGTATTGTTGCGAAAATGTTTGTCTCATAGCTATCCTGAGGGACCATTGCAGTTTAGCGTAGACAGAGAAACACAGCCAGCCAGCCAGCCAGCCTGCCTCTCTCCCCAGTTAGGTTTGGGTTTCCAGAGGAAAGAGGCCCAGTAGGCCCACATGCTCTGCTCTCCTGCTGGAGATAACGAGAACAGCAGAACACATAGCTGTCCCACAGAGCATCCAGCTCTTTCTCCCTAAATCTCTGTCTGTGTGTTCCAAGGGCCCAGAGTCCTCTCTGGTTTTTCCAGGCCCTAGCAGTGCAGTTCATCATGAAACACTGGGACACTAACTGGTATTGGTAGCAGTTTTGATACTGAAAGTGAGATTACCTACATCTAAACAAAACTAGCAAAATACTAGGGAAATGAATGTTGAGCTATCCTGAGACCATTCACTGACAGTAATAACTGTCACTTTAGACAACTTCTGCTGTCCCATTTTCTTCATAATAAAACATGAATAATACTTTCCCCACTTACAGCTTGGAGATCAGAGTGAGGACCAACTGAATCTCTTGTCTTATACTGGGCAGCACTTGGTAACATTAAAGAGGGCCCTATGGTTTTGATATCATTTCAGGGACAGATTCCCCCTTCTGATCTCCAGAAGGCACAGCGCATTTTCCCAGAGAGGAAGCCCTTTATCTGGGCATGAAAGGCCAGTGCCGTCGGGGTTTAGACCAATCCTCTGCGCACATATGGATCAAGTCTGACTATTGTGCCAAAGAGAGCTCAGAACTCAGACACGGACACCCTCACAGCCTCAGCAAAGGGAGCACTAATAATTCTCAGTTTAAGTCAGGAGAATGCGGTGCGTCCCAAGGGCAACTGACAAGACTTATGTCAGAGAAGTAGAGAAAAGAACACGCTACACTAATGAGAGCTGGGTTAATGTGGCGGTATAGACAGTGGAAATTGAATATTCTTTACCCCTGAACCTAATCAGAAACCCTACTGCAGTCCAGAAACAAGCAGCTTCACTCCAATTATGGGAATTCCAGTAGACTGGGACCAAGGTAACCACCTAATTTAGTTCATGAAAATGCCTGGTCCCCAAAGTGCTAAGTGGGCTAATGTAAAGTAAGGAGAGTGGAGTCTGCTGGTCTTCATGAGGGGCAAACGAGAAAATTAATGTATAGGCCCATCTGATCACACATAACGGAGAGGTCTGGTCTCTGGCTCTCTTCTAGCTCACAGTACTTCACTAGCAGATGGGTTCTATTCCCAGTACAGACAGCTATTAGCTACAGGTGGAGGAGAAAGGGACTCAAGGGAGAATGGGACTGGGGATATTACCGATTTATTGCCAGTTCACGGTTCTTCGAATATCAGGCAGAGGCCAACTGATGAGCAACTGAATTTAACAACACACAATGCCAGAGATGTACAGCACCTTCAGAAAGTATTCACACCCCTGGACTTTTCCCTCATTTGGTTGTGTTACAGCCTGAATTTATGTTTGATTCAATTTATATTTTGGCCTACACACAATACCTCATAATGTAAAAGTGGAATTTTGTAAATGTTTTTAGAAAGGTTTGTTAATGAATTAAAAATGAAAATCTGAAGTGTCAATAAGTATTCAACCTCTTTGTTATGGCAAGCCTAAATAAGTTCAGGAGTAAACATTTGCTTAACAAGTCACATACTAAGTTGCATGAACCAATAAGTGTTTAACGTGATTTTTGAACGACTCCATCTCTGTACCCCACACACACACACACACACACACACACACACACAACTATCTGTAAGGTCCCTCAATCAAGCAGTGAATTTCAAACACAGATTCATCCACATAAACCAGGGAGGATTTCCAATGCCTCGCAAAGAAGGGCACCGATTAGTAGATTGGTTAAAAAAATAATAATATTAAATTACACTTTGGATTGTGTATCAATTAGGGATGCAGGATATATCGGTGTATATATCGGAATCGGTCAATATTAGCTAAAAATGCCAACATCGACATGATGTTTAATTTAATGCTGATGCGCAAAACCGATGTCAAAGCTGACGTGCAAACTAATAACACAGATACATGACGTAATGACGCCACGTAAAATGTAGCGTTACACATGCAACACAGCATTCCTAACCTAGCCCACAATGTCTGCTGTGTGGATCGAGCAGTCAACAAGTCGAGCAGTCATTCGAAAGAGTAAGAACATTTCAGTGAGACAACTCAAAGGCGAAATCCATTAACACCAAGATAATGGAATTCATTACTGGCCAAGCACCGGTACACACTACAAAGTAGAGGTTGACTGATTATGATTTTACCGATACCGATTATTGGAGGACCAAAAAAGCCCATACCGATTAAAATCGGCCAATTAAAAAAAACATGTATTTGTAATAATGACAATTACAACAATACTGAATGAACACTTATTTTAACTTAATATAATACATCAATAAAATCAATTTAGCCTCAAATAAATAATGAAACATGTTCAATTTTGTTTAAATAATGCAAAAACAAAGTGTTGAAGAAGAAAGTAAAAGTGCAATATGTGCCATGTAAAAAAGCTAACGTTTAAGTTCCTTGCTCAGAACATGAGAACATATGAAAGCTGGTGGTTCCTTTTAACATGAGTCAATATTCCCAGGTAAGAAGTTTTTGGTTGTAGTTATTATAGGACTATTTCTCTCTATACCATTTGTGTTTCATTAACCTTTGACTATTGGATGTTCTTATAGGCACTTTAGTATTGCCAGTGTAACAGTATAGCTTCCGTCCCTCTCCTCGCTCCTACCTGGGCTCGAACCAGGAACACATCGACAACAGCCACCCTTGAAGCAGCATTACCCATGCAGAGCAAGGGGAACAACTACTCCCAAGTCTCAGAGAGAGTGACGTTTGAAACGCTATTAGCTCTCACTAGCTAGCCATTTCACATCGGTTACACCAGCCTAATCTCGGGAGTTGATAGGCTTGAAGTCATAAACAGCGCAATGCTTGAAGTATTACGAAGAGCTGCTGGCAAAACACACGAAAGTGAAAAATATAAAAGCTCATCAACTGCGCCTGCATCAGACGTGATCCCCTCTGTCATAGCATTGAATGCCTGGTCAACAGGCATTCTCTCTTTACTGTGTCGCCACCATGCTCGATGCTATGTGCAAGGATACCTACTTCGATGCAGACAAGAAACAGCGTTTACGTGAAATGTTACATACACATCTGGACAAGATGGAAACTGACACAGTGACGTGCACACCGAGGAAGAGAGGCCACAGACAGACAGATGAAACTTCACTGCTTGACAAGTATGATAACTTTTTGGTCCGTGTGGTGTGTGTGTGTAACCTTAATTTAACTAGGCAAGTCAGTTAAGAACAAATTCTTATATACACAATGACCTACGTCAGCCAAACCCGGATGATGCTGGGCCAAATTGTGCGCCACCCTATGGGACTCCCAATCACAGCCCAGATGTGATACAGCCTGGATTTGACTGTAGAGATGCCTCTTGCACTGAGATGCAGTGCCTTAGACCGCTGCATCCATGTGTGTGTGTTAACTATTTAACTGTACTAGAACATTTTTAAATATTGGTTATCGGTATCGATATTTGCAAGGAGAATATCAGACATCGGCCAAAAATGTCATATCGGTGCATCACTAGTATCAATACACCGAGCCACTACAAAGATACAGGCATCCTTCCTAACTCAGTTGCCAGAGAGGAAGGAAACCACTCAGGCATTTCACAATGAGGCCAATGATGACTTTAAAACAGTGAGTTTAATGGCTGTGATAGGCAAAAACTGAAGATGGGTCAACATTTTACTTACTCCACAATACTAACCTAAATGAGAGTGAAACGAAGGAAGCCTGTATGGAATACAAATATTCCAAAACGCGTATCCTGTTTACAATAAGGCAATTAAGTAAAACTGCAAACAATGTGGCAAAAAATTTTACTTCATGTCCGGAATACAAAGCGTTATGTTTGGGGCAAATCCAACACAACACATCAGAGTACCACTCTATATATTTTCAAGCATGGTGGTGGCTGCATCATGTTATAGGTATGCTATGCATCGGCAAGGACGAGGGAGTTATTTAGGATAAAAAGAAAAGGAATAGAGCTAAGCACAGGCAAAATCCTAGACGAAAACCTGGTTCAGTCTGCTTCCCAATAGACACAGGGAGACAAATTCACACAAGACCAAATATACACTGGAGTTTTCTTACCAACACTACATTGAATGTTCCTGGGTGGCATAGTCAAAGATTTGACTTGAGGATCTATGGCAAGACTTGAAAATGGCTGTCTAGCAAAGATCAGCAACCAATTTTACAGAGTCTGAAGAATTTTAAACAGAATAATGTGAAAATATTGTACAATCCAAAAGCTCTTAAAAGACTCCCAGCTGTAAGCACTGCCAAAAAGGTTATAACATGTATTGAAATGTTTATTTCATTTAATACATTTGCAAAAAAATGTAAAAACATGTTTTCACTTTGTCATTATGGGGTATTGTATGTAGTAGATGGGCGAGAAAAAATATTTAATACATTTTTAATTCAGGCTGGTACATGACAAAACGTAGAATGAGTCAAAGGATATGAATACTTTCGGAAGGCACTGTATTACACAGAAAATGGTTGAGGAGAGAAAGATGTTGCCACTTACTGCAATTCAACTCTGAGTGCAATCTTTATCCCTAATTGCAGTATTCTAGAGTATTCCATTTTTGTAACACTTCGTTATTGCAGCAATTATGCCTTTGGCAAGCGGCCTTGCTTGCTGAAGCGTGATTGCATGATGATTACCCGACCACTATTTCTCTGAAGATTAACAACTGCCAAAAAGCTCATCAAGCTTGGGGAATGTGGAAAAATCTATTAAGTCTTTGAGGACAATATTAAGTGTTCCTTGCAGCGTTTCATCTTTCATATGGAAACTGTCCACTCACAAAAAGAATGGGGAAAAGCAAGGTTTTAGATTTGATTTTGTAAAGCCTAAAGGTTCTCTGTCATACATCAAGGCCTCTGTAGACATGAACATCATCTTCTGACTATTCTAATTATTCCCTAAGTAAGCCAGAGTGAGTCTGGCAATTAAACATATCAGTAACTACGTTTCCATCCACAGTTTTTATGCGAGTAAAGGCATACCATGTATATTTAAAAAATATATATAAATCACGACAGCTGTGATGGAAACTGGAAGTTTTGATACAAGTTAATAAATGCCTACAATCATTTGTTTGTTTGACAAGTGGGATCTTTGTGTCTGTAAAATTAACTATGCAAGAAAAGGCCTTTATGCACAAATATTGATATAGTAACCATCATATCGAAGTAAACTTGGTTTCACGCGATGATATGATGTGTGGTCCTCCCACTACGACTTGGGAAACCATGCAGTTTATTAGGCTACAAATGAAATAAGTTCTGATGAACTTCACAGCGTGCTGAAACCGCAGTGATGAGTTTGATGCTCCTTTCCAATAAATATTGAGGGTTTTATTCCGGTGACATGATGATCAATACTTGACAACAAAAAAACATATTCTAGCTCTTAATCATCTCATGTGGACTAGCCTACCCGGTAAGCCTACCCACATTGTAGACCATCTGCGAAACCAGAGTAGGCACATTTACTATTTAACACACCAATTTGTGACAAAACGATTGCTAGAATCTAAAATGCACTGGAAACACAATGAACTTTAGATTTTTATTTGGTACATGAAAAGTTAAATTCACTGATTTTTATCTGCAACGAGTATGTTTGGTGGAAACACACCACTGTTGGGAAAATGTGCATATTTTCAGAGATTTTTGAATATTTGCATGAAATATTCCAATTGGATGGAAACCTAGCTAGCGCACAGCAAATGAGTGGGGCTTTTATGACATCGCTAATAGGAACTTGGTAGACATGTTAATGCTTGAAAAACAGGAGAAGGGGAGGTTCTAAAAAGAAGCAGTGTGACTTTGCAGGGTCGTGTTTCGGAAGATGCATGGCTCTTGACCTTCGCCTCTCCGTAGGAGAGTTGCAGCGATGGGACAAGACTAACTACCAATTAACTACCAATTGAATATCACAAAAATTGGAGGGGAAAGGGGGTTAAAAACAAAATAAATATGATTTGGAGATAAAGGTGACAAAGAGTATGGCCTTCACAGCAGAGCACAACTACAGAAGTTCAAAGTCTAGATTTCTGATTCTGAAATTGTGCAAATAAATGAATACATCAGTGTGTAAATGCACAGTTATTCTGACAATCTAAATTCCACCTTTGAATGTCCACCTTTATTATTGACAAGAAAAAGCTTGCTGGATTTTTGGTCTGGACAAACCTTTCCATTGCATTACAAATCACATCTGAGAAATAGGCTACAACATCGTCGTCCTTGGAACAATGCTGTGCTGCTTCTCTAAAAGGAAACTGATCAAGATTTCCATTTGATAGAGATGGGAAGTGCTCCAGTGGAGTCTGATTTGAATTACAGTCTGTTCAGCAGAGGAGAAGAGAGATGACAGCATCTGGAAATGATGAGGTGGAGTGGAGATGAGCCTGCTGGGATCTGAGAGCTCCACACAAACACACCATGTCACATGACCGGATAGACACACCTTGGCCTGTTTTTCCCTTGTGTTACATGTGAGCACTGCTGCAGGCATGGGGAGGATCCTGAGGATGTAAGACTGGAACGTGACTAACACATTCTCCACACGTATACACACACACACAGACAGACAAAGAGAGGAGACTGATATCCATTAACAACGTTTAAAACCACAGCTTCATGGTGGCTGGACTTTTACAATGAACTCCAAACTACCAATGCTAACAATCCCACAACAACACACTGGCACACACCCACACATGAACGCAAAAGCAAATTGGACGCAGGAAGCGTTTCCCTAGTAACTATCGTAATTGTGCCTGTGTGCACAAGGACTTTGTCGCTCAAAGACATAATTCCTGGACTTACCGAAGATTTCTCCAGTGTAAATGTGGGAGGGATCGTAGGGCGCCTCCACTCCTGATACCTCTACCTTGAGGTCTGGAGAGAACAGGCTGGTGTCCCTCTTCATCCGCAGATTGAAATGCCTGCAAGAGAGGAACATGAAAATGCATTACTACACTACCCAGACCCCGTTTAGAACCTCCAACATTCTTGCTCATGGTTCAGTAAACATCTATGCAGCCAGAATGACAGAAGGATTAGGGCAAGTAACAATGCCAAACCATTGTCTCCCAACACTGAAAGAAGACTACAGACTAGGCTGGAAGACACTTAATTTCACATAGGCCTACAGCAAATGAAAATGAAGGCCCTATATGTTGGTCTTTATCAACTTCTCTCAGGGGAGACAGTAGAAAGTGGTTGTTATTTGAGAAACATCTTAATGGATGGACAAATGCTTTAGATCATTCAGCAGCACATCTATTGTTCAGGAATAATATTTCCTATAAAGTCGTGATGACTCAGATGCCTGGGCTGGGAGCTCAAGAGAGTCACACCAGTCTCTTATCAGAACACAGGTCAAGTAAATCATTACTCCATATTTTTTTTTACATTTATTTAACTAGGCAAGTCAGTTAAGAACAAATTATTTTTTACAATGACGGCCTACACAGGCCAAAGCCAGACGACACAGGGCCAATTGTATGCCGCCCTATGGGACTCTCAATCACAGCTGGTTGTGATATAGCCATATCACTCTGAATTCTTTCTGTTTGCGCAAATCCCTCTCTTTACTGTCAAGGGATGACGCTGGAGAGAAGCAGGTATGGGGAGTGGAACATTTAATAGGGAACGGACATAGAATGAGACAGGAACAGCGTCAGCACACGGGTAACACAGAAAAATGACAATCAATGCAGCAGCCGGAAACAGAGCTGGGGAACTGACAAATACAGTGGGGCAAAAAAATATTTAGTCAGCCACCAATTGTGCAAGTTCTTACAGAAGACTTACAGAAAACATTTGACCTCTGTCAATGCCAACAAAGGGTATATAACAAAGTATTGAGATAAACTTTGGTTATTGACCAAATACTTATTTTCCACCATCATTTGCAAATAAATTCATTAAAAATCCTACAATGTGATTTTCTGGATTTTTTTTCCTCATTTTGTCTGTCATAGTTGAAGTGTACCTATGATGAAAATTACAGGCCTCTCATCTTTTTAAGTGGGAGAACTTGCACATTTGGTGGCTGACTAAATACTTTTTTTGCCCCACTGTATAGGGGAGGTAATAAACAGGTGATTGAGTGAGTTCGGGTGAGTCCACTATCGCTGATGCGCGTGACGAGGGAAGGCAGATGTGAGTGAATAATGGTGGCAGGAGTGCGTAACGCAGGGCAGCCTGGCACCCTCGAGCGCCAGGAGGGAAGAGTGGGAGTAGGCGTGACAGTACCCCCCTAGGGGCGCCACCCGGTGTCCCACCTGGGCAAACCGGCCGAGACATGGGTGTTGGGCAAGCCGGCTGGGGGTAAACTCCCCACGAACCGGCAGGGGTGTGGGAGCCTGTCGATCCCGCTGCGGCGTGGAAGCCCGTTGAGCCGGTGGAGTAAGACGTGGGATGGAAACCTGCCGAGCCAACCGAGTCAAGGAAACCTCTCGAGCCAGCCAGGACGTGGAAGCCCAACGAGCTGGCTTAGGCACCCCCGGTTCCATCGGCGGCGGAATCCAAGCCCGACGTCACCAACGAAACATGAAAACTCCTGGGCAGGCTGGGCGAACAAGAACTGACGATCCGTCTGAGGCTCAACGTGGGATGGGTGCCTTCCGAGCGAACAGGGGCCAGGAAACCTCTCGGGCCAGCTAGGGCATTGAAGCAAATTCTTAGGTTGCAAATGATTGTCGGATGTCTTGGCTCGTTCAGTTTGACAGGGTCTAGGTCTGCCGATTAAGTACCACTACGTGCAGACATAGCAGCCCCCCAGTGTCCGGTCTGGAGTGTTTTGGGCTCTAAAATGAGTTTATTATGATTAAGTTCGATCCCATAGAAATTACGTTAAAGTTCAAAACAAATCGAGATTTATTAAATAGTAATCCATTCTGACAAAATTTTGTCATCACACAGGACCCCATGTTGACACAGACCAATCACGGGCTGGCAGGCTATGAGGAGGCTCGCGCCATCATGCCATAGACATTTAGGTTGACTCTCTCAAGCAGGATGAAAATGACTACGTCGACCATGATGCCTGTTATGGCCACTTTCAACGTGATCCTTAGCAATGTTTTGGTGCCATTCAGCCCCCTGGTGCATTTCAAATTCATATACTTCCCGCTTCATGCGCCATTAGGAGTTTTCCATAGGAATATGTGGATGATGTCATCAGCACTATCTACTGGTTTTCATATGCATGTGTCGTAGGCTCTGACAAAGTTTTCGCAGAGGCAGAAATTGAGTCTTTATCGTATAGTGTGGCTGGTGTTATGGTCAGCCACACAATATGCACACAAAAACACAACTATTGTGAAGTCACATTAATATAATAGTTTGATTTAAAACGTTTATATGCTTTGCAAGAAGAACGATTTCCCTAATAATCTTGTTGACACATGAAAATCAAGCTACATGATGGGATTTTGATAAATGCACAAAATCCCCAATCAAAATAAACTCTCTCACAGCAACCATGTTATTTTGGGGAAGCTTCAGACATAAAGTTCGTATGTGAAAACTATTTCAAAGATGCATACTTCACTCACGCATAAACATAAGAGTAAGTCTTGCGATGCTGGTGCTGGTACATGCGCAGATCAAATACACCACTGCAGGCTGACAGCCTCGCAAGCCAATCGCAGAATGTGACGACAGAACTGAAGCAAATCATGAAATCTAGCCAGGTTGATTTCTTTAAAAAAAGAAAAATACACATCGCACATACAGTGTGGGAAGGCCTTAGACATTATTGCTCCGTTTCATCAACCATTATTCAGAATGAGTCATGAATCATAATATTAATATCCTGGCTCTTAATCCATGTGAATAGGATATGAAATGGAACAGACTCGTAGGTTACATCTGTGTGAGTCCATGAAGATGAGCCTATTGGCTATCAACAAATGAAGTGAATGCATAAAAGGATTGTATTTGAGCTCCCGGGTGGCGCCGTGGTCGACGTTACTGCATCTCAGTGCTAGAGGCGTCACTACAGACACCCTGGTTCAAATCCAGGCTGCATCACAACTAGGGTTGCACACTTTGGGGAATATTCAGAGGTGGAAACTTTCCATGGGAATTAACAGGAATGTATGGGAATTAACGGGAATATATGCAAATTAATATACATTTAATTTAAATGTAGATGTTTATTACATTGGATATATTTACCATATCATATGGAGACAAACAAAACGTTCACCTTATCATAAGTAGACAATTGCAAATGATTAAATCCTTTCAATAGAAAAAACTATTTAGTTACGACTTGAACTTTAATTAAATTAGTTAAATCTTCGAGATAATTTCACTGAACAACAAAATAAAGGGAATATTGAATGATCCATTGCATCTCCCAAAAACATATGTAAAATGATAGTCTAGAAACTAAAGCTTTGGTTGTCTTCCTCTCAGGCTTCCATGTCTTCTCCCTGGACCCCCTCAATGTCCACCTCTTGAACATCAGACTGAGGCATCATCTACACTGTCACGTTCCAACCTTGTTGAGGATGGCTTGTTGTCAGGCTCGAAAAAAGCCTCAAATGTGCCTGGATGACAACCAAATTTAGATTGCTGCTATAACTTGATGACCCTTCACATACCTAACCATTTCCTTGGCTCTCTTGTAGAGTGTATCCATTGTTTTCAGTGCCAGGATGTCCTTGAGGAGCAGATTCAATGCATGAGCAGCACAGCCAATGTGTGTGATGGGAGGGTAGGAGCCCTCCACTTTAGACCAAGCAACCGTCATGTTCGCAGCATTGTCGGTCACCAGTGCAAATACCTTCTGTGGTCCAAGGTCATTGATGACTGCCTTCAGCTCATCTGCAATGTAGAGACCGGTGTGTCTGTGGTCCCTTGTGTCTGTGCTCTTGTAGAATACTGGTTGAGGGGTGGAGAAGTTAATTATTCCTTGCCCACAAACATTCGACCACCCATCAGAGATGATTGCAATACAGTCTGCTTTCTTTATGATTTGCTTGACCTTCACTTGAACTTTGCATTCAGCAATTGAGTAGATAAAGCGTGTATGCTGGGCAAAGAACATTCAGAAATATCTTCCAATACACATTGCCTGCGAGCATCAGAGGTGAACCAGTTGCATACACAGCTCGAGCAAGACATTCATCAGCATTTCTCTGACTACGTTCCACCATTGAATCAAAAAAAAAAAAGATTCCAGGAGGACCATGAGCTGTTGCTATCGATAAGGTGTCTGATTAATCCTTTTCACCTTGAATAGAAGTAGAGGGATTTTTGTCAGACGTTGCTTGTTGTGAGCGCTGAGGGAACTTGACGCACTTGGCCAAATTATTAATGATTAAAGTAAAAATGATTAAAGTAAAAAAGCCTAATACAATTCCATGTACAGATAAATATTTAAGCAGTTAGATTAAAACAACTCCTTTATAAGATAAATGTTTTAAAATTAAACATGTTCGGAAACAGGTGAATTAATACTCAGTTAGCAGGCTCAAGCAAGCTAAAACCCACATGGTAGCAAAAACGATCTATCCGAAATTGTTAACAAGTTATAAATAATTTAAACACACTTTGCTGTATGCTACTATTTACTAGGTAAAAAAAATCATGTCAACTCAGCAAAAAAAAAAAAAAATCATCTTCTCAGTGTCAACTGCGTTTATTTTCAGCAAACTTAACATGTGTAAATATTTGTATGAACATGAGATTCAACAAGACAAACTGAGTTCCACAGACAAGTTCCACAGACATGTGACTAACAGTAATGGAATAATGTGTCCCTGAACAAAAAGGGGGGGGGGGGGGGGGGATTAACAGTCAGTATCTGGTTTGGCCACCAGCTGCATTAAGTACTGCAGTCCATCTCCTCCTCATGGACTGCACCAGATTTGCTGTGAGATGTTACCCCACTCTTCCACCAAGGCACCTGCAAGTTCCCGGACATTTCAGGGGGGGGGGGGGTGGCCCTAGCCTCCACCCTCCGATCCAACAGGTCCCAGACGTGCTCAATGGGATTGAGATCTGGGCTCTTCGCTGGCCAGGGCACACTGACATTCCTGTCTTGCATGAAATCACAAACAAAATTAGCAGTATGGCTGGTGGCATTGTCATGCTGGAGGGTCACGTCAGGATGAGCCTACAGGAAGCGTACCACATGAGGGAGGAGGATGTCTTCCCTGTAACGCACAGCGTTGAGATTGCCTGCTATGACAACAAGCTCAATCCGATGATGCTGTGAAACACCGCCCCAGACCATGACGGACCCTCCACCTCCAAATCGATCCCGCTCCAGAGTACAGGCCTCGGTGTAACACTCATTCCTTCCACGATAAACGCAAATCCGACCATCACCCCTGGTGAGACAAAACCGCGACTTGTCAGTGAAGAGCACTTTTTGCCAGTCCTGTCTGGTTCAGCGATGGTGGGTTTGTGCCCATAGGTGACGTTGTTGCCGGTGATGTCTGGTGAGGACCTGCCTTACAACAGGCCTACAAGCCCTCAGTCCAGCCTCTCAGCCTATTGCAGAAAGTCTGAGCACTGATGGAAGGATTGTGCATTCCTGGTATAACTCAGGCAGTTGTTGTTGCCATCCTGTACCTGTACCGCAGGTGTGATGTTCGGATGTACCGATCCTGTGCAGGTGTTGTTGCACGTGGTCTGCCACTGCAAGGACGATCAGCTGTCCATCCTGTCTCCATGTAGCGCTGTCTTAGGCGTGTCACAGTACAGACATAGCAATTTATTGAACTGGCCACATCTTCAGTCCTCATGCCTCCTTGCAGCATGCCTAAGGCACATAAACGCAGATGAGCAGGGACCCTGGGCATCTTTTTTTTTTGTGTTTTTCCAGTCAGTAGAAAGGCCTCTTTAGTGTCCTAAGTTTTCATTACTGTGACCTTAATTTACTACCGTCTGTAAGCTGTTAGTGTCTTAGCGACCGTTCCACAGGTGCATGTTCATTAATTGTTTATGGTTCATTGAACAAGCATGCGAAACAGTGTTTAAACCCTTTACAATGAAGATCTGTGAAGTTATTTAGATTTTAACAAATTATCTTTGAAAGACAGGGTCCTAAAAAAAGGGACGTTTATGTCATAAAATATATTCACCTCACCCAGTATTGTAATCAAAACTTAGCAGAAAACATGTAGTCCTGGGCTCAGACAGTGTAGTAGTGTGGGCTCAATAGCATCTTATTAGTGTGCAAGATCTTGAGAATCAGCTGTACATGTGATGGAAGAATGCACTGTGCATGTGATGGAAGAATGCACAGTGCATGCAGAGGGTTGCAATTCCATTGAATTTGAGATAGTTTAACCAAAATATGCCACAAGACCTAGCTTTGCCTTCTGTATCCCACAAAAAAACTTCACTGTTATAAGCTAACTTTTATGAGCAATTTAAGTAAAATTCCAGGGCTTAACTTCCTTTGAAAAATGTACGGAAATTTAACGGAAAGTTTCAGACTCTTTGCAACCCTAATTACAACCGTCCGTGATTGGGGAGTCCCATAGGGCAGCTCGCAAATTGGCCCAGCGTTGTCTGGGTTTGGCCAGTGTAGGCCGTCATTGTAAGTAAGAATTTGTCCTTAACGGACTTGCCTAGTTAAATAAAAGGCAACACATTGTATTTCCCAATAATGACAACATGTATCGTTAGTCAATAAAAGTAACCCATTGAGACTGCAACGATTGGACAGTGAAAATGTATCTAGTCATATTTCTCTTTGGATTTGTAAACACTGAGAACAAGACAAAACATTTTTAAAATACTGACCATTTCCCCTCAGTACATCCAAAACTAATAAGGAACAGAGGGCCATCTCAGGTTAATCACAGCTACAGCACTTCACAACAACAGCCCTCCTAATTTGCTTTGTTGATAACAGAGAGAGGCCCAGGCCCTCTCACTGGGTAACAAATGACAGCTGTAATTGACATGGGCATCCCTGCTCAGAGCAGCTCTCTGATTAAGACTCCCCTCCGGGCTGCTGGGGTGTTAGTGGACACATGGTTGGTTACACAACACTAACCCAGTCAGGAGAGGACAACGTGACTCACACACACAACGCTGAAAACAATAGAAGAGTAAGGGAAGAAAGAATCCACATGTATATAAAACTGAAAAAGCTTATCTTGTGACTACTAACTTGGCCGGTCAAAGAAAATGTATAGACTAATCTGTTGACATTCACAGTCAGTGAGTCACACAATATTGCCAACAAACAAATTTCAGGAATGTTTGTTTTTGTCATAGAAACTCACTCGACTCATACCACTCATAACCACTTCCCCTAAACCACACCCTAAGACAGTCTTAGTTCCTGCTTAGTAGGGCTGTACCCACCACCAAAAATCTGTCGACCTAGTCTGTTCTTTCAACCAAATTTCACAACTTAAAAAATGTGTATTTTTCTATATATAGACACTACATATTTTAATCAAATCAACTATACGCAGTGATCAAATCAAACTATTTTTTATTTGTCTCATACACATGGTTAGCAGATGTTAATGCGAGTGTAGCGAAATGCTTGTGCTTCTAGTTCCGACAATGCAGTAATAACCAACGAGTAATCTAACCTAACAATTTCACAACAACTACCTTATACACACACACACACACGTAAAGGGATGAAGAATATGTACATAGAGTTATAAATAAGTGATGGTACAGAACGGCATAGGCAAGATGCAGTAGAAGGTATCGAGTACAGTATATACTAGAGGTCGACCGATTAATCGGAATGGCCGATTAATTAGGGCCGATTTCAAGTTACAACAATCGGAAATCAGTATTTTTGGGCGCCGATTTCCGATTATTATTTTTTATTTATTTTATACCTTTTATTTAACTAGGAAAGTCAGTTAATAACACATTCTTATTTTCAATGACTGCCTAGGAACTGTGGGTTAACTGCCTTGTTCAGTGGCAGAACGACAGATTTTCACCTTGTCAGCTCAGGGGTTCCAATCTTGCAACAGCACTAGTCCAATGCTCTAACCATTGCACTCCACGAGTAGCCTGCCTGTTACGCGAATGTAGTAGAAGCCAAGGTAAATTGCTAGCTAGCATTAAACTTATCTCATAAAAAACAATCAATCACTAGTTATAACTACTGATCCAGTTTATCAGGCAATATTAACCAGGTGAAATTGTGTCATTTCTCTTGCGTTCATTGCGCACAGAGTCAGGGTATATGCAACAGTTTGAGCTGCCTGGCTCATTGCGAACTAATTTGCCAGAATTTTACGTAATTATGACATACATTGAAGGTTGTGCAATGTAACAAGAATATTTAGACTTAGGAATGCCACCAGTTAGATAAAATACAGAACGGTTCCGTATTTCACTGAAATAAAACATTTTTTTTAGATCATATTAATGACCAAAGGCTTGTATTTATGTGTGTTATTATGTTATAATTAAGTCTGATTTGATAGAACAGTCTGACTGAGCAGCAGCAGGCCCGTAATCATTCATTCAAACAGCACTTTCGTGCGTTTTGCCAGCAGCTCTTCGCAAGCACAGCGCTGTTTATGACTTCAAGCCTATCAGCCTAATGGCTGGTGTAACCAATGTGAAATGGCTAGCTAGTTAGCTGGGTGTGCGCTAATACTGTTTCAAACGTCACTCGTTTTTAGATTTGGAGTAGATATTCCCCTTGCGCTGCAAGGGCCGCGGCTTTTGTGGAGCGATGGGTAACGATGCTTCGAGTGAGACTGTTGTCTATGTGTTCCTGGTTCGAGCAGGCGCAAATCAGACAGTAGTCTTGTACAGCATGAAAAAATAAATATGTTTTTGCAACTGTTGGACTAAAGAAATCTTGGTTGACCAACAGCCTAACGATCAAACAATCGAGCAGTCGACTAAATGGGGTCATCCTTACTGCTTAGTGCAAGAAGCTGCAGCCTGTCTTATGATAGTGGTACTTGAGACAACAGAATGTATGGGGGAAGAGAGTTAAACACATGTACGTCCATAAAGTGCTGTCAGATGGAGCAGCCTGAGGTTGCTTTCATTTCCTTTCAATCCAGCACTTAGAACACTACTTGACTAGACCAATAACTACCATCAACACAGAGTTCAGCCTAACTGACGTTGTGCCAAAAACGCTCTCTCAAACACACACACAGACAGACAGACAATACGCAGTCCAAAATAAGACGGCGATGTTAGACAGGTGAAGCGGTTGGCTCTGAGACCCTTCAGATAGCAAAGCATTATGCGAATGTCTGTTAGTGAGTGACTCAGCCAGCCATTAGACAGACAGACAGACACCTCCACCAGACCCCACTGGGAGAACACACTCAATTACCACACAACACTTAACCTTGGCACACCAACCGGAGACACACTCCACAGTGCAATCAAACAAGCAGTGGCACAGGGACAGGTGTATTTAATTCCAGTCAGGAAGATTTCACTTTTACAGGCCTTCCTTATTATGCCCCTTGTCTAATCTATTCAGGAGAGAATGCACCGGAGGGTTGACTGCAGAATGTCAATTATGTGACCTGTACCACTGTAGATACAATGTTCTATATTCTATAGGATGCCTTTCTTCAGCACTGTGCACCACTGGTAGAACATGCCCTACAGTACAGCCAGATATTGGCCTCCAGATTCCCTACTCAGCACGCACCCAAGCAGACAGCAGACGGACGGCCACCAGAGCATGGCTGCACAAAATTAGCCAGCTTTTTGGACTTTCATTTTCTAAAATGTGGAGCATTATTTTTAGATTGGTAATAGCAGAAAAGAGGACAGCTGTGTGTGTAGTGAGCCTTTACTGCCAGCCTCAGCAACCAGACAGAGCACACAGGCATACTGAATACTGGGGGAGAAGGGGTGGGGGCTGCAGAGAAGAGGGGTGCCAGGAGGGGGTGAGAGAGGAGTCAACCCTCTACTTCCAGGAAAGATTTTACTCCCATGGGTTAGGGCTGTTCCTCTCAAAACCGTGCATAGGCCATGGATCTACATCTATGGCCACAGAATGCTGTAGCAGGTCTGTGCATGAATTGACAATGACTGTTAGAACATCTCAAATAAAGGGCCAGGGGAAACAGCTAGGCTATATCTACAGCTATACTGAGGCATTCTGCTGGTAAAAGACAGACTATCAGTGTTACATTGTGGAGCAGGAAAATTGATCTGTTTCTATTTGACAGGCAGGCAGGGGAGATACTGTTAGAGATGTGATGAAGTGCAGTGACTGTGAATGACTGAAATTACCCCATTTCTATATTTAAGTTGTTTGGTTTCCCGAGGACTACATTATCAACACAGTAATACACCTTCTTGAGCGCAGTCTGGCTGTCAGACTGGGCAGCCTCCCCATTGTGTCAGTCATTCAGTGCCACTGCTCAGTAGAGCCACAGGGTATAGACAACCCTCCCTCCCTCCATCATCATCACACACTGTACAGCAGGCTCCCAGTCAGTTACAGGAACCTAAAACAATCTAATTATGATGTACTCAGGACATTCAACAATAATAGTCCCACTAAATGAATGCATCCTCATGCCTTCTGTCTCTATGAAATAGGAGAAATTCTTATACAATGTAATTATTCCCGTAGGAGTATTATCATGCATCATGCCAGACATATTTTTTTTCTTCAAATCAACACTTATATTTCAAAAACTGAAAAGCCACAAATGTATTACAATAAGAAAAACAATTTCCAGCAACATGGCTTCATATTCATTTGACTGGAGTTAATGCAGCAAATCTCTGCACTCGGAGTGGGGAGTAGGGGGGGCCGTGGTGATGGTGAGGGGGGAAGGGAGTGTGTGTTAGGGAATGAAAGGAGGAGGGAGCAAGATGATCCCAGTAATGTCCCCTATAATGTCAGGCGAAGTAAATCACCACACTGGAGGAACGCTATCAGGGACTGAACAGATCCACATATTACACAACTCCTCCTCACCTGAGCAGTATCGCTGGCTGGCTGGCATATACATGTGCCAGGCAGGCGAGGGGGATTGTCTACCCTGAGACAGCCAGAGACAGGTGGTTACTCCGCCTCCACTGACACCCAGCAGGTGTGGTGCCCAGCAAGTCACACTGCATGTAACTTTCCAGCACAGCAGCTTGTGATGAGTGTGTGTGTTGTGAGCAAGTATGTGTTATTATCTATCCTGTCTTAACTTCTGGGCTGGCAGGATACACTCTGGTTAAATTCTGCTCTGATCCTCCCTGCTGTTGATAGGGAATGGCTCTAATGGATCCTGTTGCCATGGAAAAACATTGTCAAGGTCCTCTGAGTTTATCAAAGTCCCACCAACCAGCCTCCCTGTTTCTCCCACCTAACCAGTCTGTGGATGTGTAGATCAGCATGTCTCTCTGACCTCTAGCAGCCACTTACTCATTAAACCCTCTTAAGGAGGTTAGCCAAACACAAGGCCTTTCTCTACACAAGCATATCACCAGCAACATGACCAACCGCAATACTAGTAACATCTTTCCTTTCATGTTCTCTCTACCTACACCTCCTTTTCACATGTCAGTGAGTTACAGTACATCCCCTCCTTTCTCCAGTCTCAGTCAGACTTGTTAGAAGTGTGGGTGGAGATGGGTTCCGGTAAATACTATAGTCCTGGTACACCAACAAAAACAACAGTTATATCTAGGCTGCTTCCTTTCTGAAACTCAGGTGCCGGGGGAGGCTGGTGTGAAATGATCCGTCAGACTATTTAAAAAGTGGATGCGCTCTATTTCTCTCGGCTTCAGTGAGCCACAGCAATCAGATGCTGCCTGAAACAGGGCTGGAGATTGTAACTTTCATAGCAGTTATTTCATTGCAGATGAGTAGGGCTGGCACAACTGTGTAACCGACTGTTACGGATGAACATCGTCATGAAATTAAAATAACATTCGTATCCGTAGAATTGTATGTGTTATTTTTGGGGGGAATGAACAGCTGACTGAAAACAGGATGGCCGCGCATTCGTGCGGTTTAGTCTGTTTCTGCAAGAAAATGGACACCCTATGGAACACTTGGCACCTTATAGTCCATGCACTGACGAATTGAGGCTGTTCTAAGGGCAAAGGGGGGTGCAATGCAATATTGGGAAGGTGTTCCTAATGTTTTGTACACTCAGGCTATTCATGGATTCCATATCAGATCAGACAGGCAGACGTTGTAAAGCAGAGGTGAGAGAGAATCCAACAGAGAATTTGAGCTAAAAGCAGTGTTGTGTTTTCACACATCTGTGTGGCTAAATGGAACCCTGTTCAACTCCAGAATCAATTGAACCACTCCAATCCTGCTGCAGGTCCAAGTAGAGAGAAGTTTATCCCAGTCTCTATGTGGATGTGGGGGACAGAATATGATCTTTAAATAGCGCAGCAGGCTCTGAGCTAGGGTTCAGCAGTTAGAATAACTCCTGAAGCTTACCATTTCGAGCCTAGTCAGTACCAGTCCCTTCCAGCTCCACTTCCCTGAGATGACAGACAGATGGGACAAACATGGAGTCTCTGTGCTTAACCATCGCCTTTGAGAGAAACGCTAACCAAAGACATTATCGTGACATGCTGCACATCAGTGGGCAAAAAAAATGTTCATGATGTTGTGAGTTCAAGTGCGGCAAGATGATAAACCTCTATTAAAAACTCATTAACAGTGGAGTCTGCAGGGCGGCTGTGAAGGATCTGACTTCTGACAGGAAATGATCTTCTCTCAATTCAAGATGGCATTAATTCCTCTAATATACTACCAACATCCCAAACGCACCTCAATGAAACATCAAACACCCAAATGTCTGTGGGCTGATCATATTATTTAGAGCTCAGAGCTCCATAGCCACTCAGCTCACGCTTTAAACATCCTGATTAATTGCTACCCGAACACTGGAGACGGCTTACTGCTTCCCAGAGTGCAGTGTGCTCCCATATCAAATATAGCCATTCTTCCCTCTCCTTGTCACTGAATGGAATACATCTCTGTATTATTCATAGACAGAGTTTGTGTAATCCTGAGCTCTGGAGAACAATCTGTATATCTCAGTCAGAAGGGAACAGAAAGTGCTTAAAGTTTCATTATGTAGAATCTGATCAGAGAAGGCATTTGAATATAGAATAAAAACAAGCGACCAGTCAACTCCCCCATGAAACTGTCTGGAGCTAGCACCACATCTCAAAGTCAATTCTAATGCCTCAGCTTTTGTCAGCACTCCAGGAGTAGAGGTGATGTGACAGGCAGGTCTTTATATAATGGAAATAGTGCTCAAAGTAATGCTAAAATAATGCTGACACCATCTGCCTGTCTTACAGAAAGTGAAAAGTGAAAACTAGGTGTATTAGAGACTTCTAAATAGTCCCTAATGAGTTTATACATTATTAAAATACATACCTACTACTCCAGGGGACACAACTAGACCTAAAAACTGACCGTTCATTCACTGTTCAGGTAAACAAAAACTATATTTATGACAATTTCCAGTACCAAACTCCAGAGACAGAGGGTTGATCATATAGTTGCACAATGTAAACACCTGTGCTTCTCTCAACACGACAGAAAACCTTCTCGCTCCAACCATGTTACATGTCTCTACTTGCCCAGTGGAGTCGTATCCACACATTAACTAAAATGGGACTAAGAAGGAAACAGGCACTTGACAGTCAAGTCTGATTATACAGCCCTACTCAATGGGACAGATCTGGGTCACTGCAGTTCATCAACATTGCATCTCTCACATGGTGTCTGATGGCTATCCAAGGCTGTGTTCAGGCTATAGGCTACTGGTGATAGATCAAGCTGATAAATCAGATTACGATCTACTTGTTCTAATATTTCAGGCTGACCTTTATTATAATGTGGCACACATGCGGCCAATGGCAAAATACTAGGCCATTGGAAGGAATTAAACAATTTATTTACTTACATAATCCTCAAATCAGATTGATCAGGGAAGCGAGAATGATTTGAATGTTTAATACAGTAAACTGAGCCTAAAGGCATGCTTGTCTTAACATAGTAGGAGGATAGCAGATCAACTCTACAGATCAAACCACTGCTGACTACTGTCAACTTGTCAGAGTGTCAAATGTCAGAGTGGGTGTGCTTTACTAGCCTACAAGAGAGGAGCATTAAACACTATGAACAATGAAGTGGGATTCATCTAAAAAACATTTCCCTCAAATATTTCTCTCTTTGCATGGATCCACTGCCAGCCAACCACCTCAGGTTGAGCATGGCTGATTTAAAACCAACAGGCTGGAACATGCAGCTGTACAGGCAGTGTGCCATTTCAAACCACACATTATACAGGGCGGAGGAAGGTAGAGGGTTGCAGGTCCCAACAGGGATCACTGTGGCACAGTCAACATTTTTCATGCTGCAAGCGGAAGCGGGCTGAAAATTGTTTTTATGGGTCCCGCAGATTATCTGGAAACGGTCGTCTTTCTGCTTTGTATGCGTTAGCCTACCTATTGTATTAACAGCACTTCTGTGTTGCATTATTCACCCACAATCTCAGAATTCGCTGATTCAAGTTCAATAGCCTACCTATTCTCTCCTAGATGGGCGTGCAAGTTCAATAGCCTACCTCTTCTCTCCTAGATGGGCGTGCAAGTTCAATAGCCTACCTCTTCTCTCCTAGATGGGCGTGCAAGTTCAATAGCCTACCTCTTCTCTCCTAGATGGGCGTGCAAGTTCAATAGCCTACCTCTTCTCTCCTAGATGGGCGTACAAGATCAAGAGCCTACAATATATGACAATGAAATAGAGTAACCTGCCTATAAATGGGCGGAGAATCAAGGGGCAGTTATCTTTCCAAGAAAGTTTACTGAAATTGGATTAGGCGATAGTTGACTAGTGTCTGTAAATACATATTGATAATGGAAATAAGTGGAGGGAGCTCAACCAACGTGAGTTGAAAAGCAGTTTTGAAAATATTATTTGAAAAGGAAAAGAGCACAACGAGCGAATACCATGGCGAGTCAGCGTTGCACCTTTTCATTTTCAATATGTATTGATTACCCATTTATTTGTCTCTGCCTGCAAATCGTCACGCTCCTTTAAAAAGGTAGGCTATATCCTATATGCAAAACGTAGCTCAAGAGAAAGTGCAGGTGTCAGCTGTCATCATTCTTGCTGCTTCAAGTTCAGTAGCCATATGAGTGAGATCAGCTGCGTGTGCGGTCTCAATTTAATAGAGTAGCCTGTAGGCTATCCATGGGCGGAGAAGGAAGGGGCAGTTCTCTTGCCAAGGAAATTAACTTCTTAAATCTAATTAGCCTATAGTTTACTACACTGCCTCAAAATAAATATTGATGACCCATATTGGTCTATGTCAGAAAATCTTCCCGCTCCTAAAAAAAGTAGGCTATTAAACCTATTCTGTTGCGTGTCAATTTGACCAAATTCTACTTTTGAGTTGTCTAAAATACTAGTTAACCTCTTTTTCTCCATGAAATTAAATGACTTTTCCTCATTTAGGGTCATGAACCTAACTTCAAAATGTGGACACCTTGATTGGTCTGGAATGTCTGTGTAGATTTTGTACACAAACATGATGTTGGTCAATTTGACCCGGAAGCTTTCATCTGTATAGATATTTGCACAGGTCCAAAATAAACAAGTGTCTGAGTGGAGCAGCGGTCTAAGGCACTGCATCTCAGTGCTAGAGGAGTCACTACAGACCCTGGTTCGATTCCAGGCTGTATCACAACCGGCCAGTATTGGGAGTCCCATAGGGCGGAGCACAATTGGCCCAGCATCGGCCCTCATTGTAAATAAGAATGTTCCTAACTGACTTGCCTAGTTAAATAGAAAGGTTAAATAAAGTACAATATTTTGTTTTAACTGGTTCTGGTTGCACTTTTATAACAAGATCTCTGCTTGTTTGTGAGAAAGGAAATATGTTTAACAACTAGTTCTTAAATATCGTTTTTGAAATCAAGTGTTATTGTATTTCTTCATTCTGAAAGGTCTGACAAGCTGTTTTTACTTGATTCTTTGTCTTTAGTGTGTTTAAATGTGCGCATCAATCTGACCCATACCACAATGGATGCCATTTTTTCCCCAGCAAAGCAAAGGGAAAGGGTAAAGGGTAAACGTAGCTCAATAGAAAGTGCAAGTGTCCGCCCTCTGTCCTACTCTGCACTCTTCAAACTATGTCTAACCTATTGGCTGATATAACCCAGTAATATTGATAGCCTAACATAAAATGGAGAATGTGAGAATCTCTGGAAATGTAATTTATTTTGTGGGTTATTTTTTGTGCATTTTGATATTGCCTACAGCGCGCACAATTGCTGGGACCATGGCGTGCAAGCGATCTGCGTCAAATAACCTATGCCTAAAATAACACTGCAGGACTGCGGCTGGGTGGGAGTCGGACAGAAACGGCGGGAGGGGGCGGCTACAGGTATGAAAAGCTGCGGGTGCGGGCGGGATAAAGAAATCAGTCCCACCCAGACCTCTATACTGAGGGCCCTGTGGGGTGGACTCCAAACTCACTTCACTGAACAGGCTAATCACTACACTGAAGGATTCCCATAGGGATAATAATAATGCCTGCCTCTCAAACGTGGTATAAGTAAAGGCTGTATGAGCATACAGCGGGTTTGTTGCATTCCCTCCTCATGCTCCTGCTCTCAAATTCTGAAAGGGCGACCTAGCACCACATGAGCTGCATATGACCTAGTCACTTCCCAGAAGACTGAATTGTTCTGTTCACTAAAGGCTCCTTCCCAACAATCCTAGAGACATTCCATTCGTCAGACATGACTCTCACATGGGCCACTGCCCTCCAGCCAACAAAAAATGAGTCACTTACTGATTACATCACTGAAGTGGCTGTCTATACATCTACAGAGAGGAACACACATTGCTGTATATCTGATTCACTACAACCAATTTGTAATCCACACTGTACTTAAACAGTTGACAAGCAAGGTACAGGATAATTTCCTTACAAATACAGAAGTGTTTGATTTCATTGGTCCTGATGTGCTTACAGACAGACCCCTGTCACCTTTCCATAATGCCCCTGCAATGCAGCCTCACTAATCCTCCATTATCTTTTCGTCACACCCCCTCCATGAGTCTGCCCTGAGGAGCACTGACATTTGGGGACACAGCCACTGACGCAACACACACCTTGTTATTCCTGTTACAGACACTGACCAAACTGTCACCCTACTTCCCGCTGTGTGTGCCCATCTGTTCTACACAATCTCCCTGGCTGGCAGTTCTCTTTTAAAGCTGAAGTGACGGGCCGTCCACCCTGTCACAATGATTGGAGATCAGACAGGAACATGTGACAGCCCGGTGGGGTCAGCCTCAACATCTAGCCTGAGCCTCTCCTCTCACCTAATTGTGTGATGATTAGGCTACATGTGGACTGAAATGCCTCAAAACTAGCTTCTCATTGTCTGCCAATGGAATCCCTTAGCATCTACCATATACATCTTCTCCCACCTGCCCCTGGTCTTCCGTCAGTCAGTCAGCCCTGTGGTGGGCCTCTCCAACCTGCCCCGTCTGTCACAGCCGACCAGGTGAAATATGTGAGGGGAGCCTGGATAGGAGAAGTAATTCTTCCTGAGCTTCTCAGGGACTCAGCACACTATTAATATCACCCGCAGCCC